>NC_140584.1:799599462-800199462 GCF_964204655.1 Triturus cristatus
TTTAAATAGAATTCTTTTTCCTGCTAAGAGCGAGTGCAATTTCTTGACGGCAGACGAAATTTAATGGTATTTTGGAACATCTAATACCAGTCTTGCTGTCGCATTCTGCGCCAGTTGGAGTTTATTGATGGAGGCCCTATCTATTAAGAAGGACATTGCAATAATCCATCTTCAATAAAATTAATGATACTGCAACTTGCTTCCGTGCGCCAAGGGAAAGAAATAGGAATATCTTTCTGAGGGTCCTTACGACCTAAAAGCAGGAGGACACAGTCCTATTAACCTGGTGGTTGAAAGATAGACTGGTGTCAACTTTGACACCAAGGTTTCTTGCCGATTCAACCGGAGAGGGACATGATTCCAATGGTTCTGGCCACCATGAGTGGGTCGCTTTGGGGTGATGATTACCAAACATCAAAACCTCCGTTTTGTCACCGTTTAGCTGAAGCTGGTTGTCTCTCATCCAGAGAGCCACCGACTTTTTATAGTTATTAAAATTGGCAGCTGTGGCGTCTATGTCTTCTGTGGTAGACACAATTAACTGTGTGTCATCCGAATAGGATATTATCTCCAGCCCAGTAGATCTAACCAGTTTTGCCAATGGAGAAACATATATATTAAACAGTGTGGGGCTCAGGGAGGACCCCTGAGGGACTTCACAACAATTTAGGATTGGATCCGAGTAGAATTTTTTCATCTTAACTTTTTGAAATCTGTCAGTTAAGAAGGAAGCCAGCAGCTTCAGTGAACATTCTGTGACCCCTATTTCTTGTAGCCGGTTGATCAACTTATTCAGGGAGATGGTATCAAATGCCGAAGACAGGTCCAATAAGATCAACAGCATGATTTGCCCAGCATTCACCAAAATGTGTATAGTATTTAATGCAGTTATTTAAGCAGTTTCCGACCCAATTGCAGCTTCTGAATCCATACTGAGAAGGATCCAGTAATTGATGTTGCTCCAAATATGCACTCAGTTGTGAGTTAAGATGTTTCTCCATAATCTTGGCTGGTACCAGGAGAATAGAAATCGGTCAATAATATTTGAAGTCTGTGGGATTAAGATTGACTTTTTTTTTTTTTTAATAGAGGCTCGATGACCGCTATTTTCCATGTAAATGGATAGCATCTTGTATTGATGGGTAAGTTGAGAGTCTCCGTTAGATGGGGTACAACAATCTACCTGCCTAACCTCATCAACTTTGGGGAGGACCACTCTAAAGGGAGCCCGATTTAATCCCCTCTAGAAGCTGGTCGGTCTGTTCATTTGAAAGGGGAAGAAAGGCCTTAAGGCAATGGTCCCTTTCCATAGTGTGAGGAGAGCTATTAGCTGAAGGACTTATATTTTGGTCATCATTGGGGCCATGGCATTAAGATTCTCCAAACAGGAGTACATTTTGAAAATTTTAGAATGAAAAAGGTAGCCTGTGAGCTCTCATAATGGCCCATGGTGGAAGGGTTAGATAAAGTATCAATCAGTCTGAAGAGATCTCTAGAAGACTTGAGGGATTATGTCATCTGGGTATGAAAGGCTGTTTTTCTGCTCTAATAGCTAATTTATATTCTGCTAACTTAGTTTTATATTTAATTTTTTCCAATATGTCATACTGTTTACGCCAGATGCGTTCTTGGTGGCGACAGGATTGCTTGAGTGACTTGAGTTTTTCTGAAAACTAGGGGGATGTAGGCTTTTTTCTACCTACATAACTTTCTTTAAGAGGGGCCAGAGTCAACTGCTGCCCCAATCCAATTAGAGTATGCTATGGCCGACAAATGTGGGTCACTACATTCTGCCCATTGTTTTTGTTTAAGGCCCCGAGGGAAAGTTTCCTTATTGATGCTTTTAAAGTTCATTTTAAGCATTTTATTGTTTTCATTTAAACCAACCTTTTCGGTTATAGGGAGCATTAAAAAAACGGTATTGCATGATGGTCTGACCAAGAAAGTGGGAGGTATTTTCCTTCCTTAATACGTTGATCATTGATAAAAATGCAATCCAACATATGTCCTGCACAGTGTTTACTAATTGAGAGTACCCACAACTCAGCATAGTCTCTTTGAAGGTTTGTGATATCCTGCAGGAAGCATTATCAATATGGTAATTATTATCTCCCAATAAAGTAAAGTTATGTTTACCCAGGTAAAGCTCTATAAGGTTAGTGAATTCTGTGATTAAGGCGGCTTTAGGTCCCAGTGGTCGATAGGTTAAAGTTCCTGCAAATGAATCTGTCGAGGACATTTTAACAGTGAAGGACAAAGCTTCGCAAATGGCTGAGGCAGCTGACAGGGCATTTATATGACAATAAAAAGAATCCTTATAGATAATTGCTAGCCCGCCTCCACATTTACCTAATCTATCGAATCTCAAGAGATTATAATTCTGTGGGACTGCATCGTCCAAATTAGGTCCTAGAGATTCCTTAGCCCAAGTTACTGTGATAAATACCCAATCTGGCTTTTGTTGGAAGAAAAATTCTGAAAATTCGATTTTATTTTTGATTAGAGATCTGGCATTGATCAGGAACCCTGTGTAGGTAGTCCCACATTGGCCTTGAGAGGGGGAGGGGGTCAGAACTTGAGTGCTATCTGATTTGAAGACAATTAAAGGTGAATTAAGAAAAGTGCAGACCTCAAATTGCCTACACCATGGTCCAGATACATCAAGCACCATTTTCCTCACCTACCTCAAGGTGCACTGCTGACCTCCTCCACTCTCTGTAACCATACATCTCCACACCCTACTGCTAAATGTAGCAATAGTGCTAGTTCTGTTTTATAAAGCCACTGGGGCAACTTAGATCTCTATGAAATAAACATAATTTGTTTCATGGGCTATACAAAAATACAAGCATGTAATAAAGAGTTGAAAATAGCAGAAATTCTAACATATATTGAAGATAAACACGTTTCAATCTTGCAAGACAAGGGTTGACCACAGTGTTCTTTGTAAAATGAACTGGTTTATCAAGGCGCACAATGTATTTTCATTGACTGTCGAGCTTTTCTTCAATGTAGCCATGGAAAGCACAAACAGGTTTAAATGATTTGCACTAATACAAACAACAGCATGCAACATGCAAATGCACGGATTGTTTATTTTTCACGTTTTGATCGTCCATAGCTAATTTATGCTACATTAAAAAAAAAATACCACCTGGTTGCAATCTTATTCCATGTCATGTATCTTTCTTTATTGCGGGAGAAACTGAATCAAAAATCTCAAATTATGAATCTTTTGCTTTATGTTGCCATGTGAGATGTTTTCTTTATGCAATTCTTGTAGAAAATGCTAATCCACACCTGCAGAGTATTGCTCGTACCAAATGTATCTCATCATGCTGCAGATAAAGTCCAAAGGAGGGTAAAAGAAGCCTACCTGTGTAGTAGCTTGAGAAAATAATGAATGTAGTTATCAGTTTGAGCCTTAACCTGATTGGTGCTTCATCTGGGAATCACATAGGTGTATCAGTTGACCATTGTGTGATTTAAGTTACTTCAGTGTAGAAGATTCTCCAAAATGTTCTTTGCTTGAACCATAGGCGTATTCTCTTTCACTTTCTGTACAGCAGAACCCCTTTTCCTTACGTCCTAAAGGAACCTTTCCCAGACTTAGCGGAGTATTATGCTTTCGTTATGGGAGAACTGATCATGCCTGACGTTTTGTGACAACTTTATTATAGTTTTTCTTTATTTATATGACTTTGGATTGCTTTGAATATATTAACGAATGCATTCATGTATTTACTGATTCACAACTAACTGAATTTTTATGTTATCCTCAGTCAGAATCAAAGACTCCTCGAAGACTGCTTATAGAACCCAAATTTGCAAAACAATTTGCCTGGGGCAAAGCGCTCTAGCACAGAAAACTAAGTCAGGGCAGTAAACGTCCACAATCTGGCCCAACGGCTAGAGCGGTCAACCTCCATTCTGGGGAACCAGGTTCGTGTCTCAGCAGGGATGCTCAACATCCTGAGATTCTGGACAAATCACTTGCAGCATATTACAAAGTCCGCCAGACATTGTCTTGGTCTGAGAACCGACCGACCATAGGTCTGCGGTCCCACATCCCCTATTACGATGCAATCGCACCATCCATTTCTCTATGGAAGCTTATACTACGGTTGGCACAGCAGAAGCTCCCATTGAGAAATGGGAGTTTCTGCGAGTCCCTGCACTGCATGGCAGGCATCTCATGGTGCCTGCCATATGGTGTAGGGATTTACAGAGGGGGGACAGGCCCCCAACCGGAGACTACTGAGGGATGGAGGCCCTGCTAAACACCGTCAACAAGGGATTATGAACAGCCTAAGACCGTCAGAAGCCACGCGGAATGACCGGCCAGTTTAAACTCCGACCACCTTCTTTGTAATTAGGTGGTTGGAGTTTAAACCAAGGATGTTGGTTGGAAAGCCTCCGAACTGCAGTAAGAGGCTTTCCGACCGACATCCTAATCGGCCACTTTATCTCTCACTGCCTAACGAAAATTAATGTGTCAGTCTGTAACACAACTGGTGCTCATGTAAAGTGCTCCAATACCTTCGGGTCCAGTTCGTCCTATATAAAACTCTCAAAACAAATGCGTTATTCTAACTCAAGCTATTAAGATATGTTTCATTGTAGTAAACAGAAACTGTAACTAGGTAGTTTAAGTCAATCACAGAAGCAAAAAAAAACAAAAATGAATGCGAGCTATTCTAATGGGGTCATTTAAACTAACTGGCCAGGGCCCCTGTGCTGCGAATGAAGCCTCCACTGTGGCAACTCCCCCGGCACTGCAGGTCTCCTTACTAGGTGCCATGTTAAAAAGCGCCTATCCAGCACATTGTTGCTTAGAGAAAACCAAATTTCAAATAGTAAGCTTTATTTCTATAAACAAAACAACAAAATGGCTACGACATAGTACAGACTTGCAACAAACTGCAACATATGAAAAATTTGCCCTCAACTTTCACATTCTACAAAGCAAAAAAATCATCAATATTCTGATACTGAGCAAACTTGACTACTATTCTAACTGCTTCCTTGATCTCCCCAGTTAGTTTATTTTGGTACCTCAAAAGAGCCACAATTTTCCTATCTGTACATTATTCAACATTCAGTTACACTGCCCCTCTGAGAGCCACCCTTCATGTTCTACAACTGACTCATGTACATGTTTCTGTTCCTCAATTCCAACCTCAGATCCCGATTCCAAATGGCCATCTGCCTAGCCCTCTCTATTTGGGTCCTTCTCACTCAGAAACTGTAACTCAGTTTAAAACAAGCATTGGCAAAGCCAAGAAGTCGCGCCTACTCAAGATGGACAAGGGGAGAGTAAGAGGGAACAAGCAGGACAGACAATGGTGAGGGTAGGAGGGGAACAAGCAGAATGGACAATGGAGGGTGGTAGGAGAACATGCAGGACGGGCAACAAGCAGGATGGACTAATTTCAAGCAACGCAGACAATGGGAGTGTGAGAAGTGGGAGAGAAGAAGCAACAAAACAACATGAGGGTAGGATAGAAAAAGCAACATAGACAACGACGGGGGGGAAAAAGAAAGACAGAAAGAGTACTTCAATCATAGCGCGAACAGCAGAAGAACCCTAACCAAAATGAAACAATCAGAACTCAGTCCATGTTCCAAATGAGCGAAAAGGATGCCAACGAATTGTGGGCAATGGGCAGTCTGCAATCCACTTTTAGATTACAAAATGTCATGTAAGTGACTGTGCAGTCTCAGGCGGAACCTAAAAAAGGCATCCAATTAACTATGACTCTTGCTGAATAAATTAATTCCTGCTCTGTCAACCCCTGGGATTTATATGAAAGTGGATTCTTATGTTTCAAACTTTAGGCTCTCATGTGTAATTGCTTACCAAATTGCATCTTCGTATCTCAGATGTGCCTATCTAGTCATGTATTTCTGTGCAGCATCTTTGCAACTTCTATTTTGGGACAAAATGTACAGTACTTAACATTGAAATAGTAGTCTAGGCAGAGAAATGTGAACAACTGGTCATTGGGTTCTTAATGTTCACTCACCATAACTAGCGAAAACACGGCCATGTAAACATTTGGGCACAAGAGTATCTGTCCATTAATACAATTAAAGGTAAGACTTTGACATGAAGTGTATGCCAACCTGCTCTCTTGTATGCTGTACCTTTAATCATGAGCACTTTTTTCATGAACTGGTACCCGTTGTCATGGTAATATCCTTAATACGATAATTGCTTAAGATTCCTTCATTTAAAACCAATCACCATGGGCTGTAGGCTTGTCGGACCATGGTGTAATTCATTGTGAATGTTCACTGTTCAATCTTTCTCTTCCTCCGACTCCCATGATGCAAATCCCGTGTATTCGCAGTCCCTAGAAATGTGTTCGGATTGTTCATCTCAAATCCTTTCTTATACTAGATTTTTAAAGTGCATTATTTGATTTCTGAAAAGTTATTACTCATTTAACCAAAGCGTGCATTTCTTGATCACACTGGATCACTTCTGCCTGGGATGCTTACTGGAATGATTCATTGCAAAAGCTCCATCTTGGAGTAGAACTAAGAATATCAAATAATGTTTTTTGAGGCCATTGTGTATTAAACAATAAAGGTAGGGTAAACATTGCAGTAAAATCAAGTTAACACCGGCTGTTCCTTCTCAGAGGTGAAGAAGCGATCAGAACCAACAGTTACATCCATGCGTTGCACGTCTACTAGGAGGCTCACTCCTGGAGGACGAGATATTGTTCTATATTCTACAAATAACGGTTTTAAAATTTTGCAGCTCAGAGCCATAAATATAAAGCCACCTAACAAAATACAGAGCCTGTACATTTAACGTTCAAAATACACCCACATTTTGTATTGTTCTGTCGTATTCTCGATGGCATTCCTGGGATCAAAATACAGAAATCTGCTCCAATCTGAATTCAAATGTATCTGTTCTCATTTTTCGGCCTGGTAATTGGGAGATATACTCGAGATTTGAGAGTATAGAGTTTTCATTTCTAGTTTTGAGGGAAACTGGGCAAGTAGTGGACTCTCAAATAACTGGGCATAAGGTGCTTCGGTACTAGTATCTGCATTACTGCTGTGGAAGCCCACTTACATTCACTTCTTTGAAGCTTACTCCCAACACAGTTCTGAGAGTTTATTACGCTCTTTGAGTGAACATGAGTGGGGATCTCTTATGGAATGCACGATAGCCAAATTGTACCAAGAAGTGAGATTGAACTAAAGTCTTACTGCTTGGATCACTGTACTCGTTAGGAGATTCAATATGCATTTCTGTGCACATTTATCCAAGGCACTCCACAAGCCTTTGTTATTTAAAGCAAATAAATCTGCCCCATCCAGACCCTAGGGGCCAGAGGGGAGAAATTTGTTCATAGAATCTATTATTAGGGATTGTATGGAAAGGCCACTGAAATCTAAACTGAATTTTTCAATTTTCCATATTGTGTCCTGAACCTGCACATCTATGTGATCAGAACAGCTCAAAATTTCATGAAAGATAATTTCTAAGTATTTGTAAAATGCGATTTACCCCACATGGGTGCCATCCAGGTACTATGAAAAATGTTCCCGAAGCTGTAGCAATTTGGACTCTTGGAGACACTGAACATCAACGTGTGTTTTTATCCTATGATACATTTTCCTCAAATTACTATTTGCTTATTGACAAGATTTACTGAACAATTTATGACACCCAATGAACAGAGATGTTCAATTATCTGATGAATCTAGACTGTTCATGATCAAGTCTTCTAAACAGGGGACAACTCAATTTATCAAACCTGCGTACCAAGTTAATTTATTCTTGATTTTTAGGAAGTTCACCACCTGTGTTGTGTGATTTAGTAAATGGGACAGTTTTTCCAAATGCTTACTATCCATTAGGTTGGTGAAACAGTGAAGATATATTCAAGATGAAAGGGAAACCCTTATTCTGTAAAGGCCTTACATTTTGCTTAATTTATGACATGCAGAGGCCTGTGTATGCCACCTTTGAAATTTCGGTATCCCAAATTTTCGAAGTAGGGAAAAATAATCTGTCACAAAGATGTACACAATGGGACATTACTGGTGGTTTACCGGAAATGTTTGTCCTGCAGGAGAATCAGTATGATTACACCCATGCAGACACATTAACCCTTCAGAGGCCAACACACTGCACATCAGGATACACCACATAAGATTTTAAATTAGGATGAAATTGAGCTACGAGAATACTACAAGATTGCAATAGTACATTTAATGAGGAAACAACCAATAAGCCTACTATTTTAAATTAAAATTGCAATGAAGATAGACATGTTGATAAAAATGGCCACCCATGAAATGCACTTCACTCTTTTTTCTTTTATAGAACAAGGGTGTCCTTCCTAAATACCTCCTGTATCTCATCAAGTGGTAATTGTGTAATGCAGTAGTCAACCACTCCAACACGATGCTGGGAGAGAAGTCGTTTTGGGATGAGTAGTCTGTAGAGGGGGGATGAACATTGCAAGCCTTGTTCAGGGAACTTCCACTGATGGGCTGATTTCCTTTAACTTTCATAATCATTTGATGGTTTGGTATATTACATTTTAGGTGACTTGTCCTCAGACAACCATTATATTTAGAAGTGGTAGACTTCTGGCATCAATAGATGACTCCCAGCCAGGAACAGAGGTGGCTGGTTATTCCTGGATTCTGGAACATGAAATTGTGTCTGTCAAGTCTTCTGAGCTGCTGCACCAAGAGCCACGCTGTCATACAGTGATGAGAAACATGCCATGTAATTCTGTACTGAAATGATCACAGATACCTCCTCACTGTATGACACAGCTTTTGAACTTACAAACATTAGTCAAGAGCAATAGAAATTCCTTGACCTACAGTGGTATATAATGGCAAAACAATATATTTCTGCCCTATGATGAAGACCAAGGGAGCAAAGATTTTTTTTCTCAACTTGCCCGATACACATTTGTTGACATCTCAGAGTAGACTACTACAATACAGCACTGGAGATACCAATACCTGCCTGTAGCAAATTACTAATTAGTTGCTGGCTAATACTACACAGTGGTCATCATCTTGCGTTCATAAATTTTTTCGTGTTTTCTATTTGTGACTAATTCTCACTGCACCGTAAAATAGCCACTGAAAGTCACCATTCATGTGAACCGTGCTCAATATACACATTGGTCATTCACTTTTTCTTCTGCAGAATTCTACTGTTAAATACATGTATTAAAAGCAAAAGCTGATCATTTAGAAATATGTTCATGATCACAATGTCGGAGCAAGAATTGGTCATTTGTTTAAACTGATAATGCATACATCACCGATCATACTGTCTTAGACATCAGTGCCATAATCTTGCCCTTGAGATAATGAACAAGGCAGTTATTATTCATTTGAACAGAATCATGCAACTGCAAATAATCAATGAAACTTTGACTCAATTTCCATGTACGTCTTTGAGCTACAGATGTCTATTTCTACTGCTCGAATTTGATGGCCAACTCAACTTAGATGCGGAAACAATGCATTTTAATGGAGGTTTGCCCAGTGTTGGCAGAATAATATGTTATATTTATAAATTAGTTTAACACACGTCCAGGGATGTGAAGAGGAGGAGAAAATACTTTAAAGTACAGGATATCAGAGTGAAACCTCATCAGACTATGAGACACACACAGTGGTAGAAGCAGACGTCAATCAGAAATCACGATCAGCCTACTTGATTTGCAGAAACTTCCATCTCAGCCCTGTGCCCTGCAAGGTTTTTCATTTAAATCTGCAAGGCCCCTATGCATGGCGCCTGCTGTCTGAACGTAACTGGCTTCTTAGCAATAAGGAATATCTACGATTCACTAACAGAAAGATGTCCGAGCATTCCTTAAACATAACCAGGCTGACAGAGGGAAAGACCTCAGTGCCCAGAGATGTGTGACCGATTGTCCACTACTGTGTCTTGTGACTCTGTAGCTCCAACAGATTTCTTCTGCACAACTACCTTGGTAAGACTGCACTGATAGACTCTATGCTCACTCTTCATTACTCAAAAACCTGGTTTGTTGGGACTTACTGCCTTGAACCCTTGAATTGTGTTATTGTTCTCCTCAGTACACACGGGGAGCTGTAACTTTGGAGTATAACTGTACAACTAACTTGTCAAATGTAATTCTAATTTTAAAGCTATATTCATCATGCTACCAGACAAGAGTTAATCGGGATAAGTCAGGTAACACTGATGATTAAACTCTATTGATACATCCGAATCACAATAGGTTATCTTCATTTTGAAGTGTACAAGCAATTTATAAGGGATTATGCCCTAGGCACAATCTTTCCCACATCATTCATAAGATGCTGTTTGGGGGGCGGGGGGGGGTGGAGGGGGGGGGGCAGACATTTTTGTTCTTTAAAACACCTTAAAACTTCACACTAAAACAATTTTCATCTACATTTTATTCATATTCTGTATCATTTCTCCTATTAGAGTTTGAATTCATGCAGCAGTGGGAGATGATTGCACGTGGTAAAGAATACACAAACCGGACACCCCAAGCCATGGGCATGTTGGTGCTGCATCTTCTATCTGTCTGACTGTGCATTAAACTGAATTGTTTTGCATTTTTTTGCCACTGTGTCAGTTGCTGTGCATCATATATAGTTTCAATTACTTCTAGTTTAGACTTTCAATTGATTTGGTTTTACACATTAATTGGGGAAGGCCTATGCCATCATTTCATTTCATGTCATTTTACATCCTATCTGGATGTTGCACCACTTTGGAAGAACCCTTTCACTTTACCAGGGCAGCCTAGAAAGGAAATTAAACATTAGGTAGCAGGCTCACCTTTGTCTACCTTCTTTTGGGTTAAGACCACAATACTCCCCATCCACCATACAACCGCTAGTCTTTTAAATGGTATTGATGATCAGAGTGAATGCGGAGGCCTAATATTCGAGTTTAAGTTTTAAATGGCTGTTTTCATCAGGGCCAGGTGCATACAAAATATAATTGTAGTCAGTGCCTTAAATGGGAAAAAATAAGTGCAGGTACTCATTAGAATAGAGGCGTGGCAAGTGGGCGGGTCTAGGGGCAGGGCGACGAGCAATATAGGATCGTACCTAATGACTTCTGTAACAGTTGCAGCACATGTCAAAACATACGAGAAATGCGTTTATGGCAATAAAATAGATTAACCCATTACACATAATTACATGCTCCTCTGAAGCAGAGCGAAATCTGCCCTGGAGGAGAAACCTATCCTGCGCCTGCCGTGCTATGGATCAGGGTACCGGTACTCTCACTGGCTACAGAGAAGTGCCGGTACTGAGGGCAAAAAAAAATCGGAAGTGCCGGTACTCAGTACCGGTGAGTACCGGCCCATTTAAAGCACTGATGTAGTGATGCCAAACCTCGCACTCAGGCGGTTGATGTGGTAACTAGCAAGTTCATGAAGCATGCCTGCCTCACTAGAAAGCGAACTCAAAACCTTCAACCAGTATTTTTCTGAATTAATCAAATTAGGACACATTGTGTCCTCTGCAGAACAAGTGTGACCATCTTCCAGGAGCAGAGTGAATCATTCTCTAGAATTACAGTTGACAACTTCTTGCAAGATTCTGCTGTAAACTGTGTTTTCCTTTTAGAAGTGTCAGCTTATATTCTGTCCACTGTAGCATGGATTGTAACCATTTACACTAATAGAAAAGTCACCTCTTTACCTTTCTTAATTAAGGCATCATTGACTACCTTTTCACATTACATTCTGAGTCAAACAAGATTCAACTCGCTCTGACATGCAAAGGGAGTGACCATATGTTGATTATTTTACCATATTCAACGTGCATGTGTTTTAGAAAATGCTAATAGGTTCTCAAATTCACTACTTTCTAGTAAGTATTAAAGGCAACAGTCGCATTGCAATCTAATTTGACTCTTAAATGGTATGTATTTTTTTGTGCCAAATTCTGCATTATTTTAATATAATTGAGTCCAATTTAACCGCGATGGAGAAATGGTCACATTCGGCACATGTTGTTACACGAATACCATTAGGTTTGCAGGGACAGCAGAATGTATTATTCTTTTATCTCTTAATCTAGAATCGATGAGGCTCTTCCCCTATAATAATAGCAAAATGCCAGATGATCGAACACAACATTGCCACTTCTCATTATATATAACCAACAAGCTTCTGTTTTCATTGAAAGCCAGAATCAAATATGATTCACCTCTAAACAATACAAAACACAATATCAAGAAACTAACCATGAAAGAAAATTCCTGAAACGTCAAGAATGCCCAGATTACAACATGCTTTGGGGCGATACAATGGTAGAATCGTTCTATCTAAAAACCCCTACAGAATACTGACTTTGCTTACAGGTATACCCATTTAGAAGATTCTGTGCCAAGCTTTTGATTCATACACCATGCAAAAAAAATTCTATGTACAATAAAATATGGAAATGAGAAGTTGAATTTTCATTTTGGAATTGATCCTAAGACATACTTATAACATCAAACTTATGTTAAATGAGCGAGCAACCGGTTCTTAAAACTACAAAGTTGTTCCTTGCTCTTGGAATTTTTCTGAGTTAAGAGCTGAAGAAGCACTGACCAAAAATGTACCTTAATCCTCCTCTTTTGAGTTTTTTTGCAAGGAATTGAAAAACTTACAATACAAGACTGGAGGGCCTATTTGAGGCTCCCGCTTTGTGGCAAGGTCCTAAACAAAATAAATATCATAGCGATTGAGGAAGCAACTCAGCAGCAAGAGCTCCAGCCATTACCAGATCATAGCTCCAAGTGGAGCATGAGTATCCTGGAAAAACCTTATATCATCTACCACTAAAAACACTAAAAACAACAATGACAAAGACAACCTATTGGCTTCTATAAATGCCACTTTAGCCACCGCACTAAATGCCTTGACATGGCAGTCTGACAAATTGCAACTGAATCGTGATTTAATTCAAGCTTGGGCTATCTCAATATTAAAAATAGAGAAAAGAGTCAGCTCCCTGGCAGAGAGATTAAAGAATGCCCTCACTGCCGGGAACAGCATCATCATTGAAAGTTCATTCAAAATCTTCTCCGCACGCTCTGGTAGGAAACTACACTAAGGGAGTCTCCCAACCTCCCTTACTGCAGGAACTGGTTCTAGAAGTTAAGGATAAAACCTTTCACAATCATTTTAATGGTAGAACAACACCTGGAGAAAATCAATGGTCTGACGCCCTATCAAAAAGAGCAAAAGAAAGACAAAAGAAGGCCAGAAGTAAAGCCGAGAAAGAATCTTTCTCAAACCAGCTGCCACCTAAGCAAAATACATCTGACAACAGCTTGCCCAGCATATACCCGATGTTCAAAGGCAGTGGGAAAAAAAAGAACAAATTAAAACCTGCACAATCGATTGCACCCCCGCTCCATGTAACTCAGGCTTCACCACCCACTCTATCTAAGTCAAACACAAACTCTATTATAGCACAAAGCTCAGCAATATTACTTACTGTGCCAGGAACACACCTAGAGGGGATGCAACAATCAACTATGCACGACCAGGAGGAAACTCTGCCCAGAAATAGAGGAAACAAGACAAAAGAACCAGAATCATTGCAATTGACTGCACCCCTATCCCACAGCACTGTGACTCTAGCTCTCTCTCCACTCAAGCAAAATTCAAGTTTCACCTTATTCCAAAGCCCCTTATTTCCACCTTCATTGTCGATCATCCGTACATAAAGGGCATAGCATTCATTCGGCTCGGTGCCGATAGAAGCTCTGTAGGAAGTTAACTCATCTGTGAAAGAAAATGGTGATCCACAAGGAACATCAACTCTGCACAACAGGATTAGATCAACCTCCAATGAACATTGTGAGTTTGGACTAGGGGGAAATGAAGGCCAAACTGAAAAATGTCCGGGCGAGGGCCAACTGACTAAGCTGGTGCTCATTCCATACTACCTGTCGGAGGGGAGCCATGAATAGCTCCAATTTATTAAGGCTGTTTCAGGCCGTCCCCGCCCAGTTGAAAATTAAGTCTGAGGATATCCTAAGTGTAGAGACAAAATCTACCCTGGAGTGCAGTAACGGGAAGGAAGCCACAGCCTTAACATTCAAAACAAATCCACTGGCGGAAGCTATACTGGAATGTAAGCCTATTATTGAGGAATGGGGCATAGGAATCTCAAAGATCTTAGCGCCCAAATATCCAGCACCACTAAAAAAAAAATTCTACCGGCCAAATTCAAAAGCTCACCCCTATTGTATCCTAAGTGCCATTCACCGTCAGAAAATATATATTTAGCTTGCTCCTACTCATCAACAAGGGTCCCCATCAGAAAAATCGCAAAAGGACATATCAGGGAAGATCATACACCCGACTGGAGCTGGGTGCCACATATCTTGTCCAGAGAAGCAACAGCCTACTCCTAGCATCGAGAAGAGTCCACTAAAGACACAAAACCTCATAATGCTTCTGACATGGAATGTGGCTGGGCTATCAAATCGAATAAATTCAGAAACCGTAAAATCACTGATACTGGCATCTGATGTACTCTATCTACAAGAAATGTGACTATTAACTCCACTAACAATCACTGGCTTTTTCAAGGGTTCCATCAAGCAGCAAAGAAAAAAAAACATCTTTGGGAGGTCATCGGGAGGCTTGTCAATCTATCTTAATCTCAAACTGAAACGAACGATAACAAAAATTCCAACTCAAGACGAGATGCTTTAAGTACTCGCATTGGAGAGACTTAAGGCAACAGCCTACCGAATTAGGATGCTTTTGATTAATGCCTATTTCAACAGCTTCAGCTCGGTGCAAGCTAAAAGACAGCCAGCTGAGTGACAATTTGGACCAAATTCTGTGTGCTGATGTAAACTATGGAATAATAATCTGTGGTGATTTTGACATCTAGGAACAACCACCACCAGCTACCCATACTTAAATACCTTAAGCAAACAACTAGACAAACACCTTAAATAAACATGCATTGAAGCCCACCCAGAACACAGCTGATAACTTTGAGCCATCACTCCAGTTTTTGAAAACCTTCAGGGGGGATAAGCACTATTGACTATGTTTTTGCCTCAGAAAATCTTATGGAAGACCTCGAGAGCTTTGTAGTACTTCCCTCACATGAGAGCGATCATCTTCCACTCAGCTCCTCTAAACGCGAAGGCCATAAGGTTCTGGGCAACTCTCTCAATGACGAATCTGCATTCTTAATCCGGAAAATGAAATGGGGTCCGGTCAATCTGTAGAAATTAACCTAATGGAAAGCAACTACTGGACAGTCCCTGCAGGTCCTAGGCGGCGAATATCTACTAACCCATTGGGCATCTATAACCAGGGGCATCCATAAACTACTGAATTCTCCCCCAGGTCGTGGGCGATTTCAGTTGAAATCGTCTAACAAAAATGAATCGATTTTGACTAGCTCACAGCTCATCCGTATGCTGATGAAGGCAAGCAACAAAACCCAGAACCAACTAATCAAAGCTGCGTTGCAACTGGAACTTCAAGACACAATAAAACAACACAAGCAACTGGTATGGCAGGTGAAAAATCAGCAATGGGATAAGGAATGGCAATACGTTTACACACTGATGAACAAGCACAATCAGGCCAACCTATGGAGGCATATCTAAAACAAAATACACCAGGATGCTACTAGATGTAATGTGATCGTTGAAGCTATGTGGACCTTGCACGTAAAAAAATTATATATCGAACAACCAAGAGTTTTCTCTCCCAAATTTTAGACTCCGTCAGCGACCTAAACAGCTGTGTCCCTAAGTATATGATTAATAACATCCAAAAAGTGGTATGTAAAACACGAGCGTCAGGTGCGCCATGCCCAAATGGGCTCTATACCCAACTGTTCAAAGATGATTCCGCACTATGGCCAGCAATACTTTCTACACTACTCAGCACATGTTTTAAGTTCCATCAAGTTCCAACAGCTGGAGAGGATCAATACTGCATCCAATTGTTAAAAAGGGCGACAGACAGAACCCCATAAACTACCGCCCGATTGCCTTATTAGACATTGAGACCAAGATCTATGCCTCTGCTATTTTAAAAGACCTTGAGACATGGGCAACAACAAAACAAAATAATCCCATTTGGCAAACATGCTTTGCACCTAACTCCTCCACACTAGATAACAGTCACTCTTTCTTACCTCGTCCACCAAGCGAACAGCCAGTAATCTTCAGCCCTTTTTACATGCTTTGTGGATTATTTGTTGGTGTTCGACCTGTTGGATAGGGGCATTCTATGGAGCTAACTCAAGGTGCGGGGTATCCCAAGCGACCTGCTTAATGCCATCATATCATTGTATTCATTAACTTGGGTGAGGGTCAAGCTTTCAGACACCACGTTAACCAGGAAGATCAACACTAAGTAAGGGCTAAAGGAAGGATGCGTCCTAGCTCCAATGCTGTTTAACCCATATACAGCAGACCTGTCTCTGCGATTAAACAACGCCTGTGTAATTCCCCCAAAAATAGGAACTAAGATCATGATATTGCAATATGCGGATGACATTGTCCTGCTTGACAACTCAAAAATAGGAATCCTGAGAGCCCTAAACGCCCTTCACACATTCAACACGGCAAATAAGATGACAGTAAATGCCTCAAAAACAAAGATGATATTCGTGAAAACGCGCAAGCAAACAAAATGTAAGTGGTCTCTTGGCCCCCAACTGCACTCTGCCCTCGAAAGCCCCACTTCAGCCCCAACTTGAGAAGTGCTCAGGGCCGTATTACCATCTGCAATCACTTACGGCAGCGATGCCTTGCCGGGCCAACTCATCAACATTATGGAAAATGTACATCAAAAAGTCTACAAAAGAGATTTAAGGTTGCCTTGTTGCACCAGGGTATCTCTGGTGAGACTCAAATTTGGCCTGTAGGGCAATAAATGGGCCAGCATGGGGACCTTTCTAAAATACTATTATAGATGCATCTTGACCATGCCCTGCACCCTGAAATGTATCCTTCAGAACATATTCAAAACTAAAAATAGTCCCTGGTCCACTTACTTAACAGCGGCAGCAGCCACTCTCAAAATAGATCTGACGCACTAAATGCTACATCACTTACACACACAGAAGTGAAAAGCATATTGAAAAAACAGAAAATCCCTCTTGAAGATCGCAGACATGGAAAACATCAAGTCCACACCACCACAAAAGGTCCTGGCAGTCTCTTACAACCACGACTGCCATGCTGGCTTCCAGGCACAACCATATCTTAACTGCACAATCGGGAAAGCCTCCCTAACCCAAATGATGGCTGCGTGGATGCTGGCATTTCAAACCAAAGAGTTCAATCCAAAATGGCCGCTCCTCTCCAATACAGCCGAGTGCAGGCTGTGCGGCTACAAATCTGAAACTTTCACATACTTATTATGTTGCTGCCCGACGCTGGTCCACTTACGGTGAATATATTTAGAGCCACTTTTTTTACCCACAGCATAAGAACATGCAACAATACCATGAACTTGTTTTTTTTGCACCATGGTCCGCTTCAAACTGGCAAGAACAGGTAAATTCTTTAAAGCAGTGCAGGATCTTCTTAGAACAAATAAAACAAAGCCCAGAGACCATTGCTGACTGGCAACTCTCTGCACTATGGATAATATGCGCTTTGTAATCTGACTGTCTTGCAACTGAGTTTTAACAACTGCAACGCATCTAATCTAACAGTAGTAGATGTTAAAACATGTTTTTGGATATCACAGGTCTGCCTGTGTCAGATTGCCCCACAATTTTTTTTTTCTTTTATTTTCCCTTTATCCTTCTTTGTATAACATGCCTTTTAAATGCATTATACTGTCGAGGTTTTAATTAACCATACAATAAAAAAAAATTGACTGACTGGAGGTTCTCACTTTTCGCTAAAGGTTTCAATAAAACAAAGACTTCTATCTCATTGTCAGTACATAACTTTTGGAAGGCTACCTTCGAAAACGGAGTGAAGAAGAGACCCTCAAATTGATTATATCAACCTGCGCAGTGTGGGAACTTTGATTCTAATAATGGGGGCAAAACTAGCAGCCCACTCTGATCCAGACATCGAAAATTAAAATAGCATTTTTTTTAACGAAATCACCTTACAACAAAAACAAAGTCATTACAAACTAGGCGCTACAGCCAACATAAGGACAGACAACCTTGAGTAAACCGAGCAGGACGTCAGCACTGGCTATGATGGTTGTTGTTGGATATTAGCTAGAGCCAACACTCCTGCCACGCAAACACGCCTGTATCAGGCCTCGCCCTCAGCTGTCTTTACTGCTCTCTGTGTGTTGACTAACTCCTCTGGACAAAGTTACACCTGGAAGACAAAAATGACGAAGAAGGCTCTACAAGGAGATCAATGCGCAATGACGTGTCATAATTTGAAAACATCTAGTTATAGGATGGCAACCCCATTTACTGCAAGGCATTATTGCAATGTGTGTTTGCTTGGTGCTGCGTGTCATGATATAACTAGAAGTGCCTTACAGCACTTCCACTGTTGAGATGGCTGGTTAGGAGCAGTGGAAGTTTACTCCAAACAAAGCATGAACTCCAAACAGCTCTTGTATCCGAGGCAAGAAACTGGAAAAGCAAGTTATTCTTCCGAAGTACCAGGGACGTCAGACTAAAGCAAATCTTTTTGCAGAGTATTTGTGGGTGAACTTCAGTAAATACTCCACTGTAACCGAGTCATAAATCTGAAGTGTCCACCTCAGAATTCAACTGTAACCCCGCTGTAGCTCTAGAAGACGCAATTTCTAGGTAGCGGCGTGGCAGATGTATTTTGCCAATGCATCTCCGAAACGACTAACGGACCACTAAGGAGTACTTATCACACACCCAAAACTGAACTTCTGGACCATTCCACTTCTCCTGTCGCCAGCAATGCAGAAGAACACGACATGCCTGGTGAATGAACTCTGCCTTTTGTTACTTTGGTCTTAGCTGCACTGTGTTCAGAATCCTGATCTGGACTGCTGGAAAGTTGACAAGCACATGGAATCAATTATGAAGACATGAATATTTGTGAGCCACAATTGGAGAGCAGCGCATGTGTCGGCACACCCACTTATTCTCTGGCAGCTGAGAGGCGCGTGGAATGCAGCTTTCCTTTCACAATTAGGCAAGTTAATATGGAGAGCAACGAAAAAAGGAAAACAAAATAAACTCAAAAAGTTAGAGACCACAAAATTGAATAGTTCAACAAATTCACACTCTAAAATCACTCAAGGAGCTTGCTATAAAAAAAATTAAAAAAGAAAAGGACATGGAGCACAGGTCTTAGACACACCTTACAAAACTAGGATCTCACGGAATTACTGTTTTATACACTTTTCATGTCCCATTGACAGCACGTCCTCTGTTTATTTGGAATTAAATGCAATTAGCCCCATTTTAAATGAAAATGCGCATTCCTTGAACTCTGAACTTTATTTTTGTAGTCAGTCATCCATCACTATCAATGCAAGCTCATCCTTCAGGCTCCCTCACTGTCCCCAAGTTCCTCAGTGTTGACAGTGTTAATGATGATCCAGTCAGCCATTTCAAGTTCCTACGGGCGTCTGCAATTAAAAGATGTGTGCCATCTCTGATCTGTACTAATGACAAACACTTCAACAAGACATCTCACTAATGCTTCTGTTATTCAAGTGTTGTACCGGGCTTGTGCCATAGCCCACCAGTAAGACTCCCACATGTCTTTTCAACGTATTGGTAATTAAACAAGTGTGAAATTTGTTTGACCTTAAAGTATGGAGCAAGTTGTTAGAAAACACTTTTCCTGGCTTAGCTGCATAGACTTAGAGGAAGATGGCTACAAAATAAAAGATGCTAAACCAGGCCAGAGGCTGAACATCATGCAATAAAATACAAACACACTTTTCACTAATTAGTTAAAACTTAGTTGTGCTTGGGGCAAAACTTCTGCCAGACATTGCCACTGGCTAGTATTTTCAGATCAATGACCGCATTCAATGCCTCAAAAAAGTGTTTATTGCAGGAGTGAGTAAAAAGGTAACAGTTTATCGTAGAAAGGCACTATTAAAGAATGAAATCAAATAGCATAATAAAAACATAGACTACTAATCAGCGGTCTGCCTGTGCTCCTGCACCGAATGTGTGATTTAAGCAATTGTGAGCAGGCGGTTTCCGAATTTGTGGAAGCAAAATCGAACAGTGGATGGAGTGATTCTGGTCAACATGTATTATGGCTCCAGTGAGTAAGAGTAAAGGTAGACACACGCATACTTTCGGTCAGCAAACTATATTTCTTAGAGATTAACAGAGGTAGCACATGCGCACACACATGCACCCAGCAATGAGATGGAAGACCTACTCAGGATACTTCATATCAACATGTCATGGGGCAAGTAGTTTGACGGAAGACATTCACAGGAGCCCTTTCCTCTGCAACATGTGTCATTGCGCCAGCAGGGGACCGGGCGCACATGCATGCAGTCTGCAATGCACGTTCACAAGCATTTGCAATGCAATAGGTCTCGCATCTACGAGAGTTTCATAAATGTGACACATATTGCATTACAAATGCTAGTTTGTAAAAACGCTCATGCTGCACCTTGTATTTAGGCGAGCCGTGTCTAAAGAAAGGGTGTGGCTGCCATTAAAGTGAAAGCGCGGCATGGGGCTTTTTTTTTTTTTTAAAGAATTAAATTAATACAAAAAAAAATAAACAACAACATGCGTCCACGTTTGATGCAGCAAGTAAAGCAAAGGCACGGCCGCCACTATCAGCGTGCCGTGCTATGTAAAAAAATATATATATATATTGTTGTGAGAGAGCATGTCCTGCCTCCAACAGCAGGCAGGAGAAAACGATTAAACGAAAGAGTGTGTGGAGGCTGTAATTAAAGCCTACCGAGCAAAAACACATGTAAAACGGGGTGTCCTCATGGGAGGTTACAAATGAAGATAAGGCAGTACTAAAAAGGGACTAACAAGCCTATTAACGAATCAGAAGCCAGCGTTTACGAAGGACGCAGAGACACAAGCCAATAAAAAATATGGGCGGAGTGTGGGTGGGGCTTGAAGTCCATACTCTAATACAGCATGCCTCGCAGAGCAGCGCCTGCGCTGCCCAGGCTCAACCTAAAAAGGGCCTTCCCCTCACCAACATGGATCAAGTGATTGAATGAGAAGGCATGAGTGGACATGAGCAAGTATGGAAGATGCATTTACACAGAACCACTTCCTGTCACCACAAAATATCATTGATCAAATATTGATATTGATGGGAAAAAAAATTCATGCAACAGCAAGGTGCAATATATCCTGGACGTACATAAGAAGGAAAGCACACATATGCACACATTTCTAGATAGTTAACTAGTTCTCTGTAGCTAGAGTGTAAGATCAAATACATCCAAAGAACCTCTTCTTGCCAGCAACAGGTGTAATTTATTAAATGTTTGGGAGGGAAGGAATTCACTGAAACAGCAACAAGAATCAGCAATCCAGCACTGGGGAGGTACAGCACACAGAATCACGTTCTGTCAGCATCATGTGCCGTAGATTTAGAGAATTAAAGAGCAACTACATAAAGGGACACTTCCTCTCTTCGAAAGGGGCTGTGGGTTCTAATTGAGAAAATAGAGGAATATAGAAGAGAACTTCCTGCCGGCAACCTGTGTCATGGGTGAGTGGATAGTAAGGGTGGGCGGAGAATTACACTCCACCAGCAGAGTTTTTCCCACTCTGCGGAGAGTTCCGAAAAACTCTGCGAAGTAACGCGGGGCTGAGTTTTTTCTCTCGAGCGGCTCGCCAACGGTAAGTTGGCAAACGCTCGCTGAAAAAAAAAAAAAAAAAAAAAAAAAATCACACCTTAGACCTCCTCCCGTCGAGATGTCTCATCGCAGGCAGTTGCGGCCGGTCGTGACCGCTCGTGTTGAGAAATCTGCAATTTGCGTTAGGGAAGCTGCCGCTGTAGTAAAATGTCTACTCGTGCTGTAGAAAGCAGTAGCGCCCTCTTGTGTGACGCATAGTGCAGTTTGCGCTGATTTTACTGCACGTGGCAAACTCCCAGCGCTAAAAATCAGTGCGAGCAGCACGACTTAACAGACTCTGCAGGGCGCAGCAGAGTTTTTCTGGCACTTCATAGAGTTCTGCAGAGTAAAACTCTACTAACTCCGCCCAGGCTTAGTGGAGAGCCATGTAATAGGACTGTCAATGGATGAGAAAGTACAGCCAAGAACCCCAAGAGGCACCAAGAATTTAGTGTGTGGGAGTAATTGCACAAAAAGCAGTGATTCTACTCAGCAACGAGTGCAATAGAATGTTTCTGAGAACGTGTCTGCGAGGGAAAATGCAGTTTTCTGCTAGCAACAGGTGTCATTCACCTAGTGTGGGAGAGGGTACACATACACAGGTGCATATTCTGCCATCATAGGTGTCATGGATGTAGTGTGTGAAAGTTAATGCAGTTCCCTGACAACATGGGTCATGGATCTAGTGTGGGAGAGTTGAAGCAGTTGCCCATCAGAAACAGGCACCATGGATCTAGTGTGGGAGAGCTGATGCAGAATCCTGTCAGAAACGGGTACCCTTTGATCTAGTGTGTGAGAGATTATGCAGTTCCCTGTCAGCAACAGGTGCCATGCATCTATTATGTGAGAGTAAATGCAGCTCCCTGTTAGCAACAGGTATGGTAGATTTAGTGTGCAACATTCAATGCAGCTCCACATCAGCAACAGGTGTAGTTCACCTAGTGTGCACACGTGAATGCCGTTTCCTGTTAGCAACAGGTGTCATGGATAGAGCATGTGAAAGCAAATGCAGCTACAGGAATTGTGGATCTGGTATGTGAAAGTAAATGATGTTCCTTATCAGCAACAGGTCTTGTGGATGTTGTGTGTGAGAGAATGCAGTTTCCTGCCATGAGCAGGTGTCATACATCTAGTGTGAAAGTGAATGCAGCAACAGCTGCAGAGAAAGTTTAGGCTGTTTCCTGTCAGCAAAAGGTGTCATGGATCTAGTGTGGGAGAGTAAATGCAGTTTCCTGTCAGCATCAAGTGTTGTGGCTCTAGTGTGCGAGTCAATGCAGCATTGTGTCAGCAGCATGTGTTGTGGATCTAGTGTGAGAGTGAATGTAGTCTCCTGCCAACAGGAGTAGTCATGGAGCGTGTGAGAGTAAATAGTTTCCTGCAAACAGTAGGTGCTGTGGATCGAGTGTGAAAGAATGAATGCAGTCAGTGTCGTAGCAAAGTCAGGTGGTACCCAGTGTGGAAAATATATTGTCACCACCCCCCCCGCCCACATTTAAATTATTAAAATAAGCAAAAAAAAGATAGTTACACATATTTTTGCCATTTTGTCACCCCCCTCAGTGTCACCCCCCTCAGTGATGACACCCGGGGTGGCCACACCCACGGCACCCCCCTTCCTACGGCACTGAAAGCAGTCCTCCTTCAACAACAGGTGTCCTGGTTCTAGTGTGAGAGTATGAATGCAGTTTCCTGTTAGGTGTCCTGCTTCTAGCGTGAGAGTATGAAAGCAGTTTCCTGTTAGGTGTCCTGGTTCTAGCGTGAGAGTATGAAAGCAGTTCCCTGTTAGGTGTCCTGGTTCTAGTGCGAGTATGAAAGCAGTTCCCTGTTAGGTGTCCTGGTTCTAGTGCGAGCAGTGGCGGCTCCTCCATAGGGGCGTTTGGGCGCCGCCCCCTGCTTTCTCGCAGTGCGAGAAGGCAGAAACATAAATGGTAATAACTACCATTTATGTTTCTGCCTTCTCGCACTGCGAGAAAGCAGAAGTGCCTGATCGGGGGTGGGCGGTCCTGCTTGAGGGTAGGGGGGAGTGGCTTGCCCACTGTTGTGCATAGGGACTGTTTGGTCCCCCCTGGGCCGATCAAACAGTCCGTATGTACAATAGTGGGCAAGCCACTCCCCCCATGCCCTCGAGCAGCACCGCCCACGGCGCCCACTCTACATAGTGAAAATGGTCCCGGCTGGGGCGCTCTCCACTGCGCCTCAGCGTTGTGATTGGCAGAGCGGAGGCAGGGAGGCTGCCTTTCATTGATGACGACATGACGACGGCGGGAGCGGCAGTTTGGACGCATCCAGAAGCTGCGGTGTTGCAGGACGGAGCGGGAGTTGAAACGCATCCAGAAGATGTTGCAGGACGAGGATGGTAAGTTTTATAATATTCTTTAATTTACCCACCCGCCTCCACCCCCCGTGACGACCCCCACCATGCCGGCCGTTACTGTTGACAGAAGTATGAGTTGCCCAAGGCAGACCGGCTGGAAGTCTCCGCATTGGATTATCCGCTCGGCTCCACAAATGGAAAAGCACGTTCACTTTCCAAGCGCCAGAATTAATAATAACTCCTATTAGTGGGTAACGGGGAGATGCAAAGGTACATAGCAGCTCTGTGAGATATGATTGCTCCGTACTTGTGCGCTGCACTGCAATTACGGGTTTACAACGCCTCCAGCCCGAGCTGTATTTACTAGACGCTATGTTTGTAATCATGGGTGAATTATGGTATTTAACTTCTGAATGCTCCGCGCTGGAGTCGGAATATATCCTCAAGCACTCAAGGAACGTGAGAGGCCCAGATAGCCACACTGAAACAGGAGTTAAAATGTTACTTGGTGTTTTGTACTGGTCTGCTCAGGTCTCTCATGACTTGTAGATGGCAAGTATTCAAACGTTTATACAAAACTATTTTAGGCCCTCCTTAGACCTAAAATAGTTATGCACATTCATTACTATTTTAGACCCTCCGGTGCCGTATCAATGCCAGTCAGGGCCGGCTTTAGGGCGGTGCGATCGGTGCCACCGCACCGGCTGCTGGAATCCTGGGGGCGCCGTGTTTGAAAGTTTATTATGCCTTTGAAGCACCTGCTGCAGCGTTTCTTTCACCCGCAATTACCAGGGCTCACATAAATGTCAAGATAACTCGTGTGATTAATTATCTTCCTGGAGAGAGAGATCAGCATTTTGTATAGTTGTGGTTTTGACTTAGGTGAACTTAGTGCAGAGGGTTAATATGCCTGCTGCAGAGAACGTGTACCATGTAGATTACAGATGTAAACAGATCAGCAGGTTACTTGCAATGTATAATTTAAAGTCCTAATATAGAATAGTGAGGTATTAACTTTCATCCTAGAACTGCATACACTCTGCAAAGTACAGAACATTGATCAATGTACCATGTAGATTACAGATGTAAACAGATCAGCAGGTTACTTGCAATGTATAATTTAAAGACCTAATATAGAATAGTGAGGTATTAACTTTCATCCTAGAACTGCATACACTCTGCAAAGTACAGAACATTGATCAATGTTGCAAAAAGGGTTAATTTGGCTAGAAATCGATTCTTATTATTAAAGAAAACTCCCAACTATGCTGTTTCTTTTTCGACTCTGAGTTTGTGCTTCTCCACACCAAGCACTCTTAAACTATGCTGCCTACCAGTATGGATGACATGTGACTCCTACACTTTTAGTCCTTTGGCTTACGTAACATTTCCTACACAGTGATTTACACATGTATGATTGAATGTCTGTGTGCAATATGCGTGTGATGCAAAGTGCTCAGACACCCTGCACTGGTATGAGTGGCGCTATATAACTAATTCAATGCATCTGAGAGAGTGTGGTTATGGAGACTTGGTCACTGTTTTCGCCACCCAATCTTTGGCCCTAATGGAGATCCGAGGTGACATATAGTTCATCTTTCTTTGGCAATAAGGTCAGGCGGCTAACGCCAATGTTCCCTATTCTTTTAAAATAATGCAGTCAGGCTAAATGGATGGCACGGGTGCAAGCAGGAATGAAGCACGATATGGGACAGTTTTAAATGTGTTTAATTATTTCAAGTCTACATATCCTACCTACTTTTATAAATATTCTTGCTTTCTGAAATGTGGTTTAACCTGCATCCTTTGGGCCTTTTTTTTTGTTCTTCAAAATTTCCTTGGCGTGAGGGTCCTGCAGTTCCCCTTTAGTCAATCAGGCTCGCTATGACACAAAACACATTTAGACCCTTTTTTTACGCCTCACCACTTTCAAATGTCACCAGCCACCACTGAGTGCGAGTATGAAAGCAGTTCCCTGTTAGGTGTCCTGGTTCTAGTGTGAGAGTATGAATGCAGCTCCCGGTTAGGTGTCCTGGTTCTAGTGTGAGAGTATGAAAGCAGTTCCCTGTTAGGTGTCCTGGTTCTAGTGTGAGAGTATCAATGCAGTTTCCTGTTAGGTGTCCTGGTTCTAGTGTGAGAGTATGAAAGCAGTTCCCTGTTAGGTGTCCTGGTTCTAGTGTGAGAGTATGAATGCAGTTCCCTGTTAGGCGTCCTGGTTAAAGTGTGAGAGTATAAAAGCAGTTCCCTGTTAGGTGTCTTGGTTCTAGTGTGAGAGTATGAATGCAGTTCCCTGTTAGGCGTCCTGGTTAAAGTGTGAGAGTATAAAAGCAGTTCCCTGTTAGGTGTCCTGGTTCTAGTGTGAGAGTATGAATGCAGCTCCCGGTTAGGTGTCCTGGTTCTAGTGTGAGAGTATGAAAGCAGTTCCCTGTTAGGTGTCCTGGTTCTAGTGTGAGAGTATCAATGCAGTTTCCTGTTAGGTGTCCTGGTTCTAGTGTGAGAGTATGAAAGCAGTTCCCTGTTAGGTGTCCTGGTTCTAGTGTGAGAGTATGAATGCAGTTCCCTGTTAGGTGTCCTGGTTCTAGTGCGAGTATGAAAGCAGTTCCCTGTTAGGCGTCCTGGTTAAAGTGTGAGAGTATAAAAGCAGTTCCCTGTTAGGTGTCCTGGTTCTAGTGTGAGAGTATGAATGCAGTTCCCTGTTAGGCGTCCTGGTTAAAGTGTGAGAGTATAAAAGCAGTTCCCTGTTAGGTGTCCTGGTTCTAGTGTGAGAGTATGAATGCAGCTCCCGGTTAGGTGTCCTGGTTCTAGTGTGAGAGTATCAATGCAGTTTCCTGTTAGGTGTCCTGGTTCTAGTGTGAGAGTATGAAAGCAGTTCCCTGTTAGGTGTCCTGGTTCTAGTGTGAGAGTATGAATGCAGTTCCCTGTTAGGTGTCCTGGTTCTAGTGCGAGTATGAAAGCAGTTCCCTGTTAGGCGTCCTGGTTAAAGTGTGAGAGTATAAAAGCAGTTCCCTGTTAGGTGTCCTGGTTCTAGTGTGAGAGTATGAATGCAGCTCCCGGTTAGGTGTCCTGGTTCTAGTGTGAGAGTATGAAAGCAGTTCCCTGTTAGGTGTCCTGGTTCTAGTGTGAGAGTATCAATGCAGTTTCCTGTTAGGTGTCCTGGTTCTAGTGTGAGAGTATGAAAGCAGTTCCCTGTTAGGTGTCCTGGTTCTAGTGTGAGAGTATGAATGCAGTTCCCTGTTAGGCGTCCTGGTTAAAGTGTGAGAGTATAAAAGCAGTTCCCTGTTAGGTGTCTTGGTTCTAGTGTGAGAGTATGAAAGCAGTTCCCTGTTAGGTGTCTTGGGTCTAGTGTGAGACTATGAATGCAGTTCCCTGTTAGGTGTCCTGGTTCTAGTGTGAGAGTATGAATGCAGTTCCCCATTAGGTGTCCTGGTTCTAGTGTGAGAGTATGAATGCAGTTCCCCATTAGGTGTCCTGGTTCTAGTGTGAGAGTATGAAAGCAGTTCCCTGTTAGGTGTCCTGGTTCTAGTGTGAGAGTATGAATGCAGTTCCCTGTTAGGTGTCTTGGTTCTAGTGTGAGAGTATGAATGCAGTTCCCTGTTAGGTGTCCTGGGTCTACTGTGTGGGGCCGAATGCAGTCCCTGACAGTTGTCCTGGATCCAGTGTGTGAGAGTGAACGCAGTTTAATGTCAGCAAGAGGTGCTGTGGACCTATTGGGACGAAAAAAAATGGGAGGACAGCACATCCAGAGTCAAAACCACATGAGGTTACGGAACCTTGGCCAATCAAGTCTCCGAATGTTGTTGTGGCAAGAACACGTGAGTTTGCATCCTACATGTTCAGCGGATGAGAGGACACAGGATGGGTGACGTGCTGTACAGAAACATTAAATTGGTGTTCATGTTTTGAAAAACATCCGCTAACCAGCGTAGATTTACTAAAGAGTTTTCGCGGTTTCTGTTAATACATAACAGTCCCTCCGATTCTTAGAAAATTTATAAAATCTTACAAAGCACCAAGATCCCTGCGATCGGACAAGGAGTCCCTTATCATCATGCCTAGATTCAAGAAAGCCCGCTCGGGTGGAAGACGCTTCTCGGTCCACACTGCTCGCCTCTGGAACGCTCTCCCCCGAGACCTGAGAAAAGAACTCAACTACCTACGTTTCAGGAAACGGCTCAAAGCTCACCTGTTCCCTCAATCTTAATTTTCCTCCTTCTGATACCTGCCGTCCCCCCCTCTCAGCCGCCCAACCCACAGAGGTAGGGATCCCTAGCGCTGGGATACCTCAGGGTGACTACGCGCTCTATAAATTTTTTAAATAATAATAATAATAATAATAATAATAACATGATTTGCAACAATTTCACGAATATTCTGCAAATGTATATTCCACGTGGAATAAGCATCTCCTGTGAGGTACTAGCCCTGCACAATGATTCCCAGGGGCGAGTAGAAATTGAATTCTAAATTAAAGTAAAGCTCGAGCAATTTACTTTTGAAAAACATAGGTATGCTTGTCCACGAGCATCATTGTAGGTTAGCCAGGAGCACTTTGCATGCTGGGCCTTGTAGTTTCTATTCATACACAGTAGCCAGACACTGTAGGCGAGAGTGCTTGCTGTGCGCAACAGGTGTCTTGAAACGCCCGGCTGGATACAATTGTAACACGCCGAGAAACAAGACGAGAAGCGGTGGTTTTCTGGTGTTACTACACCAAAAACACGTGACTCACGATTGTATTATCCTATTGGACCATGAAAACACCTGTTGAATAGGAGTACAGTGATCATATGTAGCATGAAAACAGGACAGGTAGTCCGCGGAACATACTTTAACATTACATCATTAGCAGGTTATGTTTCTCTTGTGATTAAAAGTCTCTTATTCTATGCAGGGCTGGCTTCCTTTTGTTTTTAGACGGCCGACTGACAATAGTGAAATATTTACTAAAGAAGTATCGAAAAACATGTACCTTTGGGACATTTCCCACGGGACAGCGTGCCTGTCCACAGAAAAGCGCCTGTGTCTTTGTCCCTTTGGTCTCAGGCACCTCACAAGCAGCCGGCACACAACAAAAAACACACTGGGCATGTTTTGGGCGGGCTGATCGCTCACCTTATCCTTGGTTTTCAGGTACCTCTGGGCAGCCTGCTGCGTGAAGTCCCCCACCGTGAGCTGGCCATCCTTGCAGGGCACCACGATCAGCGTCCTCCCGAAGGCGACTGTCACCTTCATGGCTCCGTCAGGAGGAGAGGAGCCCGGGGACCATCAGGGAAGTCTCGGAGGGTCTATAGCAGTGACTGGGGAGGGGGCTGGAGGTGACAGTGGAGGGAAAGTGCACCGGGATGAAGAGACTGAGTACCGTGAGGGGGAGGGGGTGAACGCTACAGGTGAGAATGAGCAGGGGTGTAGATTGCTCAGTTTCCTGTGTAGTGCAGTGTTCAGCGGCTCAGTGCAGTGAAAGTGCAGCCAGGGGCAAAGGGCTAAGTGGTAGGGGAGGCACAGGACAGCTTCCTCAGAAGTGTATGGGGCACTGGACAAGGAGGGAGGGGCTGAGTGCTGTGGGAGGCACGCACAGCTTCCTGTAAAGTGAATGGGACACTGCTCAGAAAGGGCGGGGCTACGTGGCTTGCATTGAGGGGAGCAGTCCTGACCCGTGAGAACTAACCCGATGCTTGAGAGATGGGGCATGGTGGGGGCTGGGAGCCTTGTTACCCCGCCAGTTATTTTAATGAGCCCTTCACTGTCTCTAATTTCGGTTTCTACTTCCCTTATAGTAGTATCCCGATGTGTCCAGGCTGACCAATCAGATCGCTTGTTGTAGCCTGGTCGCTCTTTCTGCAGAATCTCCTCAACTCGGGAATGTGAAGGAGAGAAGGGGGAGAAGCTGCTGGAGATTAGGAAGAATATGAAGCAAAGCGGTTTCAGAAGGAAGGGAGGGGAGTCACCGTATGAGAGAGCGCCAGGGCTCATGGTTTGGGGCAGACCATGTCCGTCTGTCCTTTCACGTGCCCCTGTTTTGACAGGGGGTCGACTCAACACTGTGGGATGCACGTTTTCACGTGTTCCAGTGCAGGATTAGTGAGCAGTCGTGTCAGACAGTAATGTCATGAATGATACTTTGTGTAAATGTTGCCTTTAATTATCCCTAGTGTGTTTTCTATTTTGGTGGTCGCTGCCGAGGAACTCGTTTTGTTCCCAAAAGTTGATGAAAGTTGTAGCCCTACTTCTATGTTTGTGGAATGTCTTGGTTGTAAGTTTTTAAAATCTGGTCTCCCTAGATGGGAGAAGGATAGATGTGCTGCAGAATGAGGACCGTGCAGAGGAAAACTGTAGGGGAGAGGGCTCCACTTATTGGAACAGATGAGCTAAAAGGGGAGCGTGAGGGGCATGCAGGACCGAGCCGGACAAGCATCACCGGGGAGAGTCCACAGAGCAAGCATTTGCAATGCAATAGGTTTCGCATTTGCGAGAGTTAGAGCTATTGGCATTGTAAATGTGTGAAAAACGGGAGCACTCGTTAAATCTCGCAAAATGTCATCCTAATTATAAAGCAGGGAGTGGAAGTAGACTTATTTACATATTATAAGTAAATCTTATGCTTAGGTCGTGTATTTATAAAATGGAAATAAATGGCTGCATTTCAGCTGTGTGCTCTAGATGTTTGGTAGGTGGGGACGAGTTTAACAAGCGGCACAAGCCATTCATTATGTGTACATGCAAAGGGTATAGGTAGTTTGCTCCAGCTGTGAAAGACTGGATCACCTCCCCTCCCCCCCGCAGCAATTTTATACATAGTAAGCTTGAACCGAAGGTATTGGAGCGTTTTACCCGAGTACTAGTTATATTAAGTAAGATCAGATTCAGCAGACCATAGTAGGTGCTGTACATTTACTCAACATTATGGTGTCTGTGCATTTTTATTTCAGTCACCCTATTTTTTACTTAAAGGTACAGGGGTTGAGGTGTAAGCGCAAAGTACGTGTGTTAATGATATTAATGATACATTTCCCCAAATGCAACGTCCTGCTACTTTGTTAAAGAACTGGGTAGCCCTGCACTCTTCCAGAACAGATTTAGCACACAGATTCTCACTCACTCGTGGAAGTGGTGACAATGTGTTACGCTCTTGTGAGCAGGTGCTTGCCTTTCTTCCGCGTGTTGCAGCACTGATAAAAAAATTGTCGTGTGTATGTTACGCCGTCCTGTTTAATAAATGGAGCATTTTTACAACCATCCATGCAGCCCTTTATAAATAAATTCCTAGAGACGCTGGCAAACCTACACGGTAGGATGTAACTGCGTTATACCCATGCACTTCAAGTGGTGCACTGTAGAACTAGGTAACACCAGTTCAAGCACACCCCGGCTTCCCATCTTTAGGCTGTGCAGTTTTAGGAAACTCACCAAACACACACTGTGGATTAGCACATACTTTATAAACGCCTGCACCCCTGCTGTGCATGCCTGTTCTCCCTAATTCAAGCTGTGTGTCTGTCTGTAATGCAATTGGTGGGGACGTAAAGCGCCCTGATACCTTCGGGTCAAGTTTGTGCTATAAATCAAAGTTCAGAAAAATAAATAAATTAAAAATAAACCTACCTCTAGCACGTCCATTCTTATTCTGCGATGCCACATGCCTTCGGGTCCCTGTACTGCTTAATTGCACCCAGCTCTGGGTGAGCACCATGGCAGGCATGGTTTGTTGCAGAGCCATGGCATGTAACCATTGTCCTGTGGCTGCATCGCTGGGTAATATGCGGGGGCAGGAAGGGAGACAGTTGGTACGGCTGTGCCATGGCAGTGTAGTTCTCTCTGCAGGCCGGGCAAGGACTTTACTCTTCAATATGGAGTAGAAGAAAGTGAAAGCGCGCCATACGCGCGCTGTGCTGAAACGCCGTGACCAAAAGGACGCCTGCTGTATGGAATCCACTCAAGAGGACTTTGCTCTTCAATATGGAGTAAAAGAAAGTGAAAGCGAGCCATGCGTGTGCTGTGCTGAAACGCTGTGATCAAAAGGACGCCCGCTGTATGGAATCCACTCAAGAGGACTTTGCTCTTCAATATAGAATAAAAGAAAGTGAAAGCGCGCCATGCGCGCGCTGTGCTGAAACGCCGTGATCAAAAGAGATGTCCGCGAGAAGAAAGTGGAAGCGCGCCATGTGCGCGCCCCATACGCGTGCACATTGCCTGTCCGGGCAGGCACTGTGGAAAACGTGTAATATTTTATTTGGCATAAGCAGTAGCCATTTTGGTTGGGGTGTTCATTTCTTTTTCTTCGTAATTCTCCCGTCCTCTGCTGCCCCTCTTTTCCTGCCTGTGCTATCTATTTTAATTGACTTGCTGACTCAGCTAAAAGCAATGTATATGCTGAGAGTTTGTAGCTGCTAGTATATCTGTTGACTGTCAATCATTTGTTGCTGCCATCAGCATTTCTGCTCCCCCTCCCACTTTGCTGACCATGTAGTTTATCTGCCCTCGTTTGTTGATAACTATTTCCAAAACTTGCTCTTCCTATTTCTGTTCACGTGCTTACACAGCAGAAAAACTGTATTAAAGCTCTGTGTTCTGTGACTTCAGTATACTACCTCCTCCAGCACTTGAGAGTGCTGTGTGGACGTGGTCCCACTCATGCGTGATTAATAAACTTGTTATTTATTCCTACTTCAGTGCTGATCTCTATTTTGTTGATTTTTGAACCCATGGACAAAAGGGTGACCCTGCAACAGTGTACCCCTAAAAAGGTATGTTTCCACAGTTGGCGCCCGTCGTGGAACCCCATTGGAGACGCGGCCGTCTGAAGGAGTGGTCTTGACGGAGGATTGGAATTTCACTGTGGAAGCGCACTGCATGAGGAGACCTTTGTCTTTGCAGGCCGACATGACTTTTCCAGTTTTCCTGATTTGACCCTCCAGGTGGTGCCGGTCTCAACTGGGGTTTTCTTTGGTGCACTTTTGTAGTGACTATTAGGTCGACCAGAGATCAGCAGGTGGGAATTGGAGACTTCTGTCCGGTAAGGTCGCTAAAGCGACACTCTTGATTTGTTAAGCCTGGGCTTTTTGTTTAATTTGTAATTCACTTTTTGCAAAAATTGAAGGCAGGTAATGTGGAGATTTTTCTCCATTTGAAGTATTTGATGTGATAATATTTTAACATTTTTGGTGAAGCATGCCTGTTCTCAGCACACTCAATAGGTGGTGTTGCTGCTCTGGTGGTACCAAAACAAAGTTTAGAAACAAGTCAGCTGGCTCCCCTAGAGGGGACACCTAATAATGACATATATACAAAATATGGTATTTCTTCCATAATGTACAGTACACTGTGGAACAAATGTGTTACAGCAAACAAATGATGGACGGAATGCTGACAATGCAAGCATTCTCCCCCAGTCAAAAGATCTGGGTTAAATCCATCGTTCTTTTGCCCACTACGCCACCCCAGTTTGGACCCAGCCATGCGCAAATCAGTCTTGACCCTGTGCCCCATGGGAACAGTCCAGACCGAACTGCCAGGCCAGGTCCTCCCTGGACCGGAAACAAGCATCCTGGGATCGGTTTCAGGGTATGTCACCCTTCTTCAGCCAGGCTAGCTTGAATCCAGTGGCACAGTGAGCAAGGGACCCATGTCTGGGCATACCCATCCCACTTAGTGCGAAATGTGCTACAGCAAACAAATGATGGACGGAATGCTGACAATGCAAACATTCTCCCCCAGTAAAAAGATCTGGGTTAAATCCATCGTTCTTTTGCCCACTACGCCACCCCAGTTTGGACCCAGCTCACCCCGAGTGGAACAAATACACAAAGAAAAATTCTGATCTACAATAGCCTGTGAATGGGTCATTTGATTTTAAAAAGGTTCAATATGTAGAGTAGTGTTTATTTGAAAGAAAAAATAGACAGGATATGTTTTGATTGTGTGCGTATGTGGGAGAAAGAAGTACGAGAGAGAGTGAAAAGAGCAGAAGCTATGGTAGAAAAAGAACAACGAAAAACGATATATCAAAAAGCTCTAGAATAAAAAAAAAGGAAAAAAATAGAAAAAGAAGATAGGCTACGTCGATTAGAGGTAAATGGCCAGTATCCTATTAGGCGCCCTATTTATCCTATACACAATAAACCTCAGGATGACTGCATCCTATTAGAATGCCCTCCACCCCCGTATAAATTCCCCACTCCAAGTGCCCCTGATGAGGCTTCTGATGATAAGCATTTGTCTTCAGATGACAAAGAACAAGATGGGTGACAGATTCGCTCTACTTTGACTAGAGCAGAAAAAGATAAATTAAAAGCCGCTGCTAGGGAGGAGGCTCGCCAGCCTTACGCGGCATCGCTCATTGTAATTATGATTCAACAGTGGAACAGTGCAGAGCAATTTTATTTTGTCGAAAAATTTGTTTGGGAAGTAATATTTGATTATAGACACATTTCTCAGGAATTAAAGCCAAAGGGATATTTTAAATATTGGGTTTATACTCCTTGGAGTAGAGCTGATGTGATGGCTCTTAAAAATGCTTTGCCCGGACCCTGGAAAAATCCCGCAGCCTTCTATGAGGGGGTGGATGGAGCCATTAGCTCCTGCAGTATGACCTTGCCAGATATTGATATGTTCTTTGGACTTATCTTGGCCCCTGATATGTGGAGAACAATACGTAAAATAGTTGACAATGCGGCATTTAGTGATACCTGGGTTGAATTAGAAACAATAGATGCGGAAAGGGAGCCTGCGCAGAAACCTCAGAAGGAGATATTAGAACTTCCTAAAGCTATTGTGACTAAGTTAAAGACTCTCATACCCCCTAAGAAAATAGATTGGACAACCTTAGCGTCCTGTAAACAGAAAAAGGATGAGTTAGTTTCTGACTTCTTTTCAAGGTTTGAGGAGACATTCCATGATTTTAGTGGTCAGTCATTGGCCAATGATACGGGTAAACATTTTTTTTGTTGATACATTTGTCGCTAATATGTTACCAGAAATAGCTAGTCCCTTAAAGGCCAGCGAGAGTTCTTGTACCACGTCTTCCCCAGTTTCCCTTTTGACCATGGACCAATATTGTGAGCAACAGGAAGCAAAAGGCAGGGAGGATCAGAAGGTTAAAGAATTAAAGACAAAAGTTATGTTGGCTCAAGTATATGGTCCACCATTTAGGGGAGGTGGATAAGAAGGACGTGTGATGTATACACCTGGAGCACCCCTTTCCCTCAAGCAAATTTGTCCCCTGATCAGTGTGCTTATTGTAAAGAGACTGGGCATTGGCGTTATGAGTGCCCTCTTTTGCGAGGTCAGCAGTACCAATAGAAAAGAGGTAGTGTGAGAAGACGTCCAGGGAATTCAGAAAACAGGGGAGGTACAGGAACTCGTCCCAGGTTTGAGGCAGTTGAACAAGGACCAAATTATTCTAATACTTTTGATAGATGAAATCAATATCAAATGTCTGATTAATCTGATGAGGTCCTTGCAGATTCTGATTACGCATAGGGATGCCTAGGGTGGGGTAAGGAACCGGTTGAGGTGCCAGTAGATCAAATGGGTCCTTATGTTGATGCAAGCGTCTTGGGATCTACTGATCGGTTTCTGGTTGACACATGGGCTTCCCGTCGTGCTCTGTCTAAAAAAACTGGTTCCTAGGGCTCTCGAGTCCAGCACAATGATAACATCGATAGGATTCGATGGTACACCTAGCCCACTTTCACAGCCACTTGAATTCAGGCTTGATAAATTCACTGCAGCATGTCCATTTCTGCTTTCCCCTAACACGTCGGACAACATTGTGAGTATCGATATGCTTAAATATTTTCATGCCACAATACGCTGTTCACCAGAAGGTGTGCGTGTTATTTTAAATACCAATTATCCAATGGTTGAGAGATCCTGTCTTATCAATGAGGATGCAGCGTCCTTACCTAGTGTGAAGAAGGAACACTGTTATTGTTCCTATTTCTTGCCTCCCATCATCACAAAGTCTCTAGAAAGAAATTGCAATATTGTAGACAGCAGGTTACCTATTTAGGTCACCACCTGTCTAAGGAGGGACGTGCACCCACATCAGATCGCATTTGGACTATTTTAGATACTCCTGTGCCCCGTACTCAGAAGGATGTCTGTGCAGTGATTGGCCTCACTTCTTTTTGTAGGCAGTTTTTCACACATTATTAAACCTTTGTTGGCCCTTTTTGACTAAAGACACTCCGATGCCTTTCCCATGGACCATCAATTTGTTTTGCCGCAACATGAACAGGGATACCGGCAAAATCTGAGAAACAATTTCTTCAAATGTTGCATCAGACACACCGGTTAAGCAATGCTACTAACTGTTGGGGTTGTGGCAAGATTCCTTCTCATCAGAAGATAAAAGGAATCCCGTTGTCACCGCTGCCATTCTCTCACAATGGCTCATGCCCAGCTTGGTTCAAACTTCTATATGCCTCTAATGAACAAAGCCTGTTACCCCAACGAAGATGGGGACCCACAAGCAAAAGGGACTGCTTTAGAAATGGAAGAATATAGTAAAAGAAGTACAGCAACAAATTATGTGTATTCAAATTCTAAGTCGGCTAAAGGAAATGGACCCCTTGTTATCTCTGTTGCCATTGCCACTGGCCCCCTTTGTGTACAGGCGATGTACAGTGGGCCACAATAACTGTACTGCAGTGTTGCAGATGTCTACGAGAGGCCGAAGCAGCTTCCTTGCATCACGTCACACTTATTTTGTTTGTGGAACTAAGGCATACTACTTCCTACCTCCAGGATGGTCTGGTACCTGTTACATAGCCTTCCTTCTACCACCTGTGTTTTTAGCTCTCCCAACCTACCATCAAGACGTGCAATTGTTCAATCACTATGCTGGTAGTAGGGGAAAACATGCAATCGATGTCTCTGTAGTCGACCAGACAGATGCTTTGTTCCCTCTGTATTTCCACTTGTACTACTTGTCTACCATCTAAAACAAATGTCCAAAATGTAAATGCCTTTTTAGCAATAGAACAAGAAGTCAGCAACATGATGCTAATTGATATGTATAACATTTATTGTACCCCTATTAAAGCATAAGAAAATGTCTTAGCTTATGCCAAAAGGGACGTCTGTGGAAAACGTGTAATATTTAATTTGGCATAAGCAGCAGCCATTTTGGCTGATGTGTTCATTTCCTTTCCTTCGTAATTCTCCCGTCCTCTGCTGCTCGTCTTTTCCTGCCTGTGCTATCTATTTTAGTTGACTTCCTGACTCAGCTAAAAGCAATGTATATGCTGAGAGTTTGTAGCTGCTAGTACATCTGTTGACTGTCAATCATTTGTTGCTGCCATAAGCATTTCTGCTCCCCCTCCCACTTTGCTGACCATGTAGTTTTATCTGCTCTCGTTTGTTGATAACTATTTCCAAAACTTGCTCTTCCTATTTCTGTTCATGTGCTTACACTGCAGAAAAACTGTATAAAAGCTCTGTGTTCTGTGACTTCAGTTTACTACCTCCTCCAGCACTTGAGAGTGCTGTGTAGACGTGGTCCCTCTCATGAGCGATTAATAAACTTGTTATTTATTCCTACTTCAGTGCTGATCTCTACTTTGTTGGTTTTTGAACCCGTGGAAAAAAGTGTACCACAAAAAAGGTATATTTCCACAGCACGGCAAACAGGAGGCAGGGAGGGTACAAACATGCTTCCCTTCCAATTAAAAGCACACATTTTTGACACGTGCCAATCAGAAGCCTGGGTGGAGCTTCCACCCCGCTTCCGAAGCAAAACCGACGACAATAGTCTTGCAAGCGAGCAGCGCATGTGCTGCGTCGCTAGGCGAGACCTAAAAAGGACAAGTGATATGTGCTGGAGGAGGAAGAGGGCAGGTATGAGATGATCATTAGGAGAAATGGATAGGGACTGCAGGCACATCTTCAACTTTCACAGGCCCATACAATAATAGCGGCTCGCCCAGTCTCGATATTTACTTGGGGGATATTGTGCTAATTTGGGAATGTGACAAGCAGGACCAGAAGTCCAAGGTGTTGGAACAATCTCCAAAGTGGGGGTTCTGCCATCAATGTTACGTTGCTAAAGTCATAGGGATTGTTAAAAATCCAAGCGTCACACAGAGAACAGTGTAGCAAATCAGCCACACTCATTGAACACAACAGTAGTAAGAGAGCTGTATGTACAGTATGTTAAATTTGAAGCACATTTTTGAAAATATAATTAAAGCATGGTGTGGTAGGTCACTGTCATTTGCGGAGGGCATATTTTTCATTGAATTTGGCTTCTAGAAATGTCCACTAAATCTTTATTGGACATGCAGATTTAATGGCAAACCTATATGGCTCACAAACAATAATGTGTTGAAATTGGGCTGCAGGGATTATTTATCATTTGCGTATCACACAAGTAAAGTGTCTTTATTTGTTTGATCCTATTAAAATGTTTGTTCCTTCACAATTTAGAATTGAAAATAAACAATGTGCCTTATTTCTCCTTTCCTTGATGCAGATTTGTTTCGAAATATTTGTACAGTTCAATTGCAAACCTTTACAGTTTGTTGTGTTAGAAAAAAATTGACATCCTACATACCTTCTTCCTTTCACACTCCTTGTACACCAGCAAGATTATTACATAGTACATGTTAGAAATCTGGTCTCTAGTTGGCAGTATGCACCCTGTCCAAATAGGGACCGCAATTCTAGTAAGGGTAAGTCAGTCACACACTTAAATCAGCATGTGCTCACCCTCTGCTAGCTTGGCACAGAGCAGTCAGACTTAACATAAGAGGCAATGTGTAAAGCAGTTGTGGATACAGTAACACAGTGAAAACACCACAATAAAGCCTCCACAATGAGGTATGAGACTAGTATCTCATTTGCTCTTCAAAACAAGATAAAAACAATAAGAATCCATTTTAAACTTCTCAAGTTACAGATACTTCAAGAATGTACAATCCTGAAAGAACCCTGGTGCTATCAGTAGGTTCTTTACGGCTATGCTGGGGAAATGACAGCGATCCACTCAGTGGATCGGAAACAGTCGTTCTACTAGGGTCAGTGCAAAGTAATGCTTCCACAGTTAGTAGAGTTAAGTTTGCAGGAGACTGATCTACTCACTCTGTTCAAGGACTTTGTTAAAACACAGCACTTTGCAGATGCAAAATACTACAATTTTAAGCAGGTGGGAAACGTGCAAGGTATAAAAGGGGGCCCAAAATGCATATAATCTTTCACAATGACTGCACTCTATGCTGTAGTGAGGAGGATGTGAATTATAGGAGCTCAACAGGGGAAGAAGAGAGAATGGTTTTGCGGACCGAGGATGACTCTGAACAAAGAAAAAGGTTTATGCTAGGTACAGGTCTTTCAAATAGGTCATGCTTACTTTAATTATCCAGTTGGACTCTGTTCTAAGCAGGTCTACACAATGCAGTGGTGGTCTTCCTACCCACATTCAGGTTTTATGTATCTTATACCTTGTAGCTTCCAACACACTGTTGCAGTTGCAAGTGGGACATCCCAGAGACCCTTATGCAGGAATTTTTTTGGCACAATTTTTGCAAGAATTAATTCACACATTGCATATCCAAGCACCCTGCTGAATTGGAGGCTGCAAAAATCGATTTTTGTGCAATTGCACATTTCCTCAAAGTGATTGGATGTGTAGGCAGTATACATTCTAATTTGTCCACCCTCTGAAACAGAGTATGTTATTCACAGTAGAAAGAGTCAACATTCTTTAAATGACCAAGTAGTGTGTAATGCCACATTTTTGATCACAGATCTAATTGCACTTATGATTCCAATATCTGTAGAACATATGAGTTACTAGGAAGAGGAAAGCTTGCAGATGGTTGGTTGTTAGGTAATTTAAAAAAAATATATAATCTTAATGTGAACATTTGCAGTGGCGGCTCCTCTGATTAGGCGGAAGAGTGTCACCCCACTGCTATTTGAGCAGTGCAAGAATAAAAATAAAATTGTAATAACAAGATGTTATTATTTTATTTTCCTGTTCAGGACTGGGGCCAGGTCGGGGCAGAGCTAAGCAAAGTGAGGAGTGGTTTGCACTTCCTAAATGCTCATGAATGTTTAACAAAAAACTAAGGCATATAAAGCACACCGTTTGTCATTATTAAGATCCTCTGGGTACATGTAACCCTTTATCACAAACAGAAATAATTCAACAATATCGTTCAAGACAGTAATCCAGAAGAGTCAATCAGTCCTCTTGCTGTTCAGCAGTCTTTATTAATGTCATAAAAGTGTAAAAAAACTCCCAGCACACGATTTGCCCGCCGACACATGTTTCGTCTTATTCTAAGACTTTTTCAAGGTTGGAATATCAAACATAACATAATAAATCTACTATATACACTATATACAATAACATAAAACAACACATATATTCTATACACATTACAATTCACACAGCACTCTATTACCAACTGATATAGTATACAAGTGCCAATATTCCATAATCACAAAAACAAGCCACATAGTTCAAGTATGATATACATATCGCCATGTTTATACCTTATGTTAATAAAATATACATGTAAAGCACGTATCACAAAAAAGAATAAAGATTGACAACAGACCCAAATAACCAAGATAAAGAGAAAACCAGAACCGAGTGAACGCACCTCAAGTGCATAGTAGACCAGTAACACCTAAAATATGTGCTCACCCATAGAATAATGATAGTAGTTAGACATACAATAGAACCAATACCACATCTGATAATCGTGAGCATGCCAAAGGTCCATGCCTGAACAAAATATTCGAAAAGAACACAGGAACCTACCATGAAAATTGAATTGAACGCCAGGATAATAAACGGGCCCAAATGGATAACTGTCAGAATCAACAGTCAATCTATAGACGCGCTCATGAGTCGGTTCTAGGGAAATAAATAATTATAAAATAAGACACATAATTAGACCTGCTATGCCAAATAGCACGAAAAATTAGCTAAAGCAAACATAACGGCCTCACAATCCTGTCCATTTTCCCCCACAAAAGCAAAAAATGTTGGACTATAGTCTAAAAATAAATTTTACAGGAATGAATCCAAACTCTAGTGCTTAACCCCTTCGATGCTGCGCAGATTCCGCCGCTGTGCTGACGGAATCTTGCGCGGGTGTGGTCATGACGGAATGGTTCCGTCATGAGCACAGCTCAACCGTGGGTCATGACGGAACCATTCCGTCATGAGCACCGAAGGGGTTAACATACAATCACACAAACCGCATCGATGCCAATATTTATATATGGGATTATGGACCTCAATGAACCTTCCATCAGTCGAAAGTCATCCTCTGATTCACTATTAATTGCGCGTGACACCCAAAAGATGACCAATAATTCCAGCATTGGATTATAAATACTGTCAACATGTACAAAGTAGTTAAAAATCCAGTCGGCACCCTAAACATTATTAGTTCCTCAAAAAACATAAATCCCTTTTCATTATTGTTTACAAAAGATTCGTGCTCCAATATCATCTGTGACCTGTATCAATAGACCACAATATGTAAAGAGTAGAAGGGAGACCTGATAATTACATTCTGTCTAGTGCATCACACTCACCTTGCATTCAACAAAGCTGTTCTCCCCTATGTATTCTGGTATCGCAAGGGAACAAAGTCAGGGTTCAACAGGAAGAACATAGGAGAAAAAGAAGAAGGAGGGGGGGCAGAAAGATGTGGAGCTAAACAAAAGAGTCACCAGATCGATATCATGTGTGCAGAAAAAATAAGTGAGGAAGAGGGAATCATTCCTGAAACCATCAGTAAAGCACCAGTCTCCAACATTGTCAATGTACACGAAGATGTTTCTTTTTCTTTTTTTCTTTTTTTATTTAGTTTTCCAAATTTCCAACACATCACAGATCAAATTGATAAATCATCTTCCACCAGCAGCCCCTCCTCCCCCCACCCCGGGTCCAGAAAGAAAAAGAAAATAAAAAATAGAGAAAAAGAAAGGCATTAATTAGAGAGGGCAAATAGTCTTTACAAACTTGAAACATAAACATACAGTGCGAACACCAGATTCAGTATTATCTATACATAGGCCTCAGAGAAGGGAAAAAAGGAAAACAGTAGAGAAAGAAAAGAGTACAAAAAAGAGGAAGAAAAAATAAATTTAATTGTCTTATCTAGTGAAGGAATAAGAGAGAAAAATATAGAAGTAACAGGAGAGAACAGGGGAAAAGGGGAGAGAGAGAGGCAATGAAAAAAAAAAATCGAAAAGGGAGAACAATCCATTAAAGGTTAAATATTCTGGGTATCAAATCATCGAGTCAGAGGGCCCCATATCGTCAAGCCTTTTTTTCTTGCCCTTCTTCCCTTCTTTAGCATAAATTGCTCTCTCAAACCTAAAAGTAAAAAACAGTCTGGCTTGCCATTGGCCAAAAGATGGAGGGTTCATATATTTCCAGTACATAGCAATACAAATTCGCAGGATGGTCATTGCGACAAACAGTAGTGCACCTCCTTCTTTGAGATCAAGTTGATTATACAACCCTAACATAATAGTAGCTGGTCCAAGCTGAATATCCAACAAGAGGACTCTACTTAGAAACAATTGTACATCCTTCAATAACATCTCTAATTTTGGGCATGTAGCAAACATGTGGACAGAGTCTACACTATATTCTGTGCAACGAGGGCAGGTAGTTCCGGCGCCGGTTGTCCATTTGGCAACTCTGCTAGGGGTTATGTACATAAAGTATCCCGTCTTGTAGAATTGCGCTTGCAATTTAGGGGATAGCAGATATGTTTGTGCTAAGCCCAAGTAGGTACAGAAAAAATGAGGTGGGGTATTAAGTTTCACCTGCCATTTAGCATCTATTTTACTTAGATCGTCTGGACGAAATTTATTCATTATACCATAGACAACTCCTATCCTTGGTAGGTTAGAGCCAAGAAATTTATTATCTATAAGACCAATCGCTACAAACCCCGCAGATCCTCCAGTTTTATTGGCTAAATAATTCATGATGGCATTATACTTAAATATCTGGTTGTTGTGCAAATTATAGTTAGTTTTCAGGTCTTCGAATGACCGAACGCGGCCAGCGCCATAAAAATCTCCTAGTTTACGGATGCCTGCCAGATACCATTGTCGCAAATATGTATTTTTAAATATGAGTGGAAGATCTTCATTATTTCTAATGGGAGTATAGAAATTAAGTTTGGCTATTCCGAACATTTTACGAATATTACTAAAGACCTGGTAAGCATTAATCAACGTCTTAAATCTAACTCGCTTATAATAGTTAAATTCCAAATGTCGCCACAAACACCCCTTTACGTTATCCCAGATAAGCAAAAAATAAGGGGAGGGCAGGCCAGACGGACTAAAAGTGTAGTCCTCAGACATCAATTTGCTACAATATTGTAGGGAAGCAGCTCAGTAATAAAGTTTCAAATTGGGGAGAGCCCAGCCACCCCTCTCCCTTGGTAGAGTAAGAAAGTTATAGGACCTTCTTGGCTGTGTATATGCCCAAATAAACTGAGTAAAGATTTGTTGAAAAACTGAGAGTATACGACTATTAAATGCCAACGGGATTGTACGAAAAAAATAAAGCAATTTAGGGAAATACGTCATTTTTAGGATATTACATCTTCCCACGATAGTTAGATGTAGGTTATCTATTTTCCTAAGTGATTTCTGCATATTGATCGCCAATGGTGTCAGATTTTCTGTAACCAGAGTATCTAAATCAGAAACAATATTAACTCCTAAATATTTTGCTTTATCAGTAATTCGATTATCTTCCCAGGTTACTTTTTTATTAACGACAATCTGCGTTTTTGTTCTATTTAAAGCATAGCCAGAGATCAGTCCAAATTCCTGAGTTTCTTGCTCTAAAGCCCTGATGGCCAGTTCTGGTTCGGGGGTTACTATGGCTATATCATCAGCGTAAGCCATGATCTTTGTCTCTATGCCGAACCTAACAACAGGAGGAATCGAGGGATTAGTTTCAATTCTTCTTATCAGAGGGTCTATATAAAGAGCAAAGAGTAGGGGAGAGCAAGGCCACCCCTGCCTTGTTCATCTTGTTATCTTGATTTGTTCTGTCAACTGACCATTAATTAATATTTTAGCTGTGGGGTTCTGATACAGTGCTTGCAAGGCTTGAATCATTCTAACTCCAAAATCGGACCGTCGCATGATAACCCAGAGAAATTGCCAGGAGACCCGATCGAACGCCTTCTCTGCATCTAAGAGAATAAGCAAGATCGGGTCTCCTGTCACCTCTGCGGCATCAAATAACGTGATAACCCGTCGGACGTGCTCGGTGGTACCCTTTTTTGGAATAAATCCATGCTGCAACCTAGATACTAATGATTCAATGTTTAAAGACAATCTTGTGGCAATAACTTTAGAAAATGTTTTAGAGTCAGAATTAATTAATATTATAGGCCTATATGATGACAACTCCAAGGGTGATTTGTCTTTCTTAGGGAATATCACAATTTTAGCTGAGGACCAAGAGTTCGGCGGAGGAGTCCCCTCGAAAATAGAGCTAACTACTTTCGTGAAAAGATCTTTTATTTGTTCTAAGAAGGCCTTATAAAATTCTACGGGAAGGTTGTCTGTCCCTGAAGCTTTACCATCAGGGAGGCTGGCCAATGCAGCTGCAATCTCCTCCCAGCCTGGGGGGATTTCCAGTGTGTCGTGTGTAACAGCGTTCAATTTAATTATTGGTGTTCTCTTTTTAATTTTATTATCTAATTCTTCACTTGTTCCGCTGATCTCCTCTGAGTATAACTTTTCATAAAAACTCCTAAAAGCCTCCTTGATTTTTTTCGGATCAGAGGTTAACCCTTCTGTATCTGTATCAGTGTTAATTGAAGTGATGGTATTTGCAGTTGTCTGTTGCCTGATAGAGATGTCAAGTTGATGACCGATACGCTCGCTCAGCTCATAGCATCTCTCTCTGGAATCTGCCCATTTAGTAGCAATTTTTTCTGCTAATGCCGCCCCCATTTCTGATTTCGTAACCGCGACCCTTGTCTGTGCTTCTTCAATTCCTGATCCAGCCTGGACCGCCTGTATTAGTTTTTATTCCGCTTCTATCATCTGTCTTTGTAGTGAATCCATTTGTATTTTTTCCTTTTTATTCTTCCTAATTGAAAAGCGGAGTGTCTCCCCCCAATACCAGCTTTAAGAGTGTCCCAGACCACCATTACTGATGCAGACCCGATATTTATCCTCAAGAATTCCCGTATCCATTCAGCCTTGTGTTCCCGATAACTATTATCATATAACAAGGCTTTTTCAAATGTCCAATTCGAACTTAATCCCTGGCTCCCCCATCCCTCTAAGTTTAAGATGAGTGGGTTATGGTCCGACAATAATCGGGGGGCGATATCAATTGAGCAAGCACATGTAAGGGCAGGGGAAACAAAAAAATAATCCAGTCTGGCTAATGACCGGTGTGGAGCGGAAAAAAAAGTATAACCATTCTGATCTGACTTAGAATGAGCCCAAACGTCCTTTAAGCCATGAGTGCTTAATAAATTGCGGATAGCACGAAAGACTTTGGGCTTTCTTCCTTCGTAGCTCCAGGAGTTATCTAAATCCCAGATACTGGGTAAGTTTATATTAAAGTCACCGCACAGAATAATCGGTGGTGGCCAGAGTCCAAGCTCATGATTAATGTAATTTATCACACCAGGTTCATCTAAGTTACTCGCATAAACCGAGCAAATTGTGAATGTAAGGCTCGAAGATAAAGAGCACCTCGCCAAAACCCATCTTCCTAATGGATCAGATTTAACCTGATTCACAACTAATGGCAGTGTTTTTCGAGCAAAAATCCCAACTCCCTTTACTCGGGCTCCTTGAGTAGTTGCCCCGATTAATTTGAAACCTAAGGAGTCCAACAAATACTTCTGACCTACTTCAATGTGAGTCTCTTGGAGACATACAATATCTGCCCCCATAAGTCGTAATGTCTGCACAGTTGTCTCTTTAATGAATCATTCAGGCCGCAGATATTTAATGAAATAATTCTAAGTTTACATTGTGTAGTCATTTATTATTTACGCTCTACTACTGCTTCTTGCAACAGAAAGGACCAGCACTCTCGTTGGTATCAATCCAATGAGGGAATTATTTGGTGCAAAATTCAACAGAACAGACGCGTTTCAGCCGTAGCCTTCGTCAGTGTCGGCTAGCGTCTCTGAGGCGAAAGTAAATAAAGATACAGTACATCAAAACAAATGAAGGACTACCCCGAAATTCATGGGCGCCATATTTGAATGTGCAAATCAACCTTAATTCAATTCATTATTGTTGACAATCATTGCATACATAATACATTGTAATCATTTTGCATTGGTTTAGATAAAACGCTAATTATATAGTGTGTTTAAATAAAGAGTTTCAAACGTAAATAACGTTGTATATGTCCGTTATAATGCCCTGAATGGGCTTACATTGTTTTGATGTTATCATTATATTCTTCCTAGGTGCCAAGGTGTTAGAGGGTGCTGCGCTAATTAATTAATGTATCTCAAAGATGGGTTATCAGTTCTTCACCAGCGTTCTGCCCGTAAGGGTACTTGGTCTGGAGTTCGATAATATACCTCGACTCCAGACGTCGTAACCTTTTCTCTCTGTCTCCCCCACTGATATCCTTGGGAATACAGTCTAAACAGAAAAACTTTAAAAGTGATCTATTGCTATTGTGATAGCTGGCAAAATGACGGGCAACTGGATAGTTCTCATCCTTATTGGCAATCGCCCTCTGGTGTTCAAGTACCCGCATCTTTACTGCATTGACAGTACTGCCCACGTAGCGATAGCCACATGGGCATTCTAGACAGTATACCACATGTGTCGTGGTGCACGTCATGAATTTAGAGATCTTGTTATTGTGTTGATACCCAGGAGTTTGGTACAATAGAACTTTCTTACTGGAACTGCAGGCTTTACATTTTCCACATGGAAATGAACCATGAAGGTTCTGTAAGCTGCCACCTGATATCTGTTTTGGGAGGTGGCTTTGTACTAAACGGTCTTTAATAGAGCGCGCCTTTCTAAATGTTATTTGTGGATAATCCATAAGTTCTTTCCCCACCACATTATCAGACTTAAGGATTTTCCAGTTCCTGTTTAGAATTAATCTTAATTTGTTTGCTGCTGATGAATAACAGGTGATCAATCTTAAGTTTCCTGTGCCCTCTCCTGGTTTCTTAGCATTTGTTTCATTTAACAAGATTTGTCTTTCTTTAGTTTCAACCTTCTCTTTTGCCAATTGCAGTGTTTTTTGTGAGTAACCTCTTGATTTAAATCAATTAATGCTGTCAATAGCAGCTTCTTCATAGTCAGTTTTTTGAGAGCTATTTCTTTTTATCCGGAGTAGCTCCCCAATGGGAATGCTCTTTATAAGAGACCTTGGGTGGCTGCTACGTCCATGTAGAACCGAGTTCCCTGCTGTAATTTTACGGTGTAGTGCCGTTTGAATAACACCTTCATTCACAAAATATATCTTTTTTCTTTCCCCCATTGAATCAATTAATTCCAAATAAGATAGTAGAATTGAAAAGCCTGGACAGTCAGATCCTCCCACCGTGGCCCTATCAAAATCTCCAGTCTTAGACCCCGTGTTCTCCCTGCCATCCCAACCCCCCAGGCCTCCCCAAAAAACCTCACATCCTTCTCCCTTCATCTTACAAATGTGAGAAACATTACCAATAACATAGCGTTGAATATTTTAAATAAAGACAGTACCATTCTATTAAATTTGCCTTCCCAAAATTCAAAATGAACCCTCCTAAAAAAAAAAGACAGTCAGGGGAACCCTGAATGATGGAAAGCTGATGTGAATCCCCCCGCCTGGCCGCCGCTCCACTCCGAGGTTGAAACCTATAGCTTTCGGAGATTGACTAGGCTTAGCTGTACCGGGTGGGAAATGAGAGAGGAGTGCAATAATCTAGTTTAAAAAAAAAAAAAAATTTAGGGGAGGAGAAGAGAGAAATACACAAAGAAAGATGAACATACGATTTATATTCTCGCTCTTCCCCCCTCCACAACCACCATTTCACCATTTCCCTTCTCTTCCCTCCAACCTTCAATAGAAAAAAGAGAAGGCCAATAAGACCCCCCCCCTGTTGCTTTAAGGCTTAGTTTTTTTAGAAATTCATCCCCAAGTTCTAAGTTTCAGATTTCATTTTCGTTTTTTCCCCGTTATTTCCTTTAGGTATTCGCCAGCTTTGATCTCAGATAAGAAAATCCGGGTCGAGCACTCAAATGTAACTTTCAGCCTTGCCAGATTCATCAAGAAGACTTGGGCCCCTTGCTGTTGTAGGGGAGTAATCATTTGGCGCAGTCGCCATCTTCGCTCCACGGTTGCATGGCTAAAATCTGGTTTTGAGAAGAATTTGATCCCGTCTACCTCTTTCTGAGAGTTAGGCCTGGCCTGGTCATATATTAATTGTCTTAGGAGAAAATTTCCATAAAAACCCAAAAAGGCTCTCGGTTTCTCATTACCAGCATTACTACCATCCCGTCTTTGCTTCAAAAAAAAGGGAAAGCGGTGTGCCCTTTGAATTTGCTGTTCCCAATTCCAGCTGGTCTGATATGAAAAGTCAGCCCGAAGCAGTTTAACAATGTATCCTCTGGGGTCATCTCCCTCGACGCCTTCCGGAATACCTAATAATCTTAGGTTATTTCTCCGTAGCCTATTTTACTGCTCTTCGATTTTGGCCATCATATCAGTGAGGCAGGCCTCGTGGGAGGCACTTTGCTTTTTTATTTGAGAGACTTCAGCTTCAAGAGTCTCTGTTCGTCCTTCTACCATAGAGACCCGATCTCCAATGTCAGTACAGGTTTTATTTAATTTTCTGATCCCCCCCATGCAGTTTTTTTGAAGCACCCTTCGCAGCGAGGCTATCCGCTCTGGCTTCTTCCTGGAATTGCTTAATAGACACAAGAATCGAAGTTAGAGTAGGTTCAGAGTTTTCGGTAGATAGCTGTAGACATTTGGGGTTTCCATCAGGCAGGGACCCGAGCGGGTCTGTGTGCGCCCGTTTGGACAGACTATGTTTTTTACCATTCATTTTTTTCTGTTTGACGGTTCTGGGAGCAGAATCATTTGCCCCCCCCATCAGATTGAGTGGTTTCTATAGCGCTGACTAGCTCATTGTCAGACCCTGTTAGGGATCCATCCGAAACTGAAAAAAAAATTTCATTTGCTAGGCCGCTTTCATCGGTCGCTTTATCTAGTCCAAGGATGGTTCCGTCAGCATCGCAGCCAAAAGGGTCTCCAGCAGTGGCTGAGGGAATAGTAATAGTGGTAGTGATGTTAGTGGCGACGTAAGGGATGGTAATATTTGTAATATTCGTAGAGGCAGTAATAGTGGTACCAGGGTTAGGCTCTGACCCCTCTCCACCAAGTTCAATTTTTGCACCTTGAGTTGATTGCAGAGGAGTTGATAAGGCTACTTGTTCTAAAGAGCCCTCTTTAAAGCCACTTGGAGCGGCTGGGGTCGAGGTAGGTGCTTTTTTTAGATTAGTGAAAAGTCTAGTAATAGATGGGGGGGCGCTAGGGGTTCCCAAAGTGAGTTCTTTTGAGCAGATTGCTCCCCCAGGCCTCCCCATGTTTTTCTTGCATGACCCAGGGTCTCTTTTACCTTTAGGCTCCAGTCTGTCCGCCTTTTCCGCTTTGTCCTTGTCCAAGAGCTCCTCGAGGGCTGCGATGTTCTTTGACTTAAGAGTCTTCTGGCCGCGAGTAGTCATCATGTTACAGCTCCTCTTCCCCGTGTTTTCCCACCACTGTAGCCGCCAGCAAATAAGTCCGACCGCGTTCGGTTCTCTTCTGTCTTGTGTCTTGCCTTATCTCTGCCGGTGGTGGGTCCTGTGTGAGCACGAAAGTGGAGAGCCACAATGACCCAGAAGCGAGATTTTACTTTTCTCGCTCCGCTCCAAAAGTGCACCAAGACTGCAAACGGCCGGCGTTCAGAGGCGATCACAAGCATTGCCAGGTGGGAGCGTCTGCGCCACGGGTCAGGGTTAGGTCAGCTAGCCGATAGCCGAGCAGTTCAGAAACACTGTAGGGTAGCCAGCGTCACGGCAGCGAGCGGGAGAGAGAAACCACTCACACTAGCACCATCTCCTGTCCTCACACACGAAGATGTTTCTATTGTTAATTTATCACAGGTAGTGCTGACTGACACTGAAAAAAATGTGTTAAAGAAAGGCTTAAGTTTTTGCCCTATGTCAAAACCTGATTTTACATTAATACATATTGATTTATATAAGTTTGTTCAAGGATTGAAATTAAAAAAGTTTTTTGATGCTAATAAAAAAATGTGTTCCATACCTGTGTATACGGTGGAAAGTAGGGGTCAGAGTATTAAAGACATACAGGATGTACGAATGCTGCTCGAACTTGATGATAGTTTGGAACGGGTGCCCAGCATTGGTGAGATAATGCAGGAGTTAGAGATTGAGAGCAATTTACAAACTGACAGTGGGTTGAGGATGAAATCCACTTTCATACCACCCTTACCACCAGATAATCTTATTGACTGCTTTTTTAGAGCAGTCACTAATGATTTACACGAGTTGGAGGATAGATTACATGGTACATGTTTGGGATACATTGACAATCTCAACAAAGAGGAGAGAGCGGCCCTCAAACAGCTTTCTAGCTATCATAATGTGGTGGTAAAAGAGGCAGATAAGGGGGGTAACATTGTCCTGATGGACAATGTAGACTACACTGCGGAAATCGAACGCCAATTGGCGGATAAAAACTCATATACCCCTGTTCTTCAAAATCCAACACATGTTAATCTACGCTTGGAGAGGATGTTGACATATTAGCATAGTGCAGGTCTACTTTCAGACTTAGAATTGAAATATATGTTTAATCCGATTCCTATTGCAGCCTATATTTATACGCTGCCTAAAATACATAAGAGCACTACTGCTCCCCCAGGCAGACCAATCATATCTGGGATAGGGGGAACAATAGAGCGCATCTCCGAGTACATTGACATATCATTACAACCCATTGTACGCAATCTTCCACCATTCATAGAGGACACCAAGGATCTCCTAAATAAATTGGAGGACGTGGTATGGATGGATGACTTCACCTTGGTAACCCTGGATGTATGCGCTCTTTATACCAGCATTCCTTATGATAAAGGAATGGAGGCTTTGACACCTTTTCTATCGAAACGTGATGCTACTATGTATGATCATACTCAGATGGTGCTGGAGCTCACATGCTTTGCATTGAATAATAATATTTTTAAACACAATGATACCTGGTATCAGCAACATGTAGGAGTGGCTATGGGTGCGAAATCCTCACCGTCGTTCGCGAACATCTATATGGGCTTTTTCGAAGAACACCATATATGGAGACAGTGTTCACCAGAGCTGACGAATCACATCATATATTGGTGTCGATTCTTCGAAGATATCTTGATGATATGGGGAGGTGATGATATAACACTGAGAGCCTTTATAGAACACATCAATTGTAACCAATACAATCTCCGTTTCACATCTATTAACAGTAACAAAAGTGTTGATTTTCTTGATGTCATCCTGTTTATTGACAGAGGGTAATTGGAGAGCAAACTATTTAGAAACGATACCTCGTGTAACCCTGTACTACACGCTAGTAGTGCTCATCCAGCATCGCAGATACGTGCCATTCCATTTGGAGAAATGACCAGGCTAAGACGTAATTGCAGCACTGAGAGCTGCTTCCAACAGGAAATGGTCACTCTTAAAGAACGCTTCTTGGTCAGGGGTTATGATCAGTCCATATTAGAGAAATCCCACTCTAGAATTGATAACACAATGAGATCGGGACTATTGAAACGCAAGGGTGGAAAGAGAAGAAGAACGAATGGTGATAGAATTGCGTTTATCACCCAATATAACTCACAAAGTAAACAGGTGTTTAGAACTCTGAATAAGCACTGGCAACTTTTGATTTTGGATCATGATTTGGACGCATATGTGTCTAACAAACCGCAGGTAGTATATAAAAGAGGTAGAACACTGAGAAACATGCTAAGTCCCTCGATTATCAAAAGCCCTTCGAATATCAATACTAACATGTGGCTGCCTGAAAAACCAAAAGGCTTTTACGAATGCACCATGTGCAGTGTTTGCCAGTTTGCAGAAAACAAAAAGAAGGTATTTTGCTATAACACCAAACAAACTCATTACATACAGCAGTTTATGAACTGTAATAATAAGTATTCGGTTTATTGTATAATTTGCCAATGCAATTTGATATACATTGGCAGCACGATAAGACCGCTCAAGTAGAGAATACAAGAACATGTCAGAGCTATTCGCAATCAAAATGATAACTATCCCCTACCAGTACATTATAAAAATGCACACACCAACTCGGAAGTTCTGTCACTAAGATTTCATGGAATCGCTGTGGCAGAGATAAATCCGAGAGGCAGGGACAGGACAGCAGCTCTCAGGAAACTTGAGTCTAAATGGTTGATTAAACTGCGAGCGGTAGACAAGGGGCTCAATGTTGATCGTGAGCTCCATGTGTTTCTGCGTGATTGAAATTGTCCTACAATGATGAGTTCTTTGATATATGTACACTCCATTTATTAAACATCTGATTCTGTATGGGGTTGTTGATACTTGTGACATTGATGGGGACGATTATTGATCGAAAGATCCTATGTTAGGATGGGACCATCTATGATACCTTTACAATGATGCTGATCTGATGTCATGATATGGAAATGATATGCCTTTAATATTGCACAGAGAGTATTTAGTTAGAACCATATCTAATATGCTGATCCCATGTCATGATGCTGAAAGGGGATGTTCCTAATATTGCATAAAGGGTGTCTAATCTAAGATACTCTTACAAACAATTGACTGACTATAGATATTTCCTGATGAGAGGATGTATCTATGCATTTGTCATTGTTGATGTACCTCATTACCTGCCTGTAAGCTAAGCCTGTTTCACTTTCTATGTTTTTTTCGTCTGTCTGATGCTGCCACACCTCTATTAGCTTGTCACTGGGCATCTCTTACATCAATGCTGTGGATCTGACTCTGACTTCACTATTTGGATGAGTACACTTTATGTAATAGCTTTCGACTTTCACTGACAGCTCCCAGAAGTCTTCGTTTTGAGTTCTATTGCTGCATGATCCCACACGGATTGACAGACTGCGTTGCCATTACTTTCCGTATTTGGGAACCGAATGGTTAAACAATGAGCGATTTTATTTTGTATATCGTTTTTGGTGATGCTTATAATACTGTGGTCACAGTATAAAATTCTGCAATCATATAATATAATATTACTTATTGTGTTCATGACGACGATAATTAATAGTCAAGGAAGGTTAAAATGGCCGCCTTTTTTACGTCTTCCTAGGGCTATACGTTTTCCTTTCTTTATGTTGCTAGATGAGTATGAGGATCTGTCATGTGACTTGCAAGCCGGGTGAATTATCCACACGTTAAATAGCGGGCTGGACTCAGTGCTCGTTTGTTTGATATTTGCAAGGTTAGTGGATTGGCTACTCATTATGTACCTAGGAGGTCAGTCAGGTGGGAATTCAAATCAGTGGGTGTGTTATGCCTAGAGTAATACTGAACATTTTCATGCCATCAAGGTGCTTAATAATTAATGCCTTTTGCTTTAGGTCTCAATGTACAATGGTTGGACTATCTGAGATATAAATGGGAGATGTGTATCTTTTTTTGGGATGGACATGATATTATCCCTTTGAATGATGTACAGCGATGCTATTGCAATCTCCACAGAATACATAGGGGAGAACAGCTTTGTTAAATGCAAGGTGAGTGCGATGCACTAGACAGAATGTAATTATCAGGTCTCCCTTCTACTTTTTACTTATTGTGGTCTATTGATACAGGTCACAGATGATATTGGAGCAAGAATCTTTTGTAAACAATAATGAAAAGGGATTTATGTTTTCTTGGGAACCAATAATGTTTAGGGTGCCAACTGGATTTTTAATTACTTTGTACATGTTGACAGTATTTATAATCCAACGCTGGAATTATTGGGCATCTTTTGGGTGTCACGCACAATTAATAGTGAATCAGAGGATGACTTTCGACTGATTGAAGGTTCATTGAGGCCCATAATCCCATATATAAATATTGGCATCTATGGGGTTTGTGTGATTGTATGCTAAGCACTAGGGATTAATTCCCGTAAAATATATTTTTAGACTATAGTCCAACATAGGTTGCTTTTGTGGGGGAAAATGGACAGGATTGTGATGAGGCCGTTATGTTTGCTTTAGCTAATTTTCCGTGCTATTTGGCATAGCAGGTCTTATTATATGTCTTATTATATCATTTTGTATCTCCGTAGAACTGACTCAAGAGCGCGTCTATAGATAGACTGTTGATTCTGACAGTTATCCATTTGGGCCCGGTTATTATCCTGGCGTTCAATTCAATTTTCATGGTGGGTTCCTGTGTTCTTTTTGAATATTTTATTCAGGCATGGACCTTTGGCATGCTCACGATTATCAGATGTGGTATTGGTTCTATTGTATGTCTAACTACTATCATTATTCTATGGGTGAGCACATATTTTAGGTGTTACTGGTATACTATGCACTTGAGGTGCGTTCACTCGGTTCTGGTTTTCTCTTTATCTTGGTTATTTGGGTCTGTTGTCAATCTTTATTCTTTTTTGTGATACATGCTTTACATGTATATTTTATGAACATAAGGTATAAACATGGCGATATGTATATCATACTTGAACTATGTGGCTTGTTTTTGTGATTATAGAATATTGCCACTTGCATACTATATCAGTTGGTAATACAGTGCTGTGTGAATTGTAATGTGTATAGAAAATATGTGTTGTTTTATGGTATTGTATATAGTGTATATAGTAGATTTATTATGTTATGTTTGATATTCCAGCCTTGAAAAAGTCTTAGAATAAGACGAAACACGTGTCGGCAGTCAAATCGTGTGCTGGGAGTTTTTTGTACACTTTTAGGACATTAATAAAGACTGCTGAACAGCAAGAGGACGGATTGACTCTTCTGGATTACTGTCTTGAACTATATTGTTGAATTATTTCTGTTTGTGATAAAGGGTTACATGTACCCAGAGGATCTTAATAATGACAAACGGTGTGCTTTAAATGCCTTAGTTTTTTGTTAAATTTGGTTACACATTCAGGTCTGCCGACAACATCTTTTGGTAGTAGGTGTTTGGGGCGACTCCAGCACCCGTGTACAGACATTTAAAAAAAAATTGTATACATTGTACGCTTTATGATTGTGAGACGACTGTTTATTTAGTGAAGGTGCAGACATTTCCCTTGTAGGGAACACTACTACCTGTCCTGTTTGTGCTATATGCTCATGAATGTTTGACCAGCCCTCTTGGGCAGGCTAAACATTCATTTGCCTTTAGCATGTTTTCCACCTGGTTGTATTGCACAGCCTGATGGACCATTCACAATGCTTTCACGATGCTACTCATACAACGTCAGGATTGGCTGGGAGAGTCTGCTTCCTGTGCTGTCTGTTCAGAGGAAGGGGACGGAGGAGAGGCGTGTTGCGGCGAAGGGAAGGTTAGTTTATTTTTGTTTATTTTTTCTATCCATTCCCCCCTCACCACTCCCATTCCGAGGCAGCCGCCACTGAACATTTGGGTATTTTATATATTCTAAAACAAGTTTGTTTAATTTTAGACCATGGATCATAAGTCTATACTATGGGGACTCCGTGCGCCTTTACTCGGACCCTGGGCAAAGTGGACCCTCATTCTAAGGAATTTTCTGCCTGGACCTAATTGCTGTATCTTTCATCACTGTTCGCCGGACCCGCTTCGCGGGTCCCGCTTCACGGAAACAATCAGCGGAGTACCTGTAGCTTCTACGACAGCTGGGGAGGTCTGTGGCAGTGCAGCAGGGCTGCGAGCGTTACTGCAGGGACTCCATCTCCCAGGAGTCCCTGTCTGGCCAATAGCTGACACCTGGACCGCTCTCCCTGCAAGCCACGCCCCCAGCGTACCGGCTGCATTCAAGAACACCTTTTCTCCCCTGTGCTGGTGGGACTCTGTGCGCCTTTACTCGGACCCTGGGCAAAGTGGACCCTCATTCTAAGGAATTTTCTGCCTGGACCTAATTGCTGTATCTTTCATCACTGTTCGCCGGACCCGCTTCGCGGAAACAATCAGCGAGGTCCTGTAGCTTCTACGACAGCTGGGGAGGTCTGTGGCAGTGCAGCAGGGCTGCGAGCGTTACTGCAGAGACTCCATCTCCCAGGAGTCCCTGCCTGGCCAATAGCTGACACCTGGACCGCTCTCCCTGCAAGCCACGCCCCCAGCGTACCGGCTGCATTCAAGAACCCCTTTTCTTCCCTGTGCTGGTGGGACTTTGTGCACCTTTACTCGGACCCTGGGCAAAGTGGACCCTCATTCTAAGGAATTTTCTGGCTGGACCTAATTGCTGTATCTTTCATCACTGTTCGCCGGACCCGCTTCGCGGGTCCCGCTTCACGGAAACAATCAGCGGAGTACCTGTAGCTTCTACGACAGCTGGGGAGGTCTGTGGCAGTGCAGCAGGGCTGCGAGCGTTACTGCAGGGACTCCATCTCCCAGGAGTCCCTGCCTGGCCAATAGCTGACACCTGGACCGCTCTCCCTGCAAGCCACGCCCCCAGCGTATACGTACTTAACCACGCTCACGACCGCGCACGCGGGACGTGCGCGGGTCGAAGCTTGGAGCGAAGCCCGGGCAAAGGGCGGGCAGTCTGTGGCAGTCCGGGGCTGTCCAGGGCCGGGCTGGGTCACCCCCCTGACAACAACACTTGCATCCTGAGACATATAGGGGTGTATTATTATAACTATCCAGTTATCACTATAGCTTGTGTTAATGTCCACCCATTCAGGGAAGAGCCTCAGGGGAGGAGGAGAGGGAGGAGCCAGCAGTATTATAGGCACTATGGATCAGCTCATTACACGGGTAGCTGCTGTTATAGAGAAGGAGATTGTAATGACAGAGCGGCGTCTCTCCCCAGAACTTCCTCCGTCGAAACAGTCCTCATTGGGTTCTCTGGCGTTTGTTACCTCGCCTGTATGTAGTTCAGATCCCCTCTCAATTACATCCTCTCCACTGGAGCAATTACGGGTTGCATCTCTGAGGGCCAGTATAGATAGGTTGGAGAGCTTGGCAGCCATATCTATTCCCCCTCTTGTTGATAGTAGTAGTTTTGACCCACGCTCCAGTGAATTCCCTGTCCCTACACCCTGCCCTATCATTCCTACTATTCAAGTTAATATCCTTCAAGTTAATATCCCTCAGCCACCTGTCTTACCATTGACGGTCTCCAAGAATGTAACTTATACTAAAAGGAAAAGGATTGCTAGCCCACGTAAAGGCAGCTTCCCAAAACTCTATAAGAGACCAAGGAAGCATGGTGTCAGGGGAATAGGAACTAAAGCGGGTGAGGGGTTGGGCATGAAAAACCCCGGGATGGAAAAGGGGGGTGATCATTCAGGTCATATGATTGAGGAAGCATGTGTAGATCCAACATCAGACTGTCATTTAGCCCCACCCAATGACTCTGTAACAATTATACAATTTGAAGATCTGATGATAACATTACTGTCCACGATTGTAGAGAGAGTAAAAGGGTTGGGAGAGAGGTTGGATAGATTCGAACAGGCAACCTTGGATAATTTCTTCTCTCTAAAACCCTTATCAAACTGCACTCCAAAATCAGGGAGGATGGACAGGGAGGGGAAAGTGGCACCCGGGTGTTCCCCGCATCCACACAGGCCACACCTACCGCTTCTAATACAGCAAACACGGTAAATATGTTGCCTGTGGCTAATGCCCCTGCTGCACAGGCTGTGGATACCCCAGGCAGTACTAGCCAATTAGGCCTAGCACAACCGAGTGTACCTAAGCCTTTTAAAGCCCTGGCAAAGAAGCCTATCCGGGCTGAGCTGCCTGGTAGGAAGGGACCTCTTAAACTCAAGGGAACCTCGAATGGGATTGCCAAAGGCAATGGTCCCGATCAAGCCCACTCGACCAGAACTTGTACTAACCTCCCCAGAGCAACCCAGCCAGAAGAATCTTCTCCTAAAGTGGCTCCAACTTTGCCACCGGTGAATTTGCCCCCCGAGTGCCACCCGTATGTCGCCATACTTACTAACGTACCCACCTTGAAGGATGATTATTATGAATCCCACCAGGCTTTAAAAAATAAAACCATGCACTGGTTAAGGACCAATAGACCTCTTCCTAGGGGTCTAGATGGGTTGATCCTAGGAGTGAGAAGGGTAGGGTGGGTAGGATATGGTCGCAAGCACCTAGAAGGAGATTGTGTGGTGGTAAACTTTAAAGACAATAGGGTTGCACAAACTATTTGCAATCAAAAGTATGTAATTGGGGGGGCAAGCATTGGTGTAGTAGATTTAACCTATTTCTACCCCAGGACTGCAGCAAACTATAATGGTTTACATTTTGGTGGGGGTTGGAGCAATAACCCTATTTATCCCGAGAACCCTGTCATCCCTCAATTTTTCCAACCGGCAGCCTGGCCCGGGTCTTATGGGGGGCCGTCGGGATATTGAACCGACACTTGCCATAGGGTGGCCATCAGGGTTCTAAGCCCAGGTGATGTCCCTGGGCTAAACGAGTTGGGTGAAAGCAATGCCATTCTTCCCTCTCAGTTAGACGAAGCCTCTAACCCACCACAGGACATTAACCTGCCCACAGGAAGATTAAGTGGGGGCAGCAGATTAAGTCTTATAGATCAGACGGAGGGGGCACTAAGCACCGAGCCCTGCAGGGAGCCGGTTGTGGCGGATCCAGACCTTAAGATTTTCAGCTGGAACGTTGCGGGTATCTCGAGGAAAATGGGACTACCAGACTGGAACGCCCTTGTGGAGGGTTACTCTATTTGCATTTTTCAAGAAACATGGTGCAGGGAGCCCTGTCACAAGGTAGGATATTCAACTTATTTTGTTCCCGCTGTCCCCCCTGTACTAGGGAAGGGACGCCCTTCGGGTGGTCTCCTCATATGGGTTGATGTCGCCCTCGATTGTCAGGTGGTTCAGCACCCCACCAACTCTCCCGATCTCCTCAATATTACAATAAAGGGTGCACGGGGTGGCCTGCTCCTGGACATCTTTAACATCTACGCCAGAGGTACGAAGGGTGGTATACAATCGGCCACAATATCCCTATTAGAAGGTTTGCTTAGGCAGCGCCCCAATAAATCTCGCATCTTGGTGGCGGGAGACCTGAATTGTACGTTCGAGCCTTGGGCTTGGACGATACATTGGGAAGTGGTGAGGAGGACTCCAGGAGGGGGATTCCTGCCCTAGCGCTGCCCCCTATCAAGAGGTGGACTCAAGTGGCGGTACAGATTAATTCCCTTAACATGGAATTTGACCTTAGGGCTGTTAATGGAAGGTCAAAGTCTGACTTAGTGGGAGCTCATACTTATAATAGGCCGAATTATACGTGTAGAATAAATTATATTCTTCTTGACGCAAGTCTATGGAGCATCCTGAGGGATATGGAGATTATACCGACAACTGAGACCATAATCTCCTCTCACTTGCCCTCTTTCCCCAGTGGCTAACCGATAAGGGGGGATTATCATCTTATATAGCTCCAAACCCCCACAAAGTTTTTCCATCCAATTGTGGTAGGCGGCTGAAGTGGGCTAAGCTTATCATGTCCGAAGAGAAAGTGGCAGATATAGGGGCACTCCTGGCTGCAGCACAGTGCAAATTGGAGTCGCTGACCCGATTGTCTGAGGAGGTCACGCTGACCTTCTGCGACTTAACTAGGGCGTTGAGCAACCTGTTTATTCTCCCTAGCATGGCTCCTCGTGCTAACAACAGGAAGTTGCTGCCCAAAGCGCAGGGTTGGTTTACAAAAAAATGTAGAGTCAAGAAAAAAGCGCTGGTAGGGGCTGTCAAATCTAAATCTCAGGTTGCAATTAGGCTCGCAAGGAAAGATTACTCCCAGACCTTAAAGGTAGCAAAAAGAGAGGGGGAGGAGAAGTTCTGGGCGGACCTCTTGGCTGCAAGCTGTCCCTTTATACCCCTGCCGAGGGGGTCCTTAACGACTCCTTTGCTCTGGTGGTCGAGGCAGGGGACACTGAGGCCGATGCCTTTACTGTCAGAGAAGTGGAGGTCGTAATCAAGTCCCTGGTCCCCCTAAAAGCTGCCGGGCCTGACGGGATACCCGGTGACTTGTTACGTGCCAATCCCAAGGAATGGGGGAAGTTGGTTTCCACTCTATTGAATGCTATTATGGGGGGAGCATCTGTACCTGAATCCTGGAAAGGGGCAGAGGTTGTCCCGATATTCAAGAAGGGATGTCGGGACAACCCCGCTAACTATAGGCCCATAAGCCTTATCGATTCATCCCAAAAGGTGGCAGGGAAGGTGATTTTGGGGAGGATCCTCCAATGGGTGGATGATAACAAGATCCTGTCAGATTTCCAGGCTGGTTTTCGCTCTGGAACCGGGTCCATCGAGCAAGCCTTCAGACTGGCGCTCCTGCATTGGAAGGTGGTGGTGCTGGGCAAAGGCAGTCTTTATCTGCCCTTTATTGACCTCAAGACTGCCTTTGACCTGGTACCTAGGGAGGAACTGTGGAGGGTCTTGCAGGGTTTGGGGGTGCCTTCTTATATCCTATCGCTCCTGATAAAACTACACACAGGCAATTATGCGCAGGTGCGGTGGGGTAAGAATGGGGAGAAAACTGACAGAATTCCAGTGAGTAGGGGCGTCCGCCAGGGATGTGTGCTAGCTCCCACCCTATTCTCTCTCTATGTGAATGGTGTGGTTGAGTATCTGCTACAAGAACCTGCTGATGCACACTCCCTGGCGGGCACTCGGATCCCCACACTGCTCTTTGCAGATGATACCCTCCTCATTGCAAAGACCCCCCAGGGCCTCCAAAAACTTCGTAACCGCTTCCAGGAGTTCTGTTCCCTTAGGGGATTAGTGATCAATGTTGACAAGACCAAATATCTGATCATGAATCCTCCTAGGAAACTGGGGCGCCTCCCGGTCTTGAACTCTGCTCACCTGGAGAGGGTATCAGAGTTTGACTACCTGGGAATCCGCCTTAGCGACTCTTTGAGTTGGACTCCGCACATTCACAAGATGCTCCTTAACCACAAAAGGGTGGGTGGTGCGTTGCTTAGGGAACATCGTTCTTCCACAAAACAATTAATTGCCCCAGCTGTGGAGATTTATAAAGCTAGAGGGGTTAGTGCTGCCTTGTACGGGGTGGAGTTGTGGGGTACAAGCAACCTCGATGTACTTGCAAAATCGGAGAGCAAATTCTTGAAAGATCTGATGGCTCTCCCTTTGAGCACACCCACAGTTCCAGTGTTGCTGGATCTAGGTTGCAGATAAATTGCGGACCAAGCTCGTCTTCGTCCCCTGCTCCTGTGGGCCCGCTTGTGGAGGGTGCCCGAATTAGCCTCCTATGCGGAGGGACTGTCCGAGGTGATGTCAATGGGGGGCTGGTATAGGATTAAATGGTTGAGGGACGTTAAACACCTTCTGGGGGAGTTGGGCCTAGGTGAAGCTTGGGTTACTCGATCTGCCCCACCTAAAGCCACTCTAAAGAACTTATATTGGGATTGGGTTTCTTCCAAACTCACTGTCGATCCACGCCTATGTAAGTCAACTGTGGCTTTCTTGAGGATTAAAGACGTGGTAGCTTACGAACCCTATCTCGACATGATTTCCATTCCATTTGACAGGGCTTTATATTTTAAATTTAGAGTAGGGATTCTACCTGTAGGTGACCTGATATCCCGGTGGAAATTGTCCCCCCAGCCCTCCCCCTTTTGAGCCCTCTGTTCCACGCGGGTCGAGACGGTGGCACATATTCTTTTTGAATGCCCTGACTATTGCTCTCCCAGGAGGCGCTGGCTCAAACCACTTTGTAGACTGTTGGGAACTCGCTATTACACTGTGGCCCTACGCATTTTATTGTCCGACACATCCACTTTGGTGGTTTGTGGTGTGTCTAAATTTTTAAAGTGGACTTGGTTGATTCGTGCAAAAAGGCTTTCTGTATCAATTTAATCCTGATTTTAACTGTACTAATTGTATTTATCAAGTTACTGTTTTTCTACTTTTTTTTTCCTTAACTGTTGAACTGCTTTCAAGATATTTTATGTATCGAAATAAAGCCTATCAATCAATCAATCAATAAGTCTATACTTTCATCCCAAAACCCTAAGCAAATTAGGTACAATGCTGTTCACAAATAAATGATTCTGATGTCTGCCTAAAAGTGGGGGTGCCCTAGTGCATGATTCAACAATATGCTGCAAAACTATAGCCACCAGTGCAATGCAATCCAGCCATATGTAAGAGACTCACAATTGGCCCTGCAAGTAATGAATTTGGTGAAGATGATCGTCCTTGCCTAGTACCTCCAGGATTTGATGCTGAAAAGAGATGCAGAGGGACTTATGTACAGGGATTATATTACAAGCAACTACATTTCAGGTATACATCATATGCATATTTCTAAATATATACCAGAGAGCATTGAGTAGTAAACAATTATTTTTCTGTGGATTCCCAGATTAATTTGACAATGAAGCACATGTAACTTTTATACATTTTAATCTAGAATAGGAATCAAATTTAAGTTTGTAGAAATATACAGTATTTTCGTCAACTTCTTGAAAATAGTGTAATTGTATGCTTTACTGTTAGCGCCTATATGTAGTTGGTCTTTCTGAAGAACTCTGTGTGCCCATTACCTTGTCATTCTCCACTCTAGCTTCTCGTGAACCTTTATCTAGCTGGCTCACCTGTGGAAATATTGCTCACACTTTCAACCTTTGCATTTTACCAACCAACCTTGCTGCTCTAATTTCTACATAGCATGTTTGTAATGTGGAATAGGTTCCTTGCTGCTTCACCACAGTGGTTTACTACCCCCACCTGTATGTTAGCAGTTCTCCAACACCTAGTGAAGATGGCTATAGCCTACATTTCAAAGAATGCCCAAATGTTTGGAGGTGATTATTCATGTATCTCAGTGGACACCCGTGTGCTGCAGAGTCATGAGACATTTTGGTAGTCACATCCTTTATACCCATTGACAAGTCTTCAAGTTCAGATCTAATGGACACATTCACTTTTAAATGATTCTGTCTAATTTTGCTACGTGTCTACTCAATTCAGAGATTCTGCATTCTCTGAATTTCCAACATTGACTGTTCCATTGCATGGAATTGTGCTGGAGTATGGGTGCTTTACAGAAATTCTCTAAATCCGGATTTTCCAGTTGGTATTAAAGCTCTACTTTCTCTTTCTAAAATAGAAAGAAATGGGGTTGATTGTTGAGTTACTGTAGAGGAAACTGCAGTTCAGTCTCCTTATGTGTTTTGGCTACAGGGTGGACCTTTAGTCTTTGTACCAATGTAATCACTGCTTCAGCAGATTTATGTGTCTATGTATGAGAAAGTTGAGCTGTTGCAGTACAAAACAGTGAAAATCATTTTTTAATATTAGTGTTAAGGATGTACCTATAGTGAATCAATATCAACATTAATGTTTAATTTTTCGTTTGAGTTATATTTCAAGCATATATGTATCAAGATATTTCATAAACGCCACCAAGAAAAAAAAATACGTTTTGTCTTTTGAACATGACTTACGTTATCCACAATGCATTGTTTTGAACAATATGAAAACCTGAAATTTGTTAGCGTCACATCTTCAATGCTTTGAGTAATTCCCAAATAGGTAACATTTCATTAACACATCTAGTCTTACTGTTTTGAAAATATTTTATACTAATTCCTAATGTACATATATTTATAAAAACACATTCTAAAGAACTGTCCTGGAGCATCAAACACAGTGGCAGATGTGTCTATATTAAGTACTCCAGAGGTGGCTTCAGGCTGGAAGGTGGCATCAATTAATCTTCCATAGGAGTTGGTAGTGAATCTGTACTTGGTCTCCCACTTGTAGCTGTAGCCTCCTTTCTTCTGGTTGCTACTTTCTTTGTGGTGCAGGAACGCAGGTCGTACCTGATTTCTTCCACTGACCTCTTTGGCAAATCGTTTGTCATGTTCAGAGACACACTCCCCTACTAGTATTTACTGTTGTTGGTCTCTGAATTAGCATTTTCTCTTCCTGCCCACCTTTCCTTTGTGGCTCCCTGCTGGACATGGTGTTTAGAAATAGTCCTGTATTAGGAAATACGTTCTGTTTCTGCTGTGCGGCAGAAAGTAAATGTACTTGCTAGCGGGTGAGATTATCACTTGCTGTCTATGATGCAGTCATGATTAGAGAACCATAGAATTCATGAATTCCGATATAGTATTAAAAAATAAATGCTTGTGAACAGTGCTTAATTTGTAAAATATTAAGTGCCACGGCTCTGACCAGGAGGCCACTGCAGCTTGCACCATCCATCGCCCTTGTTATCACTGCCAAAATGACTACTAACCATCTCTCTCGCATGTAAATGCAACACTTCAGATTATTTGAGGTCCCCAAAGCGAAAGAATGGCTGGGGGTGGGCAGGTATTGCCAAGCACCGGAAGCCAATTAAGTGCCAGTGCTGAGCACTGGAAAGCACCGCCTCAAATTAAGCACTGCTTGTGAATCACTGTTTGCCTACAGCAAAGGTATGTAAACCTTATTTAATGATTCCTAAGTGGTGATTCGATATTTGTCACAATTTAAGAACTGCTAAATATTTTTTTCGTATATCATACCTATATTCTTAATATAAAGATGTGACCCATTTGATAATAAGGGTCATAAAAGGAAAGAGGAAAAGACACACAGATGATGGACGGAATGGAGAGCAAATCAAGCATTCACCCCCAATCAAAGAGATCTGGGAAAAGTCCTTAGTTCTTTTGCCCACCATGCCACCCCAGTTTAGACCCAGCCGTATGCAAATTAGTCCTGACCCTGTGCCCCATGGGAACAGTCCAGCCCGAACTGCCAAGCCAAGTCCTCCCTGGGTCGGAAAAAAGCATCTTGGGGCAGGTTTCGGGGCATCACCCCCATCAGCCAGGTTAGCTTGAATCCAGGGACACAGTGAGCCCGGGACCGACGTCTGGGCATACCCGGCGCACTTAGGGAGAGAAAGCAAAAGACACATAGATGATAGACGGAATGCAGAGCAAATCAAGCATTCACCCCTAGTCAAGAGATCTGGGTTAAATCCAAAGTTAAGCTAGCCTGGCTGATGAGGGCTGATGCCCCGAAACCGGTCCCGGGATGCTTGTTTCCAGTCCAGGGAAGACCTGGCCTGGCACTTTGGGCTAGACTGTTCCAATGGGGAACAGGATCAAGACTGATTTGTGAATGGCTAGGTCTGAACTGGAAAGGCATGGTTAACAGAAAAATATGGATTTAGGCCCAGATCTCTTTCCTGGGGTGAAAGTTTGGAATTTTGCTGCATTCTGTCAATCAATTGTTCCTTTTGCATAAAAAGAAAGAGGGCAAGAAATGATAAGGGTTCCTGATAAGGTATTTAAAAAGGAATCGATCCATAATATTAAACAGCGTTATTATGAAAAATATGAAGGTACATTTAAAAAGTATAGGACCACCATTAGAAATAAGACCGAAATAGGCATTAAAAACAGTCAACCTGCAAAAAAGGGCACAAAAGTGCAAAATCATTGAATTACACAGCAATTAATATTGTCAATAAATTATGAGGTTCCACGGGCAGCAGAGATCTCCACACTCATTGAAGAGAGATCTACACCCTCTAAAAAGGCTTACACCTCCCAGGAATCCTTCTGTGAATTCATGCCAGCTGTAGAAAAGACAGGTAAGTTAGGTTGTATACTTTCGCTTGTCTCAAATAAAAATATTTTGGCTAATAATCCCGTTGGAGAACTGACTACTATTATATATTCACTAGTTTGCCTGATTGTTTGCCGCTCTGCATTTGTGCCCCTGGTGCTCAACCATGACTAGGCATCGTCTTTTCATTCAAAAAAGAATCCTTACTTCCCCTTGGAGGATAAACAGTTGGAACTCCAATGGGATATTCAGCAATAATCCTTTATTTCATAACGACACGCAGTGGCATGTTTTGACACCAATGCCTTTCTCAAACTAGAAATGATCCAATCTCTGAATCACTTCCTTTATAAAAACAATAGCAATAAAAAACAGATAATGCAATCACAAACAAAACATTTATTCAAACTTTAACATTTCTGTCTGTGGATTGCTGATTGCAGTCAGATACAAGTTTTGAACCTACAATCTTCTTAATATCGTATGTGAGGCATTGGCGGTATACTATCTGGTTCATATGTTGCGACAAATTTAAGAAATGCATCTTCAAAGCAGAAAAACATCACTTATGTCAAATGTTATAAATTATTAATCAACAATATGCCAAAATATAAATTCTAAGTGGAAAAATAACACTTCGAACACTTTGGACGTGCGATTGAGCGAGGCACTCTGAACTACTTTTAAAATCTATTTTATGAAGAATTTTAACAAATTTGAATTGTTACTTTTGACTGCACTTGCACTTTGCTCCTCACGTGACATTCTGTCATCCTTCATCCGGCAGAATTCTACACCCCCGCTCCGCGGTCCACTACGGGCTGTCCCGATTGCGTGGCGGGAGCAGGTGGCAAATAGGAGCTTCATTCCCGGGTAGGAGGCAGAGTTTACGGTCAGCAGTCGAGCTGCTGAACCTATTTAAGTCAATGCCAAATGCGACGCGCAGCAGATGCGTGATTGAGCGAGGCACTCTGAACTACTTTTAAAATCTATTTTATGAAGAATTTTAACATTAATTTTGAACTGTTACTTTTGAATGCACTTGCACTTTGTCCCTCACCTGGCATTCCGTCATCCAACATCCAGCAGCATTCTACCGCCCTGCTCCCAGGTCCACCATGGGGTGTCCCGGTTGCTTGGAGGGAGCAGGTGGCAATTAGGAGCTTCATTCCCGGGTAGGAGGCAGGGGGCAGAGTTTACGGTCAGCAGTCGAGCTGCTGAACCTATTTAAGTCAATGTCAATCGCAACGTGCAGCGGGCACGCCAAAGGCAAGCCCATCTGCGCCCGTCCGCATCTCCCGCAGGTAAACGCGTCTTTGCCCCTGATCACCTCCATCACCTTAGAGGGACTGTACTTGAAAGCTGTCTTCATTCCTTACCTCCATCTATGAACAACAGCACTTGTCCACACTGTTCTTTTACATTCCACCCATCTCTTAAAGCCCAGCCTGCAGGTAAGGAACATGTACCTTACAAAATGCTGCTATTAAACTGTAGGTCTTTACCCAAACAAGCCACTGAAACTTTTATGTTATTAGAGGATGAGCTCCCTGATGCTTTATTCTTAACTGAAACTTGGCTCAACAGTGAGTCTGATCCAGCCCTCGTACAAACTCTTCCTCCTGGCTATCTCATTCAGCGACTAGACCGCAAAAGTGGCAAAGGTGGAGGGATCGCTATTGTATATGAAGACCTGTTCAAATGCCGCATCACAGCTGACCCTTTACCTGACTGAGAATTTTGCTTTCTCAAGCTTTTCGCCTATCCACACGTTCTCTGGCTTATTGATCTATCGTCCCCCCGGAGCGCCGGGACAATTTCTTAAAGCATTGTCCGAAACTGTTGCTAATCCAGCCAGTTCCCCTTCCAATTTCATGGCATTAGGAGACCTTAACCTGTATTTAGATGTCCCCACTAACTCGTCCGCTTCTGAGTTAGTCAGGAATCTTTTAACACTCCAGCTTAGTCAAAAGGTTTCTGGAGCTACTCATGTTGAGGGTCATCTACAGGACCCTAGCTTCGCTAACAGTGAAGAGCTCTCAGTGGGGGCTTCAACACCACTCCCATGGTCAGACCACTTCTTGATCCCCCTGTTATGGGCCATCATGGGCCAGTATGGTTAGTAGCCAGGAACGTTCATGGTCTAAGCTTCCCCTAGAACAGTGGGTCTCCGATCTTGATGCCACCAGGCCTCCCAGTGAGTCAAACCCTGTTGTGGCCAATGATAAGTTTAACAAGTGGATCGAGCTTTCTGTAGACCGTGCCCTCCCTAAATAATCAATTCACCAAAAAATCTGGTCTAAGATCTCTCCATGGTATTCTCCTAAGCTCCGTGAACATAAATTTGTAAAATAATTAGAAAGGAGGAGGAGAGACTATGCATCATCTACTAAACAAAAATATAGGCAGGCTATTAAAATCTACAAAGCAGAAATCAAATCCACACAAGCGGTTTATTATGGGGAAAAAATTAGCCTCACATCCAACTCCGCGCTAAATCTTCCGCATTGCTAAAACCCTCATCAAACCTACTTCCCCACAAGCTACCGCTGATGGCACCCTTGCCCATTGCAACAATTTGGCAGGATTCTTTTACAAGAAAATTCACGAGGTATATCTTACTTTCCCTCTTGCAGCCACTTATAATGACCGGTCCCCCACGGCTATGTCTCCTTCTGGCACACAGGAACATATCCCTTTACTTGACCTCAATTCTCTAGACTCCATCTTGACTCGTGTACAATCAGCTCCCCTAGGGATCCTGCCCCTCCTTATATTCAGAATTTAGCAAGTGGTACAATTCCCCCAGTGATCTTCGAATTGATTAACACATCTATCTCCTCCGGAGTGGTTCCCCAGCCCTGGAAATGGGCCATGGTGAAAGCATTACTTGAAAAATCTAATCTTGACCCGGAGCACTTGGAGAATTATTGCCCTATTTCCCTCCTCCCGGCGATTAGTAAAATCTTGAAAACGCATGTTAATTCAGTGCTAACCGGGTTCTTAGAGTCTAACAACTTGCTTCACTCCTCACAGGCGGGTTTCCGGCCCCAACACGGGACGGAGACAGCTCTTTTAGCAGTGGCTGAAGAATCCAGGAGGATTTTGGACCAGGGTGGCATAGCAGCTATTATTCTCCTGGATCTCAGCCCCACATTTGACACCGTTAATTGTAACACCTTGACCCTCAGACTCAGGAGTCTTGGAGTGTGTGAAGGTTTTATCACTTGGTTGCAATCCCTCTTAGAAGACAGATCCTTTCAGGTCTTCGAAGGAGATGTAGTTTCTAAGCGTATGTTCCTTAGCTGTGGTGTGCTTCAGGGATCCTCCTTGAGCCCTACGCTATTCAATGTATACATGAGGCCGCTGACCAAGATAGTTCATCCATTTGGTATAAAAATAGTTACTTACGCCAATGACACACAACTTGTTGTAGCCTTAAACCACCCAGAAAATTCATCTTCCAGCTTAGGCCCCTGTCTGGAGAAGATAGCTGAATGGATGGAGCACTCCTGCTTATAACTTATTGGAGATAAGACGGAGCTCATGCTCCTAGGCGACACTCCAATTTTTGATTCAGGGTTACTGTGACCAAACTGTCTTGGCCCTGCTCCAGCACCAAAGAATCAGATCAAAAGGGGGGCGCTAGAGGGCGCGCAAGCAGTATGGCCGCACTCCTGTGAGGCTCCTGCAGCCTGGAATCAAAATCCTCCATTTATCCTCCTTACCGGCCTGCCTTCCCGATAAAAATGGACTGTGGTTGTTGCTAACCTTATCCTGCAGCTTCGGTGGCGGTCTGAGAGCAGTGCGTCTGGCTGGACCGGAGCTAGAGGCGGCGCAGTATTTCCCGAGCCCATGGCTGACGAGAGGCGGAGCGAGCGGCCGGGCCTTGGAGCTACGCCAGGCCGGGGCGCCCCACGAGGCAGGTGGGCCTTGGATGGCGAGTCGATAGAGTGGAGCCCCCCTGTATTGCGGGCGAGGAGTGGTGGCGGTGAGCGGGGGATACGGCACCGTTGTTGGCGCACGGCCTGGGATTAGGGCCCCCCCCCGGCGGGGTGTTTTGTTGCAGTCTGCCGGAGATCGTAGGGAGCTGGAGTCCGTGGGGGCCGCCGCTTTCGGAGAGTCCGGAGCCTGGTGGGCGCATTGGTGTTGAACCGGGAGTGAGGTGCCCGACTCCCCCCCCGCGCTGACCGCACATGCGGTTCCGCCTGCTGCTGGTCTTCCGGCGCCCCGGTGCTGTGCTAGACGCCGCTGGGTGAGGCTGGCATATGGACGCTGGTATGCTGGGAACTGATCGGGCCTCGTGACCGGGGGCCGAGTACGAGGAGGGCCTCATTGCTGGGGGCGCTGTGGCGAGCTGCGGTGGACTGGTGGCGGGGACGCAGCATCGGAGATCTCAGGTTGGTGATGCGGAGCGGGGGCGCCGACCCGAGAATTGGAGCACATTCGGCGGCTGAAGGGCGGGCATTCTGGTGTGACTCGTCTCTTCGCAGCCCCTGTTCTGGACACCCCAGCCCTGCGACTATACCCTGTTTCCCTTGCTGATGCCGTGAGATGGTCAGTATTGGTCCATTGGCCTGGAATAGGACGGGCTGTTGGTGAGCCTTACCGGTGGTGCACGCTTCGCCTCCTGGGCGGTCGACCGTCCCTCTCTGGAGGCTTTTCTGATGCGCTGGTGTGCGCCGGCTACAGACGAGCTTGGAATAAGGGGCCATGCTTTCCCACTGAGGGCGTTGCGGCTATCGTTGGGCTGTGGCGGCCGGCACTACTCTGGGGAAGGCGGTGATAGCTGCCTCCCTCCCTACCAGTCCCTATTTCTGTGTGACGGCTCGGACTGCTCTGTGTGCGATTGTCGGCTGTGTGCGGGCGTGCTGTGTTGCACCTGTGGACTCTTGCCTTCGTCTTGCCTCCGTGGCCCGCAGACGTCCCCCCCTTCGCATAATTAGCCGAGGTTCCCTACTGAAGGCCCAGGATGGGCAAACAGGACACTAAGCAGCCTAAGCTGTCATTTGATGCCCCGGCGGCTAAGAAGGGATTGCGGGGTACGCAGGATCCGGGGGGCTCGCACAGCCCACCGGCAGCCGCCGCGGGCTCGGGCCCTCCACCGTCAGACCTGCAGCAGCTGATGCAAGAGATGAGGCAAGGCTTTGCTACCGTAGTTGACAAGGTGGACCGCCTCTCCTCGCGTATGGATGCTATCGCGCAGAAAATGGATGTCCATGAAGAACGTATCACGGAAGTGGAGAGACGGATCTCTGATAATGATGATACCACCGCCTAGCATAGTACGCAACTCTCGCGAATGGACAATGTCTTGAGAGTTATCGCCGCCAAGAATGAGGAGTTGGAGGCTCGTAGCCGGCGGAATAACATACGCGTGGTAGGTGTACCGGAGTCCACCAACACTGGGCGCATGGAAGAATATGTGGAGAAGATACTCCTGGCCTCCATTGGATCGGACAAGTTCTCTAAACAATTCATCGTTGAGAGAGCGCACCGCTCGCTGGGGCCGCGGCCCAGACCCGGAGCCCCTCCCAGGCCCATCATTGCAAGGCTCCTAAACTACCGGGATCGGGATGCTGCACTGCGAGCTGCACGCTTGAACCAAACACTAACATGTGATGGTGTCAGCTTTACCGTGTATCCGGATTTCACGCCTGTCGTCCAAGAACAGAGGCGTAAATTCCTTGATGTAAAGAAAAAACTCCGGGCTCTGCAAATTGACTACGCGTTGCTGTATCCGGCGAAGCTGAGAGTCACTCATCAAGCTAAACAACACTTCTTCATGAACCCGCAGCAGGTGGAAGACTTTTTGAAATCACTGAGGACTGCACGGGCTGAGCAACGAGTAGAGGTGGTAGCCGAAAATGAGGATGAACAGTAACTGCTGGTCGGCTGGCTTCTGTAGCTGGGCCTCTGGACATGGGGGCGGTTCGGCGGACACTATCCTGGAGGTCCACCGCCCGAGCCCAGTTGAGAGACAGCACCGAGGCTGAGTATGATCTCCCTGGTCGGGTACAGGCCGGGGGCTGGTAACGTATTCCAGGCACCACCCTCCCCCCCTTCTCTTGTCTTTGATGGGGAGCGGGGCGAGATGGGTGGAAATGTGTGTCCCCTGGATGACCCCCATAGGGTGTACCCCAATGAACAAACTGACTATGTTGCTCCTGTTGAGCGGTTTGGTGGCAATTCTGGGAGGGGGGTGGGAGGAGATTTCTGGCACGTTGGGGCTGCTTCAGTGGGTGGGGGTGGGGTAGGCGGTTGCGTGACACCCTTGGTGTCTTCCTTTTCCTTTCATAGTTCTGATGTTTCACTACTCACGAGGAACAGAGTGATTGGCTTGGGGTTTATGGTGCGGGCATTCTTTGCTGGATTGTATCAAGGGTCCGGGAGGGATACTCGGCTTGCAGCTAAGGCTGGGGGCATGGTGAAGATTGGGGTGGCCTTCTCGGTTTTGGCTGCCCGCTGGGAGGGGGTGGACGTAGCCACTCCAGGAATCGCTACAGGGTCCTTAGCCGCCTTGGCTGTGTGGGACGGCGGGGGCGGGGGGACGTCCAGCCTGGGCGACGGTGGTAAGCTGACCCCTTCCGTTTTAGCAAGGCTGAGTGTACGCGCTGGGCAGATTGCTTCCACCAAGAACGTGACTCTGGGCACTGGGGTGGGGTGGATATGCCTGGGCGCGAATGATTGGTGGTTGGGACGAGTTCCTGTTTCCGTATTTTATGGGTTTGTCAATGCTGTCACATCAGATGGAATTGTATTTACAAATGGCACAAGATGCATGTTGGGGGTATCTGCGGGGAAGGGTGGTGGGGTGTTTATTAACATTGTTCTATTGTTGTGCACAGCTGTGTTCAGGGCGTTACCGTCCACGGAGTTAACAAAAGCTTTTGCTGTGTGTTCGCGAAGGATCCCCCCGGTGGGGCATGGAGTACACACACTTATTGGAGGTGGTTACTGTCTGGGCTTGACTGATGCTGTAGGCTGCGGAACGATGGTGTCTCCGCGCGGGATGAGTGGAGCAGATGGCGTGCACGACTGGGGGGGAGTGTGAACGAATGCTCTTTCCCAGTGCACTATATTCCTGGTTTACATCGACCTGTCTATGGGGGACACTGACTTGAACATACTCACATGGAACGTCAGAGGCCTGGGTGACCCTAGAAAACGTAGACACATCCTGTCCTATTTAGATCGCCATACAATACACATTGCATTTCTTCAAGAGACCCACTTCAGGTCGCAGTCTGCTCCTACCTTTGCTGGTAGATGGGTGAAATACACTGCCTTTTCTTCCTACTCATCATATTCTCGTGGTGTTGCCATTCTGGTCAAACGAGGAACACCCTTCATTCTGTCAGGTACAAAAAGTGATTCCCAAGGCAGGTACTGCCTGATGTGGGGTAGACTAGGGCATAGAATGGTCACCCTGGCGTGCTTCTATGGTCCCAATGTGGACGACCCATCCGTCTTTGTGGACCTCGGCGCAGACATAGTGGGTGTGGGCACGCAGCACCTCATATGGGGGGGGGGATTTCAATGTCACGCTCGATCCGACGTTGGACAGATCCCACCCGGCCCCACATCATTATACCCGGTCCCGGGGGGCACTTTCAGAGATCATAGAAGAGCATAGACTAATCGACACGTGGAGACACCTCCACGCGGAGGTCCATGAGGGCACCCACTTCACGGCGCAGGCGCGCTCCTGGGCCCGGCTCGACTATGTCTTCCTGGCCCCACAGTTTCATGTGGCGCTGGTGGGGGCGCGACACCTCCCGAGAACCTTCTCGGATCACGCGCCAGTACGAGTTACCTTGAGGGCTGCGGACCTTGGCCCCCCGCTGGCGGCTTGGCGCCTGCAGCCCATGATGCTCCTCGATGCCCCTTTCCAGGAGGAGCTGCAGGAGGACTGCTTGGATTTCTTTAAGCGAAACAAGGACTCCGTGCAGGAGGTTGAGACCATTTGGGATGCGTTCAAGGTTACCCTGCGTGGTCTGTGTATTGCCAAGGGGTCGGGTGTGCTGAAGTGTATTATGGCGCGCCTGCGCACCTTGGAGACTGACCTTAGGACGCTGGAGACATCGCTGGCTGCAAGCACTGATGATGCCACGTTGGCAAACATTCGGGACAAAGTAACGGAGTATACTGCTGAGGCCGCTAGGGAAACAAAATTTAGAGGCAAATATTGGGTCGCCTGGAGTTATGGTGAAGGCGAGCGGCCGGGAAAAGCCCTGGCTGCGACAATGAGGCTAGTGCGACCGTCTAATACTATCATGGAGATTGTTGGGGCGGACGGCACATTGTACAGAGATACTGCGCAAATTCTCAACGCGTTTGTGACACACTATCACGTGCTGTACGCGTCAACTAGGACTGGGGAACTACGATTGCACGAATACCTGGAGGATGTGTCCCTGGGGTGGCTAAGTGATACGCAAAGAGAGTTTCTGAGTTCCCCCTTTGAACTGGACGATGTGCGGGAGGCCATCATGCACATGCGGTCAGGCAAGACCGCCGGACTGGATGGGATACCTATTGAATTCTACAAAACCTACATTGACTTTATGGCACCAGTCCTGAGAGAGGTGTATGAAGATGCGTTAGAGGTGGGCCACCTGCCCCCTTCGATGCGCATGGCCCTCATTACGTCGCTCCTTAAACCAGGGAAGGAGGCGAATGACTGTGACTCCTACCTGCCTCTCTCCCTGCTCAATTGCGACGTGAAAATCCTGGCCAAGCTCATAGCCACTCGCATTAATTTGCTACTCCCTAACCTGATACTGCCCGATCAGGCCGGGTTTGTGCCAGGTAGGGCTACGTCCCATAATCTACGCACTTTCTTCTCGATCCTCAACTCTGTGCACGATGACCTGCCTATGGCCGCCGTGTTCCTTGATGCCACGAAGGCTTTTGACTCCCTCGAGTGGGACTACTTGTTCCAAGTTTTGGGGCGCATGGGCTTCCCGAGCATATTTATTTCGTGGATCAGGTTGTTATACGCCGCTCCTGAGGCCAAAGTACTGGTGAACGGCCAACTTTCCTCTGCGTTTCCTATTACCAGAGGCACTAGACAGGGGTGCCCCCTTTTACCCCTGCTGTTTGCTTTGGCCATGGAGCCTCTGGCGGCCAAATTGCGGCAACATCATCGGGACAAGGCGTTGCGCTGTTTCCAGAGGCAGATATTAGTATCCATGTACGCTGATGATATCACCCTCTACGTGCGCGACCCGAAGGATAATCTCAACCCGATCCTCCGGGAAGTTATTCGATTTGGCATGATTTCTGGTATCCAGATCAACTGGAACAAGTCTTGTTTGTTCCACCTGACGGCCTCCATTGGGTGATTTGGGCTGGACTTCCCCCTTGCCTGGTGTGAGGGGGACTTCAAATATCTGGGCATCCGTATAGAAAAAAACAGGGAAGAGCTCCTGAGGGCTAACTATGGGACGGCGATGTCCCGTATTACGGATTGCATTACTCGGTGGATCGCTCTGCCCCTCTCCATGGCTGGCCGGTCATCATTGATTAAGATGGTAATACTACCGCAGCTTTTGTACCTCTTTCTGAATATTCCCTTCTATCCCGGTGCCTTTTTCTTTCGACAACTCCGCTCGGAACTCATCAGACTAGTTTGGGGCGGAAAGTCGCCCCAGCTCAAATGGGAGATCCTTATTAAGCCCTACGATCAAGGTGGATTTGGCATCCCCAACTTTGAGCTCTATGATCAGGCAGCCCAGGCGCATTACGCTTACTTCTGGATGCGGCAGCCTCGATATATGCCGCAGCTTGCAGCCGAACACTGGCTGGCGCACCCCATTCCTAGAGAGGGAGCGTTGTACATCCCAGTGCAGGGTAGAGACAAGACGCCCACGACGTTGATTAGCACGGTGTCCGCGTGGAATCAGTTGGCTGCGACTCTAGGGCTTGACCTGGTGTACGCGCCGCTCTTGCCTCTTGTTTACCACCCAAGTATGCCCCTGTTGCAGGAGGCGGGCTTCCGGAAATTACTTCAGACTATACATGTGGAGACGTGGGGGACTTATACCACAATGGCACGTTCCGGTCCATGGAACACTTGTATGAAAGCATACAGCCTACTCCCCTCGATGTTTTTCTATACCTCCGCCTCCGTCAGGTAGTGAGGGCACTCATGCCCAGCCCCCCACAGGAACCCCCGCATATGGCTCCGCTGCACCGCATACTTAGCGATGAAACGCCAGCCAAGCTCGTTTCCAAAATATACCGATCGGTACATTCCTCAACACCGGCGCCGCGTTTGGCAGCCAGGGAGAAATGGGACCGTGAGTTGCAGGCCCCATTGACGGATAAACAGTGGCAATTCTGCTTAATGCAGACGGACCGCGTTTCCTCTAGTAGCCGCCTCAGAATTATCCATTATAAATACATTCACAGACTGTACTACACACCGGCCAGACTTCACGGCTATCGGCTCCGCGAGGATGATAGATGCGAAAGATGCCGGGCTCCTGGTGCGGATTTTCTCCACCTAGCGTGGACGTGTGACGCAGTGCACCGCTATTGGTGCCAGGTGTTTGAAGCACTCTCTAAGATGATCGACACAGTGTTGGTGCCCGCCGCCCTCCTGGCCCTCCTGGGCTATGTAGAGCCTATACAGGCGACGCATCGTAAATTCATTGCGCTTGCTTTTTTGCTTGCTAAGAGAAGGGTGGTGTGTCGTTGGGGCAGAGGCAGGGCCCCAAAATTTAAGGACTGGATGCGGGATCTTGTATACTGTCAGGACCAGATCTGTACGTACTCTGAGCTTATGCCGCCAACGTCAAGGCCCACAGACATTTGGGCTCCGCTGCGATGCTATCTCCTAGCCGGGGCGACTGCCGCGGACGATGTGCAGACAACTGGGTGATCTCGGGCTTGTGACCTTCAGTGCTTGGGGGGGTGACTTCCCGGGGCTGATGCCGAGGTGTTATGGTGCTGTGAGCGCTGGGGCTGTGGTTCTCCAATCCGGCTGGCATGATGCGATCTTATTGTGCGGTGTGTCAGAGTGCGGGCCCCCCCCCCCGTGATGAGTACACCATGGTATGACTGATGTGGGTATGTCCCTGGATGCTGTTTTGCACTGGTCGTATAATGCTGTTCTTGCCGGATCTGCCCGACTTGTACTACCTGTTCCACCTCCACGTCTTCTCTGTATTATCCATGATGTTATGTGTACTTGGTGTCGCTCTTTCGAATGCAGCTGTATGTTTTGTTCTAAAATTACAAAAAAAAAAAAAAAAAAGAATCAGATCAAAAGTCTGGGCATATGGCTTGATTGCTCCCTGACTTTTTACCATCAAGCAGCAAATTGTCTTCCGTATGCTATGGCATCCTAAGAATGCTTCACAAAATTCTCCCATTCCTTGCTAGAAGGATAATGTTCCAGGCTTTGATTATCTTACGCCTGGACTATGGGAGTGTGCTCTATCTGGGAGCACCTCCTGCCACCACCGCTAAACTACAGATTATTCAAAATTGCGCAGCACGCCTGCTCCTAGATATCCCTTAACGGCAATCTGCCAAGTCAGCGCTGAAGGCTCTTCATTGGCTGCTGATATTGGAGGGAATCAAATTTAAGGTTTTTTGTATCACCCATAAGTCTTTCTGGTGGGAAGGACAGGCGATTAATCAATCTATTGTCACCCCTTATTATTCTAACAAAGTCTCTGCTTGGAGAACCTCTTGCTCACAGTTGTTCCAAAAATAAAGAGAGTAAGAAGCGGCAGCCGCTCTTTCTCCTATAATACTGCCAGGCTTTTGAATTCCCTCCCTCCCTACGTACGTCGGGAATCCAACCATTTGCCTCTCCAAAAACTCATTAAAACTTGGCTTTTCAAAGTCACTGTCCAGTAAAGATGTCTTCTAGGTCCTCTGCTGCTGATAGCGCTGGAATGCCTTAGGGTAACTATGCGCTTTATAAATGTTTTTTTCATTTAATTTCTTTACTCGACTTCAGCTTATTATAACCACAGTGGGTAATGTATCTTTCAATATATAAAGTCCCAGAGGGTGCAAAAAAAATCAACATGATAACTTTGAAGAGTGTCTTTTCAGTGTCTAATTTAACAGAATATATCACTTAAAAAATGGTGTTGAACCATCTGTAAAAGTAGGCTGAAATAACTACAAATCTTTAAAAACGATTAGCAGAATATTTTCACTTATATGTCAGAAAGTTAACTGATTTCATATGAATCACCCACTCCTCATCAGAATTGAAAGACTTTATCCCACAATAGCCTAAGCTGATGTTATATCTGCATTCAAGTTGTTGTGCAAACAATTCCCTATTTCACCCAGCGGTTCCCTTGAGATTGTTTCAATACCAAAAAACACTTTTGTGTACTTCTTTAAAGTGTATCGTAGTTGGATATGTGTGGTCATTAATATTGATAGCTCTATGGTGTTCCAAAATTTGTTTTGTGACAGGGAACACTGTGCTTTTCACACACCATTTCCCACATGGACATTCTAATACATAGACAGTGTATGATGTTATGCATGTAATGGATTTGGTGATTTTCATTGTTTCCTTAATGTCAGGAATTCGGTATGTAGTTCTTTCACAACTATTTGTGCAAATTTTACATTTGGAACACCAATAAAACCCGGCCAGGTTTGTAAAAAAAATATTGGCTTTGCTGGAAGTTGGGTGACTCCTAACCAGCACATCACTCAGATACTTTGTTTTCTTAAAACTGAAGGCAGGTGCTGAACCAATTACCTATGTCAATTCAAAGCCACTCTGTAATAAATTACGTTTCCTGAATATTTTCCTCTCTTGTGACCTATGTACTGTAGGTAGTAATCATACGCATAGTGTTTTCATTGCTCCCTCCCACCTTTGGAGTTATTAATATTTCTCTGTTCACTTTGTCCTTTTTTTCTAAAACAAAGACATTTGTTTTGTTTAGTCTAAAAAAGCTTGCAACTTACTCCTGTTTTAATTTGTTTGCACTGAAGTGTTGTACATTTGTTTGAAAGAGAATAACTAATTATGAAATATCCAGGATAAAGGAATACAAATATCAATGAAACTCATGAAACATGAGTTGTGGAAAATACATTTTAGTCAGTGCGACTATCTGGGACCACATTAAACCCAATATGTTTGCTAATCATATATCGAAGAATGCATGATAATCAATTCCAAGGAAATATATGAACCAATACACACATTAGCGATTATGCATACAGATCCGTCTCAAAATAACAACATCCATACATGTACATTTCCAGAAAGTATGATTTCATACCTAAAACATGTGATTGTATTTTTTTACTATGAAACATTTGACAATGGCTCCAACAACTCAGGGATACAAATCGCATAATCATGACTGTCCGTCAGCTGGAAAACCTTGTGAACTGCTTATTTCTCACCCAAAATGAAACAAGGGCAGCACGTCTGCAAATGTTTGCGCACCTTCGTCAAATGGTTGCAAAGTTATTAAGGAGCAAAATCCCCCAAAATACCGGCCACGCTGTAATATATATTTATATTTGCAAAGTCCTTGCTAAATCCAAAGGAAAATGCGTACACGTGTTGCTATGAAAAAGAGTTTTAATCAATACACAATGGCTATACATTACCCGACACATTTCAGCACAAATCTTTCTTACAGGTCGGGTTGTCACAAATTATATAGTTGTGTGTGGATTATAGTGCAGAAAAACAAAGAAAGGACAAAGTGGATCAATGTAGTTGTTCTACTGTGAGAAACAACTGCCGTCTTGGAATGTAGTGTGATACATAGATATACAATGCAAAGTGAGTATGGAACCTCGAATAAAAATCATATAATATGGATGCAATATCAATAAGTTACTTATTTCAAAACAAGTAATTGACCCTAAATCTGAAATCCATTATTATTCCAATAATGTATTATACAACTGAACCAAAGAAAGCTTTAGCATATAGTCCATTGTTAGCGTGCATAGTATTCGGGTGATGTAGCCACTTCAAATTGATTAAAATGTTTTTTTTAAACCAAATGTGACATGTATTGTTTTTATACTATTTATTGAACCTTTACTTGCTGAATTGCTGGGGTTCTGTGATGATATACTAAATTATGAAGTGCAATTAAAATAATATCTAATTTACATAATGTAAAAGTGTGTGAGTAATTCTGCTGTTTCAAGTTTATTTTTGCTCAAAGTAAATTGTTGTTACTGTCAGTGTTTACTGTGTATAGGTGATGTTGAAAAGTTGTGTTTGGCTTGTCTGTTTATATTTATTTGGAAATAATGGTTTTCCCTACTAACACATAATGTTTTCCTCGATGTGTTTTGTGTCTATACTGTTTAGAATGCTTTTTGTATATGCATATCTCTATTTATGTAGGTTACTGATCTGTATTGACACCCTTTTAATATATTATGTTACTAGGTGCATGTGTGGTTAATATGTGAAAGGATATTAAGATTGTAATCATGGGTGATATACTGCGTAGCCGATGTCAAATGTATAATAGAAACAGTTTATAGTTTATAAGTGGATGTTTCTTGAATTATGTGTTTTATTTTAATAGGTTCTGTATGATGTGTACATGTATATTGTCAGCATTTTGACTTTTTACGATATTAACTTGCATATGTTATGATCATTTGTGTGGGTTTTTGGGTTATTACCAAAAACAATTTGGAAATGATTTGGTACTAATATGGAACTTTTGTAAACTATGTATCAAACTTTTTTTTGCGTACAACAGTTTTTGAGCTTTTTCAAATACCAGAGCAGCAACCATAATTTTCATTTAGGCCTGCAAAAAATGTTTGCTTCTTTAAATGTCTCTTTAGCAATGATGAGCTCACTCTCCGATTTTACTCTATAGGGCAGATTTTCATTTGCATTGTATGCACTTATTAGAGCATATTTGGAAATGTTGATCTGACTCCTAGTTTTTATTTCTTACCTGAGTTTTGCGATTCTTGACATGGGGTACGCAAACCTTTACCAAGCAATTCTCACCCATGCATATTTTCTTGTTTTTTTGGCAGTATCATGAATGCTTATGACCATTGGAGACTTCTCAATGGCTTCTAAGTGTGTATCTTCCACATGGAAATGTTCTTGTTTTTGCATTGGAATTCATTGTGCTTCAACAATATTACAGCAAAGGGGGGGGGGGCGTGGCTTGACGTGCGGGCAAGATGGCCGCAAGCCTGTGAAGCTCCGGCCGGCCGGTGCCATTATCCTGCTATTTTCTCCTGCTAGGGCACCTGCTGGGCGTTGGGTGTCGGTGGGGACGAAGCCTGACAACCCCCCGACGGAGCGGAGTGAAAATCGGAGCACGCGACTGCTAAACGCGCCAGCGCCACTGGCAGACGACAGCGACCGACATACATGGTGTGGAGAGGGAGTGCGGCGGCCGGCCACACAAACAACTACGCGCCGCGGCTTCACACGAGGATCCTGGGACGCGGTGGCCGCGGCGCTGGGAACGGAAGGGCCAGGACGCGGCTGTCGCGCCTCCGGGTGACGTGCTGGACAGAGGAGGACGGCGGAAGAGTCGCTGGAGGGGTGCTACTAAATCAGGACGATCTGAGCACCGTGAGTACGCCTCAGCGTGGCCCGTTTCTGGTGGAGGGGTGGGCGGCGGCCTACAGATCGCGCGCCAGAAGCAGACGGCCTTGGAGGGCGGACTCACCGGTCGGATCTGTGAAGTGTGGGACAATCTAACTCCACTGCCAGGGGTAACCTGGAGATGGCTATGTGGCGGCCAGGACCCGGATCCTTGGAGACAGTGGGGTGAGTGGTAAACACACTGACGCTGTGCCAGGTCGGGCGCAACTGTAGAGGCGACGGCGCATGGTAGGCACAAACACGAAGAAGCGCCTGGACCTCATGTACTCAGAACATCGGCTGACACGTGGGGACGACATGGAGGTGGACTGCACGTGGTGCGCTATGTAGGACCTGGGGACGGCGGTCATTTTTATCGCAGGTCCTGGCGCAGCCAGCTTTGAGGAGTCACCTGGAGGGGGTCACTGCTGGGAGTATGTCGGGGGCCTTGTGACGCTGCCTGGAAGCGGACGGGGATGCAGCTACAGCTGTGGATTGAAGTATCGCAGGACACAAGCCGAGCCCAATTCCAGGGCGGCGCCCGTGCCTATGCGGTGGAGTGGAGCCATGGAGAGGCCCAGAGGCGCTGCAGGGGTGACATCTGGCAGCTGCTGTGGCCCACTGAGCCAGTGCGTAACGAGCGGTGTACACTCTCAGGTGGAGGTCAGCCCGTTGCCCGGAGTGACTTTAGACGTTGCTTCTGACGCCCCGGATCTGATAGTGAGGCAGGAGGCCTGCAACGCCGACGCTGGTGGCCCGCGACTACTGGACCCGGATCGGCTGCCTGTCGACTTTACCTCTGGTAGATGCCGACAGCACAGCAACTGGTCATGGGCCGGCTGCGAAACGCGACGAGGGATGGCCAGACGCTGGCCACCGGCTCGGGCCAGGTGTCAGAGAATAGTGAAAGTGGCGCAGCGCCGTAAAAACTGAGTTGCTAGCGGCCACATTGGATACGGTGCTGGCTGCAGTGCAGCGGATTGGCTCCGCGCTGGAGCAGACGAGGTCATCGCTGGAGTCCCGCATGGATAAGGTCACAGTGGACTTCACCCTCCTTCATGCGGATCACCGCAAATTGACGGATAAGGTGGTCCTACAGGGGCAGACCCTTCAGGAAGTCCAGCCAGTAGTGAATGCCCACACTGCCGCCTTACAAGATCTGATAGATCGCATCCATGTCCTAGAAGATCGTGTTGAGGATGCTGAAGGACGTTCTCGGCGCAGCAACGTGCGGGTGGTGGGCCTGCCGGAAGGCGAAGAAGGGCGTCAGCCAGAACAGTATGTAGAGCGGTGGCTACGAGCCCTACTTGGATCTGAGAAACTCTCTCCGCATTTTGTAGTGGAACGGGCCCACAGAGTCCCAATGCAGCGGCCTAGCCCAGGAGCCCGACCCCGACCCTTCCTGTTTAATCCTCCGCGAGACCAGGAAGATGGGGGAGATCAAAGTGGGCGGTGGGCAGGTGCAGTTCTTCCCGGACTACACAGCAATGGTACAAAAACGCCGGAGCAACTACCTGGCGGTAAAGCGCCGACTGCGCAACCTGGAGATCCCCTACTCTTTGTTGTTTCCATCACGCCTCCGAGTGGTCTCAACAGAGGGCACTCGCTTCTGTGATGCCCCATCGGAGGTCTGGGACTGGCTGGAAGAGACCGGACGCAGCGATGGGCAGAGGCCGCCGGACCCGAAACCTGCCACACAACGAGGTAGGAGATCTCGGCGGAGGAGGGGAAGAGGACCCCGTCGAGATGAGGGAACAAATCTGGGAATGGCCCCCAGTCCGGAGAGGATGCGACTGGAACGTCAGGAAGCACTGGCAGCGGTGGCCATACTTGGGTCTCCTGATGGTCGAGGTGGAGCGATCGCCCATGGTCAGAGTGACCCGGGGGCCAGTGGCTCGTCTTCCCCGTCCACCGTGATTTCCGATGACCAGCTGATGCCGCTGGTGACCCCCCAGACTTTGGAGCATATCATGTGATGTGAAGATATGGGAGTGCCTGTATCCACGGAGGCGCATAACCCCCGGAGACAGGTGATGAGGACTGGTGGTTGACACCTGTTGACTCTGAAGTGCGAAGAAAGCGGGGTGGTGAGACGAAGGGGGGTGGTGTCTGGCTGGCGGACTTCTAAAGGACTGGAGGAGAGGAGGAGGTGGGGGGAGGGCTTGGTAGCGGCTATCCGGGGAGGAACGGATAGCCTATTAGGCGTGGACTCCTACCCAAAGGCACAAGTAACACAGGCTAAATGTCCCCCCCGCACTGCCCCGAGCCCAGGTTAAGGGAGTCCCTTACGCTACGTATGCACAGGCACCACGGTCAGGGAGCACTCTACAGTAGCTGACACCACATAATAGCCCCTACTAGCCACCATTGGGCGTAGTTGTACTTTATGAGCGTTAGCTCATGGTTTGGACGAATGCCCGTAAAGGGGTTTGCCCTGGCGGTTATATTGGCCTTGTTGGCGCGTTCACGCACATGGTTTTATATATGTGCTTTGTTGTTTTGTTGGCTTTTAATGCAGCGCTCTGGATTGGCTCGCGAAGACCCTACCACCCACTCCGAACGGGTACCCCCAGGCCCCGCCACATGCATAGATCATAATAGTTCCAAATGGCCACCACAAATGTAATCACGTGGAATGTCCGGGGTATGCATACGCCAACGCGCAGATACTCCATATTTGCATACCTGCAGAGACACAAGGCGGCCATAGCCCTCCTTCAAGAGACGCACATGACACCGAGGGAGTTAGACCGGCTGCGCACACGCTGGAGGGGCAGGTGTTTGGCGCCACTTGTTCGGCGCATGCCAGGGGCACCCTGGTCTGGGTGAGGGCAGGTACCCCATTTGTTTGCCTAGAGGCACTGGTAGACCCAGACGGGAGATATGCCCTAGTGCACGGGCGACTTGATGGACAGCAGGTGTTGCTGGGCTCACTGTATGCACCAAATGTCGAGCAGTCTTCCTTCCTGGCTAACTTGTCTACGGTACTGGCGCCGTATGCGGGCCTTCCCTGGCTGCTGGGGGGGGGACTTTAATTTGGTGCTTGACGTGCAACTGGATCGATCTTTCCCGCCGCTCTGGGGTAAACAGGTGGGCACGAATGCACAAGCCTTAACTACTTGGCTGTCACACTGGGCTTTACTTGATATGTGGCGCAGTCTACACCCTGATGACCGCGTCTAGTCAAACTACTCGGCTGTACACGACCTCCATGTTCGCTTAGACAGGGTGGTGGGCACCCACTCAATGCTTCCATTGGTGGTTCAGGCTGAGTACCTGGGCCGGACGCATTCGGATCACAACCCCCTTAAAGTGGGTCTCAGGTGGAGAACTGGCAGGCCCCCGATTCCTACGTGGCACCTCCAATCGGCGGCCCTGGAGGACGCAGAGTTTCGCGCCTCCTTGGGCACGGCAATAGAACAATATTTTGACCTCAACGAGGGCTCTGCAAGCAGTGAGTTGTTAGAGTGGGACGCCCACAAGGTATGTGTTAGGGGGCATTGCTTGGCCGCGACGTGGAACATCCGCAAACAGCTAGCGAGTGCCCTCGCTGCTTTGGAGTCTCGCCTGCTATCATGCAAACTATATGGGGAGGGCGGCGGTGTGGACTCGGACCATTTGCTGGAACTCCGGGCGCGCCATGCCGAATTGCTGAAACGGCTGAGATGCCACAACTATGCGGCTCACTCGGCTCGAGTGCATGCCACATCGGATAGGGCTGGGAGATTGCTGGCCTGGTTGATACGACAGGAGTCTGCCCATGCCCCGATAAGCGCTATACGTGGATCGCTAGTATATACGCAGTGGGAGATTCACCAGGCGTTGATGACACACTACACATCATTGTATCGGTCAACGGGAAGTAGACAGGCGTGTGACCTGGATCGGTTTTTGGAAGCTGCGGGACTGCCCGGGGTCCCGGAAGAGCATCATGAGTCTCTGGAGTGCCCCCTCACTACAGATGAGATTGGGGATGCGGTTTCCTCTCTTGCCACGGGGAAGGCGCCTGGCCCGGATGGGCTCCCGGCGGAATATTATAAATCTTATAGGGAATCGTTGATACCTAAGCTTCACACTCTTTATCTGGCCGCTCTAGAGGAGGGTACTCGACCTGGGTCGATGCGAGAGGCCTATCTGATCACCCTACTCAAGCCGGGATGGGACCCCACTCAGTTGGGGTCCTATCGCCCACTTGCCCTACTCAACACGGATTATAACATTTTGGCGAAGGTACTGGCGGAACGGCTGGCGCCGGTGGTACCGGCACTGGTAAATGGAGACCAAAATGGTTTTGTGCAGCACCTCTCTTAATCTGCGGAGGTTTTTTCATGTAGCGGCTGTTTGGTCCTGGACCTGGAAAAGGCATTCGACTGTCTAGAGTGGGGATATCTGGTGGCGACGCTGTCACACTTCGGATTGGGGCTTGGCTTTCTTCAACTTGCAGCTCTTCTATGTAAGGGCCCTACTGTGCAAGTGAGAACTGGCCCGTACATATCTGACCCTATCCCGGTCGGACGTGGCAATAGGCAAGGGTGTCCGCTGTCACCCCTCCTGTTTGCGCTTGCGATGGAGCCGCTAGCGGCGACGGTTCGCAAGGAGCTGGCGGATGGCATCCCACTGGGAGATGCGACTCACCAGGTGTCCCTCTATGCAGACGACCTACTGGTGTTTGTCAGAGACGTGTCCTGTGTTCCTGCTGGGCTGGAGCGCATCCTGTGCGAATTTGAGGCGCTCTCGGGGCTCCGGGTAAATGCAGCCAAGTCCTGCCTGTATGCATTTAGAGCAGACACTCGGGATCCGGGTTACCACCTTGGAGAAGTGCAGGTACAGTGGCAGCCAGACACCTTTCGCTATCTGGGAATTCAGATATATCGTCAGCCGACGGATCTGGTTGAGGGCAATCTGGGTAGGGCCGTATCTGCGATCAAGACTCAGATGAAGTTCTGGAGCACACTTTCCCTCTCGGTCACCGGCTGAATAGCGCTGGTTAAGATGGTAATCTTGCCCCGTCTACTGTACTATTTCGCCAATTTGCCTCTATACGTCCCGGCGTCCTTTTTCATGGGCTTGATGCGCTCCCTCCGAGACTTTATATGGGGAACTGCGCGGCACAGAGTCGCACTACCCAAATTGTATCTCCCCGTAGGTCAGGGAGGGCTTGCGATGCCATGTTTTGAGCATTACTATCTGGCAGCGCAGCTGCAGTGGATAGCTCGCTGGCTAGCGGACAGGGGCTGCGCCGACAGGGTGACGGAAACGGACCCCCGCTGTCGTTGGCTGAGCTACTTAGGATCTTTCATCTGGCGGCAGATGTGATGAAACCGGCGCCGCTGCATTTGATAGTGGCCTACAAATGTTATCGTAGATGTCTCCGTCTTACTAGATCAAGGATTCCCTATGCACCGGCCATACCTTTGGAGGGCTCCCCTAGTGGGCAGGGAGGGCTTGGGGCTGTGGAACTGAGGGACTGGAATGCAGCTGATATCTGTACCTTAGAGTACCTTTACCGAGATGGGGCTCTTCTTCCATTGGCAACCCTTGCGGAAGAGACAGGGCTAGCTCGAGGCCAGTTTCTCCGACATCGGGCCCTGGTGGAGACACTGGCAGGCCACTGGGGAGACCTACGGGAGGAACCAGAACAACACTTAGTGGTGCAGTATCTTCATGTCATGGGACGGGGGAGACACGTGGTTAAATGGTTTGCGGCGGCGCTACGGACGCACGCGACGTTGAGTCTAGGGTCGTTGCGCGGCAAATCGGAGGCGGATCTTGCTCGCCCCATGTCCGATAAGGGATGGGAAAAGGTGCTACAGGGTCCGAAAAGAGTGCCTAGGAACATGAGATTCCACCAAATACAATTCTTCATCTTACACAGGGCATACCTCACACCGGCAGCCATTAACAGATACTTCCATCGTACAGATGCATGTTGCCCCCGTTGTGCGGGACCGGACATTGGCCTAATCCACATGCTATGGGACTGCCCAGTATTGAGCGCCTACTGGCAGGCAATATGGGAGGCGCTCCACAAGTGCACAGGACGGGATATTCCCTCTGAGTGGTCTGTCTATTTGCTGCACCTTTTCCATAGACCGCCTTCTGCAAAAGTTGCCTCTAGATTTATAGATCTGGGGATTGTAGTGGCGAAGAGGCTCCTCACTAAGCGCTGGAAGGCAGACACCCCCCCACCTGTGAAGGCATGGCGAGGCTCATTCCTAGTCTGGGCAAAGGCGGAGGAGGTGGCCCTCCGGAGGGAGGAAACATTGGGGCTCCGTATGTCACCTATTGCATCCCAGTTGGGGGAGATGTTGCAATCCCTGTTGCAATTGGTCGTAGCTGACACGGAAGATGATAGAGGTGGGCTGAGGGAACTGCGTTAGTTGACAAGGGGCTGGCTCGCCTGGTGGAGTATCGCGGCACTAGGTTCTGCAGCTTTGATGCAGAAGGTGAGACACAGGAACACGCAGGACATTGTCTGCATGACACTCTAAATAGGGGATGCGGGGGCTGGGAGGAGGAGACCCGGTAGGGGGTGGGGGGCACCTAGACACATGTTGAGAGCTGCTGTTGTTCTTTTAGTTGTTACTCTGTAGGGGAGACAGCTCCCCGGCTGCAGAGATTGGTTATTGATAAAATAATTTGTTATCTGTTTGTTGGAATAACTGGAGGGAACGAGCATAACACTAAGGCTGCTACTTTATAGTCCCCACATAGGGTACGACCTCAAAGCATGCGGTGCTGTAGTAGTTTCACTCACAGCCAAGGGGGCCTTTCATATAAGACAGAACGGAACACCGCCCCCACCGTTACAGGTCATCGCAATTGATTGTATAATAACATGAATATATGCTGTGCGTTAATTGTAATTGTGCACTAAACTACTACACGATGTGATGTATAACTATTGTCACAAAATTCAATAAACAGATTTCTAAATAAAACAATATTACAGCAAAGGGGACAGTGCTATTTTATGCTGTCACTTGCTGTTTAGAAAAAGCAATTATTTTTCTTGGATAGCAAGATATCTTTAAAACAGGAGGAACAACGGGATATAATTACAAATCCAAAAGAGGAGGAAGGGGAATAGTACAGGCAGTGGAAATGGAAGGATACAAGTCTCCATAGGAGTCAACTTAATGGAGGTTTTTCTCCATACCATCAGGTGAAAAAACCCATCTTCAAATCGCATGCTGCTTGTGTGATAGGGGGCGTAGTAGGTACATCAGATAGAACAGCTTCATCATAGGGAATTCAGATGGAAATACAGCTCATCACAACTTCTGTGCATGAACACCTCACAGCATAACATGAGGAGTTTGCTGCAGAGAAGTTGAAATGGATGAGACAGTGCAGGAACAATTATATCATCTACTAAATTGCAGTATGATCTCCCTTTTTAAGAGAAAGTCTTCCAGAAAATATTTTGCAGAATGAATAAGATTTCCTTTTTTAGTTATCTTACTTAATTTGTCTCTTTTACATCCGGTAGAGACTTTGAACTTTTGTTCTTTTTTCTTTTGTTTTCCTCAAAAAACAAAAACTACAACATGTTAAAAGGACAATAAAGGTACAGAAGATAGTACTAGATTATAGAAAGCAAACATACAGAATGAAGTGGAAAAGAACATTGGTCAAACTGTTTAGAGAGAGAGAAGGCAGACTATAGTAGTAAAAAGGAGCAATGAAATGTAAGAAAATGAAAATAAAGAAAGAAAAGGGGCAAAGGGAGCAGAGTGTAAAGAATAGAATGGAAGGAAAGTGGGCAGTGTGAAGGGAGACCATGGAAACCAAAGAATGTTGGACAAAATGAAGATGTAATATAAACAGAAAAAGTAGGTTTAGGAATCAAGCTGCTGGGGCCAGAAGGTGTGAGACAGAAAAGAGAGAGCAGGAGGCTGAAGAAGTGGAGGTCCCAGTAGTGAAGCGGTAAAGGAAAGCTACCAGAAAAAGGGAACGTGAAAGTTATGGATTTGAGCTGAAGGCATGGGTGTATATTTTGAGTGAGATGGCCATTAAGAACAGGCAGAAAACCATAATAATATTACAACATTCCCTCAACCGACAGTAGAATTTTCTATGCTAAGGAGAGAGAAATAGAAAGAGAAACATTTTAATGTTGAAGCATCATGCCTATACCAAGCATTGTATACTTTGAGCTAGTCCATTGTGTTCACTGGACATCTCAAAATTGCACTGTTGTATAAAGGTTAGTTTTCTTGAGTATCGGATGTAGCTTTAAAGAGACGTTTTCACTGTTTTAATGATGTAAATAGCATCACTGCAAGGTTGGTGGATGTTGAATGCTCTGTGATACATCTTTATTTCGTGAAACTTACAGTTGTCTTTGCCAGACTGTACAGAAAGACAACATTATGTCTTCAGTACGAAGTGTTATTATCAGAACATCTCTGTGTATGCATATAGTTGCAGTTTTCAGCAATGTAAATTTTTATATTGTAATCTTTATTTCTGATACATTAGAGAAATTGTGTCATAAAATATTTATGTAGTTTATTGATTTATAACTTCATAAAAAATATTTTCTGAAATAATGTAGCATGACAAAAAAAATAAGAATAATATATTTCAGATTTTCTTTATTTATATAATTTAGTATGGCTTTACATGATACTGCTCAGATTATAACTGTTATTAAAGGCCCTGCCTACAAATAAAAGGCCTGAACTGCATGTGAAGGTCTGTAAGAATAAGAAATACCTTTAAGTAGTTATATAGTCTAAGATTATTAAAACATCTATATTGTTCTCTGAACTATAAGGAAGAACATTAATTTGGTGAAGCAGTATATTATTCATTTTTAATCTAGCGTCACCTCTTTATCTACAAATCAGGTATCACTTTTTCAATATTAAAGTAGATTTTTCTTTCAAATAGTTTGAATAATTTTTGTAATCAAATATATTACCAGTTAATTGTCATTAAAATAGTATAACACTATGGTTACCTTACATGTCTTTATCCATCTGTCTTTCTTTTCCCTTTTTTGATTCTCACACAGTGCCTTTCAACCACAGTCTCTTACTCAAGAATGTAAAAAAACTAGATTTACTGTAATGTATATGTTATCGACAATTGTTTCTCAGTCTTAGAACCAAGGGGAAAACTCCTCACAATACAAGAAAAGAGCCAGAAAAACTGTATAAGAACAACAAATAGCTAACATAAATAGAGGCTACTAACTTTTAAAATATGGATGTAACATTGATCATATACATAGATACTGTAACTTTGCGTTAGTGAAATGAAATTAATTTCTGGATGTATACATACCAAATAAATTAAACACACCACTAAAGTGTCAAGCATAGCTGCTCTGCAGCTTGGACATGTGATGTTTTACACAACTTTCTTTGGTAACATTTCAAAAGGAACAGATTTACAATCTGGTATGTTCATATACATCCCTCAGAAGGAATCGCTGTACTGGAAGAACAATCATAGTTGACACGTTCATGTTCCTATATGTAAACTGTTCCAAATAATTCTTGAACATGAACTGATTCATTTTCAAAAAGATCCTGTGCTACCATTACAAACTCTGGAGTGTTCTCTTGGGAATCTAAACGGCATCCTGAGCAGAAATCCAGAACATCAATAATGGAGGTTGCAGATTGTGGTACATTTCTATTTTCAGTGATATTTGTGAGGTAGTGAGAGCTCTGCTGAATGTAATCCATCACAGGAGTTAACTGGACCATAATATTTAGTTCTATGTTGCTGTAACAGTTAAATTTAGATACGTTTGTAAATCGAGACTCTACATTACCTTCTTCAGTGCCGGAGGCATTCGTTTAAAAAAAGCTTTTTCCCTCTGAAGGGACTGAACAATTCTTTTCTGTGCATTTCTTTCACTGTCGATTGTTTTTCAGAGAGTACCCATTTTCTGGCCTTGAGTATTGACATGGATTAGGAGCATACAGACTTCTCAATATATTCTATTCTTTCACACATGAGATAGCTGCATTTATTTTGTTCTTATCAAACTCAAGAAGGTACAGTTCTGACAGTGACTTTACAAGTGTCTCATGATTTTAGTTAATCTAGCATATTGGATAAGTAACCAAATGTTTACATTTTCAATGCTACCAAAAGAGCTATGAGAGCCTCTTCATGTTGCAACTTGTTTAAAATTGGCGGCCCTTTCCCCCAAGACATCTTAGGAAGGTTCCAAACACAATGTCATATTTGCTTCCAAAGAGTACATCATCTTTTCGGTGAACGTCTTACATTCTCAGATAAATGAATGCTAAATTCGGATTTGAGACCATGCTCATCTCATCATTGAGGAAAATTTTGATTTTGCAAAGGATTCTGTAGACTTCATGACAAGCATAACCAGATAATTTCTTGGTGTCAGATCAATTGTTGCAGTAAAAATTCATGAAAGATTACAGTACATAGTTTGTAACCACTTGAATGACAAACCCTATTCCAGTACCTGCTTGCACAATTACTTATAACAGGATAGGCTTGAAACGTGTACACTCACAATTGTCATGCAAAATGCCATGGTCCACATATAATTCGGTATTGTTTTGGAAAATAACATGTTGCACTTCATTTAGTTGAACTATGGGATCATTTAAATCTATGGTTTCACCTGTGACTTGTTCAACAGCATGTTCTACCTCATTTATAACTATGGCAGCCTCATTTTAATGAGGGGCTCTCAAAGTGGTTCCTAACTTCCAGTAACTAAACTTTGACTAGGTTTAGGAGTTCTTTGACAAAATCAGTCTTTCTCGTTGAATCTGCTTTTATAACTTCTTCATATGAGTAAGAAAGACTGCACAATTACCAGTTTTTTCATTCTCTTCAACAGTGGTCCTTCATGTGTAGTACTGTACAACTTCATACAGGCTTAAACATTTTTGGAAAACCGTGTTTGTTTTCACAAAACCAGTAGTAAAAAAGAAATGGTCAAGTGCTGAATTTCCTTTTCTGGTGCAAGATGGTCCTAAACTCAAATAAAGTATATTATTTGCTGTTTCCTTGCAGAGCCGATCCACTGATGTGGTTTCATAGGTACCAATCTTGCAGTGTGAGAGTATCTTCTTTTTTTGGGGGGGGGGGAGTTTATATAGCGCAAACTAGACCCAAAAGTATCAGAGTGCTTTACATAATCACCAGTTGCGTTACATATGGACACATTCATTTTTTTTGAGGCACGGGGAGATTACATGGTTTGCCCAGAATCACAGGATGTTGTGCATCCTTTCCAAGATTCGGACCTGGTTCCCCCGCTTCGAGGTCGACAGCTCTGGCCATTAGACTTCTCTTATGAAATCTCTTCCCAGACAGTTTTCATTTTAGTTTTTCCAGACTTTATAATATAGGAAGTCACAAAGGGAGCAACTGCAGTGGAGTTGTCTGCTTCAAACTATATATTGTTTTTTTTTAACTCCATATGGCTACACCGACAGGATTATAGTCATTGATATATTATGAAACATCACTTTTACATTTTATATATCTTTTTGGACTCAGAAATACACATTGACATCTGGTGTTTTATTTCCTTTTGAAACTGTACCTACAGTGAAAGTATTTTCAAGTTTACATAATATTTAATTATGCATCTCACTTGGAATTTCTCAAATAACTTGCTGTTCAATAAAAGATAAATATTTTAACATACAGGGGCAGAGGAGAGGTGCTAAACAGGAGGGCTCATCCTCCTTATCTGAAAATCCAACTCAAATTTGAGAGCCCCACTCTATCGTATGGGCTACTCCTCCCTTTTGGGAAAAGCTAAACCTTTGTACAGAAGAACCATCACCCACCAGGGTTACCCCTTTGTGGCATGCTTCATCATTGGGTTCCTCCCATTCCTCTGCAGTCCGGTGCGTGCTGCTGCCTGTGAGTTACACTGGAGCACTGAATAGTATCTGACCACTAATAATCAGAGATCGGAGGTGGAGGTGTTCTTTATGGGTAAAAAAAAATCCCTGGCTGGTAGGAAATCTTGTTTTATTAAATCCTCTAGTCAGTATGATTAAGATTTGGGGGAAATCATATCCTTCTTGCACATGGTCTACATGTTTCTGCCTCCCTTGCTTGTGGATTTCATCAGGACCATGAATCTCGCTCCCTGAGACCACTCCTTAATTTATTGGGTATAAATACAATGTCTCTTTCAATCATACCCTCTGCATATTAGATAATTAGATATAAAGCATACTCCTACTTGGTGTCTGTTCCAATTATCTGTAACACAAAAGGGAGAATTATCTTGTAATAATAAAGGGCACTGAGTAGAAACCTGTACACCTGATTGTTGCGTAGCAATCAATAACGTAGCTAACATTACAAATACAGCTAACTCTTTAGTGTTATCACCATGTTGTGTTTTTGCCCATGCCTCTATAAACATTAATGGCGTCGCCATAATACAATGTGTGTAGTGAAGTCAGCAAAGTCCCTGGTCCCATAACCAGAATTTTTCTACGTAACTCATGGAAATGCACGCGTACGGCGGCGCAAATTTGGCCCCCATGGCAGTTCCGCATGTTTGTTTGTATATTTTGTCATTGAAACTGAAGACATTATTGTTCCAACAGAAATCGAGCATCTCCAAGACCATTTTTGGGCACCCACTTACAGAACACTTTCACCTCAACCACCCGAATAAAAAAGACTTCACGTTCTATGGCCTGGAAGTAGTACGATCAGGCAAACACGGTGGAGACCGCAAACTGAAATTGAGGAGAAGAGAAAGCAAACTTTTTCTTAGATTCGATACAGTGAATCATGGACTGAACAAAGATGCAGTAATGCATTTCTGGTAGGGGGAAGAATGATAACAGCTTAGAAGAATGATAACAGCTTTTCAGATTTTTCCAGTCTTTACCATAATATTCCCCTCGGTCAAAATCGGGAATTGTGGATTAAGTCAACCATTTTGAGGCCCCATAAATGCCTTTAAACCTAATGTCTCCCAATAAGTGCCACTTACCCCTTAATCTTTTGAATTATGAGAGCCTCCCCCTTTGGTTACTAATCGTTAACCGGCCGGTTCCAACATGTCGCTCGTACTCCGATTTTCAATAACCAGTTCTGCCACCTCCCTTTTCTGAGAATCCTTGTAAATTTACGGCATGCCTTTGGAGGTAAATTCTTACTATGGTTAACCTGTTTTGCCCTCCTTGAGTCATATCAAACATCTTTCCCTATAATGAGTAATACTTCACTTACACCGTTCCAACATGGCACCCGGATCCAGGGTCCCACACCAGACCATTTTCCGACCCGGAAGTGCCTTTCATCACGAGTACTTAATAGGCTTCCCATCAGCATTACACTTAGCTGCTGCTGACTGATTAGATCGACCGAAACTGGGACTCTAGCCCGCAACATTTGAGGTAAGCGCGTATTTGACGCGAAATGGAAGAATGATACTGGTTCCGTTCTAGGCCATAGTTATTGACCATTCCTACCTGGTCCACTGACCAGCGCCTATAATTAATTTGTTTCAGATTGACCACAAGCTTGAAAATCAGGACCGTCCAGTCCTGCATTAATACGCTTTTCACGGTAAGCATGTAAAACGAGCATGCCGCCCCATGCCAAACTGCAGACACGGCCCTTATTATAACCTGCATGTCACTCCTCCCCGCCGCGACCTCCTGTAACCCTAGTCTGACCATTCACCATAGTCACGGCGCTCTTCCCGTTCCTCCAAATGCACCCCACTTTATTATTGAACTATTACCATCTATGATAAGACGTGCTGCTCCTATATGCACTGGACAAACAGGCTACGCTCAGCCCCTGTTTTAGATAACCCCTGTGTCCTAAGACCAACCATTAGCAAATACTTTCTAACCCTTGCTTTGTTCCCTCCTCATATATCCATATTTTGAACATGGGACCTGAATACCTGACTCCTTGTCAAATGATGTAAATATGTCTATAACTTATCCTTTTTTTGTATATACTAATGGTGTTCACTATATGTTTATTGTCATATATATGTCATGTAATTTGCATTATATGTTGGACCCCTAACTACTGGCATACTCTCCATGTCAATCATATCGCCTGTCTAACCTATATATCTATTTTCCTTACTTTGTCTCGAATTTTTCTACATCTACATTGCCAATCCCAATCTTATTAGTATGTAATCTACCCTTCAACCTGACCACCTTACTGTATTATCTCTCTATCCTCCAACTATCCTCTATCTTTTCCTTCTCTTCTTCTTTTTTTTTTCTCTCTTCTTCTCTTTCTTCTTCGTACCTTCTTATACCTTTCCACCACTGAATATCGGTTATTCTTTTGACTTTTGATTGCCATTTATGTTGATGTTTCCTTTCTTGGAAATCTTATTGGTCCACTCGATATGCCTCCTCCCCCCTTGTTTCTTTACTGTTCTTCCTGATTCTAATCTAAACCACGTGATTGACACATGTTTCATGTCTCTTAAAATCAACCACGCAACCTTTATTGTACATTGTTTTTTAAATTTACGTTTCTTTTTAATATGTATGCTATATATGTACAGCCTTGAGGAATCCCCAGGCCGGATGGCCATGTATATGGGGCGAAACACGTGTTGGCTGTCTCTCTTGTACTGACTCTATGAATCAAAAGAGTCATGTAATATAAAATTCACCAAGGGCAAACCGTGTACTGGAATCTTTTCCGCATAAACGACAATTCTTACTTTTCCAGACATCTTCTCAGAATTCAAATTCCATATTCCACTGTACTAAATCACCACTAATCCTTTATGGGTTCCAGAGTAGTGTGCTACTCGCCAATAAAGTGTTTCAACACCCCATCAGGGTTACAAGTGCTATATAAATGCAAACCTTTTTCCCTTTTCTACCCCTCCCCAATCCTTCTCTATCTAAATAACTGAATAACATATCCACCACTCAAATTATTTTATATTTCACTGTACTAATTTTCAGCACTAATCCTTTATGGGTTCCGGAATAGCGTGCTACTCGCCAGAAAAGTGCTTTAGCACCCATCATAGGTAACAGGTGCTATATGAATGCAAACCTTTCTTCCCCTTCTATCCCTCCGCTATCCTTCTCACTCCAAATAACTGACTAATATCCACCACTCAAATTACTTTTTTATTTCACCATACCAATTCACCACTAATCCTTTATGGGTTTCCGGAGTAGTGTGCTACTCGCCAAAAAAAAAAAAAAAGCCCTTCAACACCCCAACAGGGGTAACAAGCGCTATGTAAATACAAACTTTTTTTCCTCTTCTATCCTTCTGCTAACCTTCCGAATCCAAATAACTGACTTACCTACCCACTTAAAATTACTTTCGTGTTTCACTATACTAATTCAACAATAATCCTGTATGGGTCCCAGAGTAGCGTGCTACTTGCCGAAAAAGCGCTTTGACGCCTCATCAGGGGTAGTAAGCGCAATATAAATGCAATTACAGTACAATACAATAAAATACATAAAGAACACTAATTAGTGCTCCATAAGTCCCAAGGTGACGAGGCATGCCTGTAGTCACATTCTGTATATAAAGAAGGAGGCATATTAGTCGTGAAGTATATTTAAGCATAAACCTTCAATGATTATTCTTACGGCTGTGCCGTACTTACTCCTGCAAGTTCTCACCTGGTGCAATCACCTATATTAGCTTAATCCGTGCCTGTATATTACATTTGAAGCTCCATTGCTGAGCTTTTAAATGCTATGCCTTGGAATCGCCCAAAGCAGCGTTCGCACGTCTCGCTAAGGGGGCTCGGTGCGGTAAACTAGGCCGCCCACCCAGTACAACATGACGGACACCGATTAAACCACTTCCTGGTTCCATCTAATTATTAAGCTGACCTCAACACAGCAGAAAAAGGAAAAAAGAATAGGAATTTGGGTACATATTAATATTATGGGTATAGTTCTCAGTTAATAAATGAGGAAATCTCCAAAAACTAGTAAATGTTGTAAGAAATTGGTATATGTCCTGAAGAGAATCAAACATTTAAAAAGGTGTAACTCTAGCTGGTCACAAAAACTAATAGGAGAACTGATAATTACTAAACCAGCTCATTACTCCGTTTTAAAAATATATGCAAAAAAATATATAAAATATGAAAAAAAACACAAAAATCATTGCAAAATGGAGAATGTGTAAAAAAATAAAGAATGTTTAAAGGGGTTGTATTGGCCCAGCAGTCACAAAAATAACAAAAATAGGGCCACATGTAAGTGTTTCTCACCTCTAGCTGTCTTATTTGTAAGTACATTTCATTGCTTCAGGTAGTGTTAGGTACTGAAGCAGGTGCTTAACATAGCCCATGAAGGATGGCATATGTTGATTAAGTCGTGACGTGTCCTCAAGTGATGTTATCATTGAGGCACTCAGTATGAGTGGTCAGCTTCAAGACCCAACACTGTTCTCTCTCTAGTAGATTTCTTTTGCAGTTCGTCGTGTCAGATATATGTTCAAGGACCACCCATTGGTAATCAGATACTGTGTGTCCCTTCTCAATGAAATGTGCAGACATCTTAGTCATATTCCACCCACATCTCAGGTTACTGCCATGTTCACTAATCCTTGTTTTGACCTTTCGTGTAGTCATGCCTTTGTAACATTGATGGTATGGGCATGTGATCATATATACCACTCTGGAAGTACTGCAATTTGTAAATTGTCTCAGTTCCCAATGAATGTTGTTGCCAAAATCAATTGTTTTGGTGGTTTTAGTTGAAGGACACATACTGCATCTTCCACATGTATTGTGGTCCACTACCTTGGGGAGTATCCCTGGGGTTTGTCTATTCTCCGTTGTTTATTTGAGTAGTCACGTGTGGACTAGTGAGTCCCTTAAGCATTTGCCTAATTTAAGTGAGAAGATTGGTCTTGGTGTGTTACGGGGGCAACAGTTCGAAATCCTCCAGTTTTTACTGGTTATCTCTCATGCAGTATTGTATGTCGTGATACAGATTAAGCGGTTGTCTGTATTTTTCTGTGGGATATGATCTAAGAGAGCCTCCCTGTCATTGTTTCGTGCTCTATTCATATCTTTCTGGACTACTTTGGCTATTTTCTGGCCCTGAGTTTAGCAGCCAGGCTTGTAAGTTGTGTCTTGTAATCATGTGTGACGGAACAGTTCCTCCTAATTCTCAAAAATTGTCTGAAGCGAAATTCTCCCTAAGACGACGGGATGACAACTGTCATACTGTAACAGACAATTGGAGGCTGTGGATTTCTCATGTGTAGTGGTTTTCAAATTGCCCTGTTCTGCTATGATGTTAAGGTCCAACAACACTAGCTCTGTGTGACTCATGGAATGTGTAAACTTTAGTTATTCATTCTAGGTGTTCAGCCAGTTCACAAAGCAGTTAGCTCTGGTCTCATCTCCTTCCCATATGATCAGAATGTCAGCATTGTACCTTTTCCATATTTTTATGTTGGGAAGAAAAGGATTGTTCGGACTCAAAATTTTATTTGTCTTGAGGAGATGGACATACATTCCAGCTATACTAAGATCAAAGGTACTTCCCATGCTAGACTTATGTTTTTGCAAGAACGATGACACCTTGAATTAAAAAAAGTTCTGTGAGTGCCCATTTACAATATTCCATGACACGATTTATCGGAGTGTGTTAATCCCAGTCTACCTTGAAGACTACTTCCTCTATTACTTCCAGTGTTTCAGTATGTGGTAGGCTGGCATAGATCTATTTCCAGCCCTATCAACAGGTTGGATGCTGGGTCAAAAGCCATGTTCTGGAGGAGGAACAAGACATCCTTGGTATCTTTCAAGTACGTACTAGTTCCTTGTACTCTAGACTTAAGGAAAGCATCTGCAAATTTCAATAAGGGTTCTAAAACTGAACTAATGCTTGAAACTATGGGGTGTCTGGAAGGGTAGGTCAGATTTTTGTGAACCTTGTGCATAGTAAAAATAAGGAATGACTATGGACTTAGATCTTAAAAACTCAGTCTCTTTTGGTTATCTAGTCATTAGTTAGTGCCTGTTCTGTAATACTCTTAATCTTTTTCTTCAGGAATTCAGTGGGGTCCACTCGGTTGAGTGAATTCCAATTGCACCACCTATATATGCTGGCTTAATAACAATAGAGTTATCTTGCCTCAGTTCTTCAATTGCTAGACTCTCTTCTCTAATCATGTTTTGAAAAGTATTGAGAAGAGTGGGGTTAATTTCCCCTATTTCTTTCATAGTGCTTTCTCAAAGGCTTGTACTTCCACTGGAACTGCTGTGGATGGGAGCGTGAAATTTGATTTGAGTTTGAGTCCTATGTCAGCTTCATTGCCCTTGTCAAGTGGTTTCCCTTCAAAGAAAACTTTGAGTGTGATCTTTCTCATAAATTCATTAATCTCACATTGTAGCTCGAATTTGTCAAGGGTTGCTGTAGGTACAAATTCTAATCCCTTTTCAACAACTCTTGTCTGAGGTCCAATGAGTGTTTTATCTGAGAAATTTATGATGAGGCTGTTTGATTGCTCAGGCCCAGCTTATTATCCTTCAACCTTCTCCTCGTGGTTACCCCTTGTGGTTCTGGTTGGGGCGCCCGTTGGACGTGATTTTTCCTCTGCCCCCTGTTCTTCGGGTGACCTTGCCCTCCCCCTGAAAATAGTCTCTGTTGGTTATATAGGGGGAGGTGGGGTTTGTAAAATGACCACATGTGGGTTCCATGTCTCAAAAGGGATATGGTGCATGTAGGGTGGTGGGCCTTAAAGAAAACACAAAGAGGATATGCAGAAAATACTATCTCCAAAGCAATACAAAAAACTAAAAATAAGGGTCACTTTTTAAAAGGGCCATCTGCAAAAAAAAAATAAGCAGATGCATTATAGGTTCATCACCACCTGTAGTACAGTGCATGCATTTATTAGAAAAACACCCAACAGACTCTGATATCTAGTAAAAAATGCACCCTTAAAGACCATTAATTACCACACAAATTAGGATGTGCATGCAAGAGAGCAAGATCCATGTGAGATGTGTTGGTTAGAAATAATCCAACAGATATCACTAAGAAAACCTGGCTAACGGGTAGCCAGGGATTTCGCAAGTGCAGCAAATCCAAAGCATATGAATATGAAATAAACAAAACCCACTATAAAATGTGATTTGACCATACTCTTCAGAACATTAGAAGGACATATACGTGCAAACTGGATATGCCATTTATGTATTCGAATGCCTGTGCAACAAGCAGTATTTAGGAAGCACCAAACATCAAGTTCACAAACGAGTATTACAACTTATTAGAGTGATAAAGAACATGATCAAAACATACCCAGTCATATGACACTTTGCACAAGTACACAACAACGTTAGAGAGGTAAAATATTTTGTTATAGATGCTGTACCCAGAACTGCACAAGAAATAATTTAGAAAATTGGAATCGTCTTGCATTATTAAACTAGACAGCAAAACTCCTACTGGGTTGAACATTGAAGAAGAACTTTATATACTCTTATAACAACCAGTTAGCTCCTAGTTGAAGTGAGGAATAAGATGTTTAGCTTCCATTTTCCAAGAGCAGTAAAGGATTTCTGGCAATATAACGTTATACATACTAGAGAGAATAAGCCCACTTGGGCAAGATTGATACAAACACATAAACGGTGTGCAACATTATCCGTACTAGTGAGAATAAACCCACTAGGGAAAGATCTATACAAATACACACACACATCGTGTGACATCTACACAAGCCCAGTAGGGATAAATGTAATGTACAACACTAAATAACTTAAGTACACCATTACTACAAAATGTTTGATGTTTTTTGTTAAAATACAGAGAAATTATATTTTGTTTATGTCTATTGTGACTTTAAAATCAATAACTATAATTCATACAGCACGATGTAAGTAATGCAAGAATGATATGCATTGATTGTTAATATATTTTGATGTTTAACATGTGGATAAAACATAGTATTTTGTTTATTTTCTTGATGACAATGAGTATGTCTTCCAAAATGGAGGCCTACTTATGTGAACAAACCGTTTTTTGGCCAAAACATGACATCATAATAAAAGCTGTTTTAAGTTTGACCTTGGAGTGCTGACACCTGCTTTCTAAAGGACTGTGACTGGACTTGGTGGTGTTTAATGGGTAGCCATTCACGTGTTGCCGGCAACCCCCATCGATCAGTGGTCGATGCACCACAGCAGACGGTGATTCTTTGATGACTTTAATATATATATATATATATATATATATATATATATATATCATGTGATCAAGACCATGCTGAAGTGGTCAAAATGTGTCATGTGAGGCACTGGCCTGGAGTAGACTGTTTTACAAGCTAATTCTGTTCCTGCAATAAAGCAATGATTTGATAAAACAACAACGTTGTGTGGTCCACGAAAAGAGGAGGTGGTGAGCCAGGATTTATATATATCCAAAGAGATTCCGCCGCCAAACTGCCGAATGAACGAAATAGCAGACCCAGATTCAGTGCATATGTGTAATTTTATTTAGACAAACGCCCGCACCTCTGCACCTCCGCCATGATGCGTTTCTGCCTCCCACGAGGCCTTGATCACATGACTCAAAACGGAGTAATTTTTTCATTTTTAAAGTCCTAGTGCCAGATGAAAACACCCGTGATTATCGTCATCAGGGATACAGAAGAAGCATTTTTTGTAGTTCTCCACTGACCCTCACAATATTGCACGCAAATAGTACCTTAAATGAAATAAATATGTGCAAAGCTTGAGGAGAATAAATACATATGTAAATATAGAAAAATATACAGATAAATACATAAATATTCACAGAGCCATTTAAAAATTGGTGATGTATAACACACAGTTAAAATCAGGTAAAATCCCTTAAAATATCAGTGTGCTACTTTTGCGAATATTGGGTTTAAGACTTGTTAATCTATGTACAGATGTGCCATGTCAAGTTTATGCATACTTTAATGACTTGATAATTTTTCACCCCCCCAAAACATTTTTCCATTTTCTTTGCTGTCACAGGTCAAACATAATGATGACCATACCCTGGCTCTTGTTGATCCTATATTCAAGCATTTGCATAATTTTTCAACACCCTGCGGTCTTGCTCAATAAAGGGACAACTTGACACCTGCGTGTGGTGCCTTCATGTGGGAGCACAGTCACATGGATATATAGCGGCCGGCGAGGGCCGCGAGGGCACCCCACTGCCGACGGAGCAGGTCCGCTACACCTGTGATTGGTAAGACGCAGATGGAGCGGCGTAGTCCGTGGTGACAGGACTTGTAAATAGTAGGCTGTTGAACATTGTTCTTTGCTGCAAACCCACTGTGGTTATAAAGATTGATAAAGAAAAAGAGAAAAAACGGAGGCATATTGAAAGTAAAAGAACCCTAGGTACCAGCATGCAATGGCCCACAAGGGCGGGACCTACAAATACTCGCCACGAGTGCGGCGTTACTGTGTGCTTCCTGTTTCTGCCAAAGCCAGTGATCAAGGTCTGGAGTGCCTGGAACGCGTGTGGTGATGATTTGGTGATTTGTATGCCACAGTCCAATTGTTCGACACCCTGCGGTCTTGTTCAATAAAGGGACAACTTGACACCTGCGTGTGGTGCCTTCATGTGGAAGGACAGTCATATGGATATATAGCAGTCGGCTCGGGCCGCGAGGGCACCCCACTGCCGACGGAGCAGGTCCGCTACGCCTGTGATTGGTAAGGCGCAGATAGAGCGGCGTAGTCCGTGGTGGCAGGACTTGTAAATAGCAGGCTGTTGAACATTGTTCTTTGCTGCAAACCCACTGTGGTTATAAAGATCGATAAAGAAAAAGAGGAAAAACTGAGGCATATTGAAAGTAAAAGAACCCTAAGTACCAGAATGCAGTAGCCCACAAGGGCGGGACCTACAAATACTCACCGCGAGTGCAGCGTTACTGTGTGCTTCCTGTTTCTGCCAAAGCCAGTGATCAAGGGCTGGAGTGCCCGGAACGCATGTGGTGATGATTTGGTGATTTGCATGCCGCAGTCCAATTGTTCGACACCCTGCGGTCTTGCTCAATAAAGGGACAACTTGACGCCTGCGTGTGGTGCCTTCATGTGGGAGCACAGTCATATGGATATATATATATATATATATCATGTGATCAAGACCACGCTGAAGCGGTAAAAATTCATCATGTGAGGCACTGGCCTGGAGTAGACTGTTTTACAAGCTAATTCTGTTCCTGCAATAAAGCAATGATTTGATAAAACAACAACGTTGTGTGGTCCACGAAAAGAGGAGGTGGTGAGCCAGGATTTATATATATCCAAAGAGATTCCGCCGCCAAACTGCTGAATGAACGAAATAGCAGACCCAGATTCAGTGCATATGTGTAATTTTATTTAGACAAACGCCCGCACCTCTGCACCTCCGCCATGATGCGTTTCTGCCTCCCACGAGGCCTTGATCACATGACTCAAAACGGAGTAATTTTTTCATTTTTAAAGTCCTAGTGCCAGATGAAAACACCCGTGATTATCGTCATCAGGGATACAGAAGAAGCATTTTTTGTAGTTCTCCACTGACCCTCACAATATTGCACGCAAATAGTACCTTAAATGAAATAAATATGTGCAAAGCTTGAGGAGAATAAATACATATGTAAATATAGAAAAATATACAGATAAATACATAAATATTCACAGAGCCATTTAAAAATTGGTGATGTATAACACACAGTTAAAATCAGGTAAAATCCCTTAAAATATCAGTGTGCTACTTTTGCGAATATTGGGTTTAAGACTTGTTAATCTATGTACAGATGTGCCATGTCAAGTTTATGCATACTTTAATGACTTGATAATTTTTCACCCCCCCAAAACATTTTTCCATTTTCTTTGCTGTCACAGGTCAAACATAATGATGACCATACCCTGGCTCTTGTTGATCCTATATTCAAGCATTTGCATAATTTTTCAACACCCTGCGGTCTTGCTCAATAAAGGGACAACTTGACACCTGCGTGTGGTGCCTTCATGTGGGAGCACAGTCACATGGATATATAGCGGCCGGCGAGGGCCGCGAGGGCACCCCACTGCCGACGGAGCAGGTCCGCTACACCTGTGATTGGTAAGACGCAGATGGAGCGGCGTAGTCCGTGGTGGCAGGACTTGTAAATAGTAGGCTGTTGAACATTGTTCTTTGCTGCAAACCCACTGTGGTTATAAAGATTGATAAAGAAAAAGAGAAAAAACGGAGGCATATTGAAAGTAAAAGAACCCTAGGTACCAGAATGCAATGGCCCACAAGGGCGGGACCTACAAATACTCGCCACGAGTGCGGCGTTACTGTGTGCTTCCTGTTTCTGCCAAAGCCAGTGATCAAGGTCTGGAGTGCCTGGAACGCATGTGGTGATGATTTGGTGATTTGTATGCCACAGTCCAATTGTTCGACACCCTGCGGTCTTGTTCAATAAAGGGACAACTTGACACCTGCGTGTGGTGCCTTCATGTGGAAGGACAGTCATATGGATATATAGCAGTCGGCTCGGGCCGCGAGGGCACCCCACTGCCGACGGAGCAGGTCCGCTACGCCTGTGATTGGTAAGGCGCAGATAGAGCGGCGTAGTCCGTGGTGGCAGGACTTGTAAATAGCAGGCTGTTGAACATTGTTCTTTGCTGCAAACCCACTGTGGTTATAAAGATCGATAAAGAAAAAGAGGAAAAACTGAGGCATATTGAAAGTAAAAGAACCCTAAGTACCAGAATGCAGTAGCCCACAAGGGCGGGACCTACAAATACTCACCGCGAGTGCAGCGTTACTGTGTGCTTCCTGTTTCTGCCAAAGCCAGTGATCAAGGGCTGGAGTGCCCGGAACGCATGTGGTGATGATTTGGTGATTTGCATGCCGCAGTCCAATTGTTCGACACCCTGCGGTCTTGCTCAATAAAGGGACAACTTGACGCCTGCGTGTGGTGCCTTCATGTGGGAGCACAGTCATATGGATATATATATATATATATATCATGTGATCAAGACCACGCTGAAGCGGTAAAAATTCATCATGTGAGGCACTGGCCTGGAGTAGACTGTTTTACAAGCTAATTCTGTTCCTGCAATAAAGCAATGATTTGATAAAACAACAACGTTGTGTGGTCCACGAAAAGAGGAGGTGGTGAGCCAGGATTTATATATATCCAAAGAGATTCCGCAGCCAAACTGCCGAATGGATGAAATAGCAGATCCAGATTCAGTGCATATGGGTAACCCTGGGCGTAGTTCACGTAGTCGCACTTCGCGAAGCTACGCGAAGATGTTCTTGAACTACGCGAGCTACGTGTAGCTTCGGGAGCTTGCGTAGTTGCTTGGGGCGCCTGTTCGCGATGGCTTTTTCTTGTTCGGGAGCGCGGTGAGCGTGTTCGGGGAGCTGTTTGCATGCTCGGGGGATAATATCTCGCGATCTTACCCATGCGGTCGCCAATGGGCGCGGCCATCTTGTTTTTAATTGTCCCGCCCACTTGCGATGCCTTATTTCCTGTTCCGGGTCGCGGATAGCATGTTCGCGATGCGCATGTCGTGTTCGGGAGCGCATTTTACTTGTTCACGTCGAATATTGCATTTTCGCGAGAAATATCGCGCAAACTTACCAACGCTGTTGCGAATGGGCGTGGCCATCTTGTTTTTCACTCTATGCTATGGTTCTAGGCCTACTTTTCTATCCTCCCTTAATCTTTGTAATCCTTTGTATTTAAAACATTTTTTCTGATTTTTTTTTTAGTTATCATCTATCTCTCTCTTTCCCTAAGTTTATATTTTGCATTTTATTTCTACTTTTACTGTGTTTTTTTAACTTTTATAAAGTTCTTTCTTTCTTCTTCCCCCTAACTTTTTTTTCCCCTTCTAACTTTTCTTTTCCGCCTCCCACCCACCCCAGAACCATGGCCAAGGGTACACCTAGTGCTAAGGGCACGGGACCTGCAGGAGCAGACAAGGGCCGCCTGCCTTGCGGCAGAATGCGTCCTGCAGGGGTGCAGGCCCGGCAACTTTTTGGGGAAGCAGAGGTGGCCGCCCTTGTTTTTTTCATTCAGCTCCACCTCTACTTGACCTTGGCAGCAGGTGGCAGGCCCGGCTCCGGGTACGCTACCCAGGAGCGTCACCGTCGGTGGCCGAAGGTGCGCCGGGCAGTGTGCCGGTGCTCAGGGGTCCGGCGCACCCATAATCAGCTGGCCCACCGGTGGTCCGACATCCTGGACCGGGAGCAGGACCTGTTGGACATGCTAGGTGTCGAGGTCGTCGGGCTTGGTGAGTAACTTATTGTGTATAAATTAAATTTGACGAATAACAAAATTACTGCTGCGTGCTACACGTTGCTGGTAAATTACGTTCCAAAAAGCAAAATCTTCTGTGATTGTAGGACCCAAGTGCTCGGTGGTACTCTTACTTGTTTGCAACTTAGTTTGCGCTAGATTGTGCTGATTATGTAAGAGTTTATTTTAGAGAACTGAAGTTAGGTAATGCGATTTGCAAGAGAGACTCTAGTCCTTCCGTTGTCCTACTGTGAAATAGTGGTGGATAGATATTGGCTACTAGGTTTAGTTTGTTAGTATTAGTTAATAATTGTTTTATGCGGTCTGCGTGACACCTCCTCTGTCACTGAGTGCTGCTTACCCCAGTCCTCTGTAGAACCATTTGTACTTTGTTTAGTGAGTGGTAGGCTTAGCATGGTCAGTCAGTAGCAGAACTAGATCACAATCATGCAACCAACCCACAATTTGTTGTCATATGTATGCACAAATGTATGCATATGTCCTCCATCTCATCTATGCATTTGGTGGCTAAAAAAAATGGAAATGCAGACTTAGTGAACAATCGGCCCATCTGGAATAGGTGGTGTAGGTCAGGTGGCACTTACTAGGCTTCGTTAGTATTTGTAATCAGAATGATTATGGAACACTGAAGTGTCCATAAATAAGTAGACGATCCGTGAATGCAGGAAGCAGCCAGTAGTCGATCCATCTGATTAGATAGGTCAATTTTATTGCAATTGTAGTTTCCTAAAATGTTTTTTGACTTATTTTTCCAAATGATTTATTATTATTTGTTTTACAGCACTCCTTAATGTTTGTCTCTTTCTTTATTATATTTTACATGATAATCAGCACCACCCAGGGGCAAGAAGACGGAGTCGGAGTCGGCGGGAGAACCACAGGACCGCTCCTCTATCGAGGCTCCTGCTGCTGGCCCCAGTAAGTCCTCAAGTGGTTATATTGACAGTTATATTTCCCTAACTTTTACTACATCTTTTATTTCCGAACTATAAATTATGGTTTCACTTTCTAATTCTATTTTTTACAAAAGCTTATTTGACCTTGACTATCTGCTTCCAAATTCTGTTTATCCCTGCCTCTAACTAAGTTCCTTCTAACTGCCTCTGCTATGACTCTCTGTACTACTACTACTACTATTCTGTCTGTAGCGAAGCTTGCACAGTTGCCCACTCTTTATTGAAGGTTTTCTTTGGAATAATAAAACTCTGATTGACCAATAGCTCTAGCCACTGTGTCCTGTCCTTTGGGTTGTCCTCTTCTGGTCTTCTCAATGTTGAGGCTTTGACAATTACCACAAACAAAATGCCCAACCAGATATTTGACTAGTATTCGGATAGTACATAATACTACTATTGTTGTTGTGATTCTGTAGAGCCACATACAGAACTATGCACAACAAAATAGGATGTTGGTGATGGGAGGTTGGACCACACTGATCACACCTCAGTCCGAAGAACCCACGATCCCCTGACCGACTAGCTATAGTGTTTCACATTAGGGTCCCACTCCCGAACCCCCCCACGAAGAAGATACACAATGTTGATAATGACTGAGACAGACAACCCAGAACATAACACCATTTTGCTCACTCACTTGTGAAATCCACCCCACCACACCAAATACCACAGAGTCTATGTGTAAGTTCAAAAAGGTTTATTTGAAACAAGTAACAAGCTCTGTACGTCGTTATACGAAATTTAATTTACTACAGCCATCGTCAACTTTTTGAGATGTCACATTACGTAAGTGGAGTCTTTCTTGGACATGAGCCGTTGCTTGAATGTCAAGTTGAAAGGCAAGAAAAGCTGCGTAGAATTAAGGTAATGCCATGGCATGCGGCCACTTTTGAGAACCTAAGGTGTCCAGCTAAACTGAATGATAGATCTAATCTGACTTTGCCCATGGTATAAAGAAGACATGTCACTGTGCATAATATCGAGAACAGATGACACAGTGTTATTTATAATAATATAATGTATGGATTTATAAAGCACCTGGTTACACCACAACTGTGAGTTCCGGTGCTGAGATCTGACATATCTACACTACAGGAAGCTAAGTCAAAAAAGCCCTAACAGAACACTAAGAGGAGCTGAACAACCAGGTTTTTAGTTTGTTCCTAAACAGAGTTTGGAGGGTTGGGGTCTTATCAGTGCTCTGAGGGAATTCTAAGTCTTGGCAGCTGGGAAAGAGAAGGTACGTGCCCCCAGTCTGGCTCTAAAGACCTTTGGAGCTTGCACAAAATTGGCCTTCGAAGATCTCAGATAACGATGTGGGCAGTAAGGCTGTATGATAGTGCATAGGTGTTTAGGACCTTTCTGGGAGAGAATCTTGTGACAGAAGCAAAGAGCTTTCAAATGGCTTTTCTTCTCCAGCGGTAGCCAATGAAGGGTTGCAAGAGCCATAGTTGCTGATGCCCTACTAGGAAGGTTAATAACCAAGCGAGCCACCACGTTTTGCACTCTTTGGAGTTTTGTTAGTCTACCTTTAGTTGCTTCTAGATAAAGAACATTGCAGTAGTCTAATTTAGATATTACTAGTGTTACTAGTGCATGTACCACGGTTTTGCGTGATTTAGTCGGGAGCAGGTTCAGGGTCTTCCTTAAAGTTTTAAAAGTGCCAAAACATTTCCCTGCCACACTACTGATTTGGATTTCACAGAAGAGCTTGGGATTGAACCACACTCCTAGGTTTTTATCTTTAGGCTTGGGTTCTAGGATCTGGCCCAGGGCATCAGGCCACCAAGCTGATGACCATAGAGATCATGATCTCTGTTTTATTGCCGTTGAGCTTCAAACAGCTGTCAGCCATCCACAAGGCAAAATACCACCAGGCAGGATTCGAACTGATGCACCAGACCGTCCTCTCCCTGAGAGTGGGTCATGATCAGTTGAGTGTCATCTACATACAACACTAACTTGACATTGTGTCTCTCAATGATCTCTGCAAGGGGGCAAATGTAAATATTACATAGAGTAGGGCTAAGAATAGAGCCTTGGGGAACTCCTTGAGGAAGATTAAGTGTCTCTAATGTGAAAAGTCTCTGGGCAACTTGGAAGGTGTGACTGAGCAGGAAAGAAGTGAGCCATCTTAGCGTGAGGCCGTCGACACCGCTCGCCTTCAGCCTCTGAATCAGGAGGCCGTGGGGTACGGTGTCGAAGGCCGTGCTCTGATCAAGCAGAATTAAGACTGAGGTGAGACCTATAGCCGCACTTTGGCTTAATGTTTCAGCCGCAAATAATAAGGCAGACTCCACAGAGTGAGGAGCCCTGAAGCCTGATTACGAAGGGTGAAGCAACTCTCTTGATTTGATGAAACATGTTATCTGATTATTAACATGTTTTTCAAGGATTTTAGCAAAAAAGGGCAAGAGTGGCATGGGTCTCAGGTTGTCCAGGATCAAAGGATCATGGGTGAGTTTCTTGCGAATAGGAAGTACAATAGCATACTTCCATTTCGAGTGGAGTGACATAATAAGTAGCTGTCTGAGGTGGAGGAGAATGGGGAGCATGCCTAAACAGAGTATTATAGGCAGGGCCAGGTCAAGAGGGCATCCCAATTTGATATGTAGGAAGAGTTCCTGTAACTCCTTAGCGGAGGGACTGGTGAAATGCACAAGATCGCCCTAATTGATTGAGTTGTCTCTTCTAGCTAATGGATCGCTGCATTCCTTGGTTTCAGGCAGAAACGTACCATAGATTTTAGTCACTTTAGCAGCGAAAAAGGTAGCAATGTTGTTGCTGTTTTCCTAAGAGGGAGTTATCCCGGTGAATACTCTTTCGAGAGAAGATAGGGATTTGAGTAGTGCGAAAAGTTCTTTGAATGAATTATTGGACCTATCAACCTTCTGCGCATAGAATTCTCTGCGGGTCTTTCTGATAAGCATGTGGCATTTTTTAAGTGCTTGTTTGTGATTGGAGTGGCTGCTCAGGCCATAGTCAATCAGTCAGATACGTTCAAAGCGTTGCATAATTTCTTGGCTGTCACTAGTGCTTCATTGAACCAAGGTGCTGTGTGAGAGTTTTGTGCCTGACGTTTCGGGGCTAGAATGGCTATGGGGTCTAGGGCTTCGTTGATCCATCTGTTGATATTCCTATGTGCTAGATCTAAGTCCTCACCTAAGTTGGGGAGGGAGGCCAAGAGGGCCTTCGTGAAGGCCTCAGAGTCAATCTTTTCACATTTCCTTGAGAGAATCGTGCAATCACTGTTACACTGGAGAATATAGTTGGAAAGGAGAAAGGAATCAAAAAATGGTCAGACCAGGAACTAGGGTCCAGGGTATGTCTATACACGTGCGTTGGTTCGGAGACTTGCTGTACCAGGTTAATGAGTCTTTTATAAGGGACCTATCCTTGGTGGAGGAGCTCTCTTCAAAGTGAAGGTTCAGGTCACCTAAATTAATTAGCTTATTATGGCGAACAGCCAGTTGAGAGATAATGTCCGCGAGGGATGATATGCACTTGGACGCCGGCCCAGGTGGGCAATTAATTAAGAGCCATTTTAAGGTACAGTTGCTGGAGAGCATTAGTAAGACGAGAGCTGCCATACACTCAGATATGACCACCTTGCTAAGAGAGCATTTCAAAGTATGTTTGAAATTAATTATAATGCCCCCTCCTCTCTGGATCGGGCGGTCACACCTCACGATACCATAACCATAGGGTATGGTGTCTAAAATCTCTGGGGCAGTCGTTTCTGGAAGCCACATCTCGGTCAGAAATAGGGTATTGGGTTGTTGATCATTAATAATATCAGCCAATCACCAACAGGGGGCGGGCAAAGCAACACCAACTGGGGTCCAGCAACCCCACGCACTTCAGGAGAGCTTCCTCCCCGGCACGACGCTACTGGAAATGAAAGCAGTAAGCTAAAATAAGAAAGAACACTGAAAAGTGAGAAACGGAAAAACATATAATCATTAAAAACAAAAGGAAGCCAGACATCTCCCTGCACTGAAAGTGCGATAAGGAAAATAACCACACACAGGTGAGATAGGAAAAACATATAATCATTAAAGGCAAAGGGGAGCCAGGCACCTCCCCGCATTTGAAAGTGCTACATGGAAAAGAACAATGCGATCTACACAATTTTTAAAATACACTCCAGGCAGTGTAAAGCCCACTCTGAGCATGGTAGAAATAATATTCCAAAAAGAGTTTACGTTGTAAATGAGAGAAGACAACGTAATAATACTATTATTAACAACAACAAATACTTTATCCAAAATACCTGGATCAATTTGTCTTAAACGTGTAGCAGCTTCCATTTGTGATAGTTTCCAAATTTCTTTATATGTGGCATAAATAAATCTTTTTGAACACGAAGACTTAGGACCCAATAGAAAGTCAGATAGGTCCATGTCTTCCCAAAGGAGAGAAAGATGTTGATTTACTGCAGACAGTGTGGAATGTTCCAACCATTGTCGGTACAATTACCCTACCAAATAGATAGTGACAAAACCTAAGTGTTGGGAAATGGAATAACAAGGGTCAGGTCTGCATGCCTTAAACCCTGGTGTGGAATTAAAGAAATGAGCATAACAACCATTTGTGCCCACTGGCCAAAATAACCACCCGTTTGGACCTGAAAGAGTGGAATTAATTCTTCCATTCTGTAACATGCTACCGAGTTTTTCTTAAATATAATTTGTTAAATGTTGCCAAGTGTCAAATTGGGCAATGGAAGGTTTGTTTGTTGCATTCATGACTTAAATGTTTGCCAGTCCTAGACAAGTAGTCTGTTGCACTGAGTTATTCAGAAACATATTTTGTGTTGGAATTAAGCAGGCTTGAAACAAGGTCTCTGTTCCCTGAACTTGCCAAATGGACTTCATATCAATGCTATCCTTCCAATAATCATAGCTTTGTGTAACAAACAAGTCTGTATATATTAGCTTGGTTTGTGTGAGCATATATTCTTTCTGGTGTAAGGACAATTAAGTGGATTTTGTGTCAAGAAAAATATGTGAATTTATCCCAATATCTTTTGGAGCTCCCTTGTGGGGGAGTAGGGCAATGTTGTCACTGTGTTTAATTTAAAAGGGTGCGTTTAACAGTAGCTTATTGTAAATAATGATGTCCATAATGATGGTAACAGAAAATTTCACCATAATTAGCAGAATTTAGATACACGTCTTCTAATTCACAAACAGTGTAGTATACCAGCTCTGAGTGCATGGAGTTTACAGTTTCAACATCCCAATCATCGGAATGTAACCCAGGTAAAATTACACCACCCATAGCAACCCTAATTACATAATGTATCTGCAGAATTTCCAAAGGAATGAATACAAACCATCAGTTACTGGAACAGCTGAAAAGTTCACAGGGCACAAGTCTCTTTTTAGCTTATGTGAAGATGAGTGAGGTGTACACCTCGTTGACCAGTTCTGCAGCAGAGCATTCTGGGAGATAATGGCAATTAGTCAGCAAGAAAAAAAACATTCCACAAGAATAGAAAAACCAAGGAAAGTGTTGTCTAAACATATAACCAAGGTAGGACCAGATAAATGTGTTTCAGCCCTGAGGAGAAAACACAGATCCGTACAGGAGAAGTGTCTAAAATGGAAGAATCATCAAAAGAATCCGAAGAAAAATCATCTCGACCAACATAGTTAGGGAACTACTAAGGACTCCTTGTGGCCTACTGTTGGGAATTGGCCATGTGATGTAACTTGATACATCACATGGAGAGTGATGGAGACAATGGAGACAAAATGATTGTCTTTGGAACCAGAAAGCAATGGCAAGATTACAGTTCCTGTACCTTGTATGCCAAGGACTGGCACCAATAGGCCAATCTCATCCTTAACCACCAACTTCTGTCACACAAGATCCCCAACTTTGGGAATCCAGCCTGAAGATTCTGGTTTCTCCTTGATTCTTGCACAGGCAGATGTCTTCAACTGCTCGTTGGATTGGGTATCACAGAAGTTTTGGTGCTCCTGTAAGACAGCACAATGACCATTTATGTCAAGAGGAGTGATTGCCGTCACAATGTCTGGACCATCAAAGTCTGAAACATACAGGTTGGTACCAAAGAGGAATTTGTATGAAGTGCGGCCACCCAGAGATCTTTTAGGGAGATTAAGTGCTTGTTGTACCTGATATAGGTGGTGGATCCAACTATGCTCTGTGCCTAATACTCTAGCTGTTAAGGGCTGTTTTAGGTCATGGTTCATCCTCTCCACAACAGAATTGCCCTCAGGCTGATGTGAAGAATAATATTGTGAAAGTCAAGCTCTGGTTTGAATGGAATGTACTGCATGTATGTGTTCCGAGAAAGGTTTGCATATCTTTAATAACAGTGCAAGCGTCAGCAGAACGCTGTGGCCAAACCCAGCGGAACCTTGAGCAAGAATCAACTGCAACTAGGATAAATGTAAAGGCAGTATCCGAAATAAAAGAACCACAGTGGTCTAAATAAATGATGCAGAAAGGTTTGTTAGAAATTAATATGTGTCTGCGGTGGACGACCCACGGTATAAGCTTTATTTGTTGACAAATGTCACAACAAAGACATATATTTGGGCCTGTTGATACAAGCCGTGCCACCAATAACGTTGCTGTACCAACAAAATTGTGGCCGCCACACCTGCAGGTGCAGCACCTTTGTTCGCAGCTATCACTAAAGCTAGTCTGACGTCTTAGGATGGGACTCCAGCGACCCCTGGAATTGTTACAAAGGGAATGTTTTGTTTATTTAAGTGGTATGTATATTTATATAGAATGTGCTGTCTTTGTTAGCATTAACAGCAGCCAAAATATAATTATCCAGTATCATTTTAGAATGAGTAATTGCAGCATCAGTAATAGTCACAAATGCAGATTTTGCCGCTTCAGCAGCCAGAGAATTCCCTATGTGTGCTCCTAAACGCTGATCACACAACGTATGTGTAACATGAGTCTGTGCCAACCTATTTTTGAGGTCTGCCACTTTAACCCAAAGAGTTTTATGCTTGATTTTGTTGCCTTTAGAATCTTTGAATCCATTCTGACACCAGTAATGTCAATTATCATTAAAGGACTGTACACAGTCATACGAATCACCCACAGTAAGTGTGGGGAATTCGAGATCCGTATGTTCAAGTACAAGAAAAAAAGCTTTTCATTCAGCCAACTGTGCAGTGCCATCCCTTAAGGACTAGGTGTGAGTTTTTTGTGGTTGGAATTTGCCATCCAACATTATGCCAACAACAGGATATTTCTGTTTAGAGCCTATGGCAGGCTGGGCTGAACCATCAATGTACATAAAATATTTATACTGTTCAAGAGGTAAGACAGAGCTAGGCATGGGATATACATGCTCAAATTGTAGAAATTATTGTGTCTGTAAAGACCGGTCAAAGACGAAGTCTACATCAACAGCTGTTAAGGAATTTGCCCACTGAATCCATCTAGGATGGAGGACTTTAGTGTTAGGAGAGCTCGCTACTGTGACAGCCTCTAAGGCTGGCACGGGAGTAACAACAATAATGTATTTCTCTTGTGCAAGTGGCCGATCTTTAAGAATAGCCATCTGCACTGCAGTCAGTATTTGTTCAGAGGAGACAAAACATATTTTCACACTGGAATATAAATGCGATTTATCTGCCTTCGACACTGTCTCACCTTCGTTAAAATTTTTATAGGTGAATCCAGTTGCACCCGGTAAAACATGGATGACCAGATTTGTGGTATTTACACATGTATGTAAGTGATGTGTTGCAAGCAAGTCAGATTGTAAAGATCTGAGTGTGTCTGTGTGCTCAGTTGTCCGATATGAAGTGGAAAAATCAGGCTGGATTAATTGATAGAGAGTTTTTATGTGTGGTGCATAATCAGGAATGTAAGTTCTGCCAAAATTATGGAATTCCAATAAGGATTGTAGTTTCTTTAAAGTATTTGGAGGTTGCAATTGTGCACACTTCTACAAACAATGAGGGGCAAGACTCTTACCCTCATGTGTAAGTTCATACCCTAAGAAAAGGACACTTTGAAATGCGATATGAAATTTGTTAAAGTTGAACTTATAGCCATATGCAGAGAATCCTAAAATGATGCTGTCTATTTTGGCCTAGTGTGGGTTTAACTCATTGTCTGTCAATATCACTATGCCAGCAGCAAACAGTGCTGTACTGTTCTTATATCCCATTGTGAGTCATGCAAAGCGATGCTGAAAGCCAAGGGCAAGGAAGGCTGTCCAATCTCTGTTTCAGGCGCTAGATTTTGGCTAAAAAAACATTGGAAATATCCAAGGTCGTTTTGTATTTTTTATGTATGATATTAATTAGTGCCGTACTGTGTGTATTTTATGTTTCAAAAGTACATGCACGACTGTTTAAATGTCTGTAGTCTAAGACTATGCAATATGAGTTATCAGGTTTTAAGATAAGAAAAAGGGGATTATTCATCTGAGAGACAAAGGGTTCCGTTAATTCCTGGTACTCCAATTGGGAGAGTATTTCTCTAACAGGTGCTTTGGCATCCTGTTTAATGAGGTATTGGGGTTGCACTTTTGGGCTGGATCGTAGGGGTATATATAATAAGGAAAGTCCTTATCCCAACCGACATGGTTGTGGTAATAAATCGGGGCTTGTGCAATAGTCCATTCTGATGCAAAAGCTTGTTTGACTCCTTCAGGAACAAGAGCAGAAAATGAAGGAAGTATTACATCCTCACATTATGGGGATGTTTAGACAAAGAGAAGGGACCAATCGACCTCTTCTAAAAGGATGTCGTAAGACAAGGTTAAATTCTCTCAGAAGATTACTTTAATGGTGGACTGTATGTCACCCTCACTTTGTACATCTAAGTCATATAACCTATCTGGAGGGGCCTCACGCCTAACTGGGGTTTCAACTGTAACAAAGTTATGAGTTGCTCTCGTTGGATATTTCTGCTTTCTATGGTGATGTCTGCCACGCAGTTGAGGAGAGTCACTGCCCAACTCCTGTTCAGGAGGAGGGTTCTAAGTCTTTGTGGCATGTTTTGCTTTCTTTTTCAGAAATGTGGGTTTAAATGGAGGAGATTATTCCCTTTTCATCATTTTCACGTCAGACGAGCACAATGAGTCTCTTTTCAGCTTCAAGTACTCTTCATAACTGTGCTCAGATCGTCCTCCTCTCTCATACTGCTTCTCAGATAACTCCTGCAACAAATGAGGAGAAGGTGTATCAGAAATCTGACACCTATCTGGAGCCTTGATTTTAGTGCGATCATGAAAATCGTAGTGCCTCTTGGACAGCTTGAGGGTGGAGAACACCCGCGAGGTTTACCTTTCTGTATTTGTTTAGATTTGTCCTATGGTTGTTTAACAAACTCACAGGTCTGCTAGGCGTCCTTGTCATAATAGGTTTTTCAAAAGGTGGTTTAGTAGGTCTGGGTCCCAAATTATTGCATCCTAAGGATGTATATGCACCAGTAATAATTATAGGTAACTCACCTTCACGGTCGGCATGTGCAACTGTTGTGAGCCTCTGGCATATAGCCAGAGATGCTGCTTCTCCCTTAATGTTAGACAGAATCATTGTGGACACCACAGGAACATTTCCCATTAGCTTCATCCCCAAATCCAAGGCAGCAGCTGCCCCGTGATTATTCTGTATTTGTTTTAACGCGTCCGGCAAGACTGACATGGACGAAGTGCCATGACTGATGGTATATACAGCAGCAAATACTGTGCCCTAAGTGTTACAGTCTCCTACTGCAGAAACCATTCCATGGGGTAAGCACATAGTCAACATCCTGTGCTTATCTTGTGGTCCCGTAAGGGGAAACAGAGCTTCAATTTGCAACATTTTTTGGGTGATCCAAAATGGAATTTTCTCATGATTAATGGGAGTTTTGCCCATAACTGAATGAACAATTACAGGACTTAATGTTGGCACTGCAGGCAACTGAGTTTGCCCTAGCACGCGAGGCCTTGCTGGTGCAGCCAACAAGGTGTGCAAAACATATTGATTCAAGCATCTATAAAGTCTAACTAGACCAGTATACAATTGTTGTAGCTGTGGAACATTAACATTTGCAATGTCAGGGTATTATTGTATCCAGCTAATACTGGCCAGTTCACCCTATCATTACTAAGGGGACCCAAGCGTTCTGGTGCAAGTACATGTGGAAGGGTGCCACGGAACCAAGTATGATTATCCCAATGGGATAGTAGTATTTCTAGGAGCACATATGCTCTGTATTGTGGTGAGGGTGCAACAACTGTGTATTCATGAAAGATATTTGTATTAGCATCCAAAGCAATGAAAAATGACCCAAGAATAAAATACTTCAATGCAGTAGCCATCGTGGGCTTCAACCATGAAAATAAATCACCACTTGCTTTGGTAAGTCCATGGTATGTTACATGCGCATTGACAGCAGGTCTGCAATTAACTGCAATGACAATGGGTGCTGTCACAGCTTTAATTAAATCAAAATGAAAACAAAGTGCCAGCACAAAAAAGGGGTATCCTTTTAAAAGTCCAAGCTTGAACAACCAACACTATTAGGTGCTTCCTAAACACTGTGAAGGATTAATCCCAATACCATGTATGTCTCTGGTGTAAGGGGTATTATGGACATGCAGGAGCACTACTCCGGAAACCCATGTAATAAGTACCAGACTGAACGTTGGTCGCACAATGTTGCGTGGATTCTGTTTGGAAACTGAACTATGCCTGGGACCAGATGAAGTCAGAATGTAGGTACTGAATCACCATACCACATTAGTACCAATGGGCCCAAATCTGACTAGCCCATAATGCATTACCTGCCTCCTAACCTTCCCCAGAGTAACTGGTAAATTGGCACACCATAATACAACTCTCTAGTCCCCATGGGAACCGTGGAAACAGATCGCCACCTTTTGTTTTCTCACACAATGATGTCTGTAATAAACAAAAGAAAGACATGAGGGAAGTTTACAATATTTACTGAAAATATTGAGCTCTATTATGAAGTAACTGTGCTGCAATTAAAAAACATATGCAACTGAGCAAAGTAATCAACATTACAATTAATCTGTACACAATGAAAAGCCCTACCATGGTGGATGATATATCTGTCTAAGCCTATGCTCACTACGTGAGCACAGTGATATATCAGAGATCTCTGGGATTAGAACCGGCTCCCATACCTGGCATTTATAGTTAGGTGGTCTGCATCTCAGTTTGTGCAAAGCTAGCGCATCCGTCCCGGGACCTTTCCCCTCTGCAAGGATCCTCCTCTCTGTTTTTCAGTCGGAACGTCTTGGTTTACAGCTGCACTTTAGTTGTGTCTATATGTTAGGAGATGTTGCTTTACCGAGCACAGAAAAACAGGGCACAATGTTTATTGATCCTTGTATGAAATGTTCGGACTGCATCCCAGCAGAAGAGCAATAATAACAACAATAACATGTGGAGCCTATTTCTAAAATGTTATCGTGGCACAAAAATAAATGTGTTACAAGTGGCTGTGCAAAGCAAATGTGGCCTACAATGTGCAGGTAGGCAAAAATAAGGGAAAACTACAATGGGCCTAAGTAGGAACTCACTACATTTCCAGGCCTCTCCCCATTTGTGATAAACAGCATATTACACTCTGCACAACCTCATATAATATACATCTATATGTAGCTATATATATATATATATATATATATATATATATATATATATATATATATATATATATATATAAGCGAGACGTGGATCCTTTCAACGCGGTTGGACTTGGCAGCGTATATAGGAAGGAAGCACTCTCCGAAGCCCGGTAGGACACTTTAAGACTGTTATTCCGTAATTTTGTGAGCAGCAGATCGAGGGAACAGTATATCACGCAAGCATTGAGTAATACGTATACTCGAAGGGATATGTTTGACGAAGAGGCGCGACGCGAGGTAGCCAGTGAAATATTCAGGAAAAAAACAGATTTTCGTTCTGAAGGCAGTAATGGTGGCAATGGACAGAATGCAGCTCGAGGTGTTAACTTACAAAAAGAGAAATTAACAAGATTGGAAAGATTGTATGAACGAGAAGTCTGTAAATGGTGGGAGGCCACCTCACTCCAACATTATGTAGATGTGAAAAGGGTCCCACGCGGCTTGAGAATCTATACAATTCCTGCAGACGAAAACCCCAATCCTAAACTCCTAGAGGAATGGGCGGAGCACACGGCAGCGTCATCAAAGGGGATGTTACTTATTCTTATCAAATTTGCCTGGACTGATAGAGAAGTTACACTACAAGACATCAGCGAATTAGAGAAAGAGATCGCAAAAGACTGCGAGAAAAGTAAACTGGATGAATTTAAAGAGGCGATGAAAAAGCGCATTGCACTGTATGAACAGAAAATCAGACAGAGAAAGCAAAACAAGTTCGAACGCGACGAGAGAGACTATGAACAGGGTCGCGTTCTGACTTTTGCCAAACGATATGATTTACCCAGGAAGCAGATGTCAAGTAACAAGAATAAATCAGCGACAGAGCAAAGAGACACCTCAGAGTCTGAAGTAACGGACGTGGACTTGAGCAGTGACGAAAGAGAACCGCAGTCCACAGGAAGCGAAGCGATTACCCCTTTTCACGAGGAGTTTCGAATTATAAGACAGACGTGGGGCAGAGGTGGAAGAGGAAAACCATCGGAACCAAGGAGAAGAGCAAACGACGGACGAGGAGAGGCGGCTGGCGCAAGCAGCAGTACCGCATCGCCTCGGATAACTCGGAGCAAACGGGGGGCGAGACGGTAGAATCACAAACGATTACTGTCGTAAATTTAACACCGAGACGACTGAACGATGCAGAATTGAAGGTGCTCCAACTTGGATTGGGTTTCTGCCCCTCAAGGAAATCTCAGTACACACAGACTAGGATCGATCTATTTAAATTTTCGAGAAAACTGAAATTGACCAAGTACTTTAAAGGAAAGGGATCTACCCAGGACAGAGGAAGGGTCACCCACACGGATATGGACAATCTCGTAGCGGGTGACTTGGAAACACTGGCTGTGTTGGAAGAACTCCAAGATGAAGGAGACCCGAGGGAATTGATTCCTAGCATTGCAGGAACCATGGAGCAATCGGGCATAAATCAAGTAAACCCGGGTAGCCCCTTCAAGCCCACATCAAGGTTTGTTCCTATGATGCCGTCAGATTCAATCGATGTTTTCTCTGAGATAGTCACTAAAGAACTGATCAAATTGCGAGGCAGAAATAACTCAAAGAAGAAATGTGGGAATATAACTGCAAACCAAAGGAAGGCGATTAAAAACCTGCAGGAAGATAAGACGATTGTCTGCAAACCATCAGACAAGGGTGGTAACGTGGTGTTGATGACATTGGAATACTATCAGAGTGAAGCCTTCAAACAACTTAATGATGAATTGAGCTACACAAAGGTAACACGTAAGGAGTTTGAGAGTAGTATTGCGTCTTACCGAACACTCCTTAATAAATGGTACTACAAAGGTATGCTGTCCAAAGAAGAGTACGGCTTCCTGGAATGTAAATATCCAAGACTACCAACATTCTACTATCTTCCTAAATTACATAAAGATGCCATTAACCCACCCGGTCGTCCCATAGTTTCATCTTTAGGAAGTCTGACTGAACATATGTCTACATTTGTGGATTTCTTTCTGTCTGAATTTGTGACGAACCTCACCTCCTACATCAAGGATACCAAGGACTTCCTGATCAGAGTGGAAAATATGCCTTGGAAAGATAACTATGTAATGATGACTCTTGACATATCAAGCCTATACACCAGTATTGAACATTCGCAAGGACTGGAGGCAATCAAGTATTTTCTGGACAATCGTTCTATGAATCTGGCAGAACATAACAATATGCTAATGGAATTTATAACATTTTGCCTGAGCAATAATATTTTTCTGTTTCAGGATTTCCTATTCAGGCAGGTACGAGGTACCGCGATGGGGACCTGCTTCGCCCCCAGTTACGCGAATGTTTTCGTGGGCTGGTGGGAGGAGCAGGTTGCCTGGGCGGAGTCTAATCAAATTTGGTCGCAAATGGTCATTGGCTGGACCAGATACATCGACGATTTGTTCATTGTGTTCAAAGGTACAGAAGAACAGGCACACGAATATGTGAAAGTGTTAAACAACAATGAGCTTAACCTCAAGTTCACAGGGGAAATAAGTAAGGAATCTGTGAACTACCTGGACCTCACAGTGTTTTCCGCGGAGGGCAGACTGTGCACCCGTTTGCACAGGAAACCCACCGCGGGTAACTCCGTGTTGCATGCTCGCAGTTGCCATTCGGAACAAACTAAAACCAGTATTCCATATGGCGAACTTCTTCGGATTAAGAGGAATTGCACACGCAACTGTGACTATCTAGTAGCAGCACAAGAGAGCATGAATAGATTCAGGCTTAGAGGGTACCACCAGGAAATTCTAGAAGATGCCAACAGAAAGGCTGATGCCAAACCCAGGCTTGATCTGATCATTGAGGAAGGGAGCAGAAACAGGGAAAAAAGAAGTAAGAAGGGTAAGAATAACAATTTCAGAATGATCACTGAATTTTCAGATGATGCCCAAGCTATCAGAGAAATTTTCAGAAAGAATTGGCACATTTTGAAAGCAGACCCCATAATTGGTAGAGATATACCGAAAGCTCCACTCATCACATTCAGGAGAGCGAGGACATTGCGGGATGATTTAGTCCAGAGCCACTGCAGTAAAGGAAGCAAAATATCACCTTTTGGGAAAATTACGAGCTTCTTTCCTTGTACGAAATGCAGAGCTTGTAAGAACAGTAGGAAGGTTACTAATTACAGTGTACCTGGTTTAGATCACCCCCGAAAAATCAACAAGCTATTAAACTGTAATACCTGTTTCACGGTGTACTGTCTGGTGTGCCCGTGTGGCTTATGCTACATAGGTAGTACCATACACCCCACTAAGGTACGTATCCTAGAACACCTAACGGCCATCTATAACAGGGATGCAAATTACCCGGTGGCAAGACACTTTGAAAAATTTCATCAGAGTAACAGGGATCTGTTAAGATTTTTCTGCATAGATCATGTACCATCTAGTGTAAGAGGGGGTGATAGACAGCTTCAATTGAGAAGACTAGAATCAAGACATATAATTGACAATCAGACCATGATGCCTTTTGGTTTAAATAGCGGAGAGGAAATGGCCGTTCATTTATAATTACTGTAGGAATGAATCTGTTTTTGTAATGTACATGCAACACTTAATTTAGAGGGCAGCCGTAACCCATCCAGGGTGTGATTGTTTTACACTTATAAGTTTGTTTCTGTGTTTCAACCTGTTGAGAGAGCCCATCCAGGGCGGGATGTTTTAGTTTGAACACAACAGTATATGCTTAGAAAGCGGTAGACTTTGCATGTTTAACAATGGCTGCCATTCTATGACTGATGGAAGTCCTATGTTCATTTCAATGATGTGTAAAGTATTTATGTTTACCTAACGCGCACGCCGATCACAATTGACAAAGGCGGCAGCCGAAACGCGTTTTGTCGTGAGGTTTGTCCTTTAATAAACTGAGGACACTGTTCCCGTGAGTGCTGGTATTTTGTTTCGGTACCACGAGCCTGATATATATATATATATATATATATATATATATATATATATATATATATATATATCCAGAACCAATCCCGCCTCTACCACAGAAACGGGTCTGACAAATGCTCGGAACCTCTCCAGGTAAGTTTTATTCACCACTCAGATACTGGTAAAAAGTCACAAAATAAAACACCTGACAGACGCGTTTCGGCGAATGCCTTCCTCATTGCCAGCATTGTGTTTCACAGAGTTGGTTTGAATAGGGCTTTTTCATACTGTTAGATGTCATCCTATTGGTGCTCGCACAACCAATCAGAGAGCTTGCTGGTAATCTCTATCTGCAGTATGGTATTGAACTTTGCTGATGTTTTTGAAGCCCCTGCTGCCGAGTGACATCCGAAAACTCCCATATATATATATATATTACCTACTGGCGGTCGCCAGTAGGTAGTTATAGTTAGGATCCTGTTTCCATAGGAAAACCGCAACATTCTATTTGGAATAACTTTGGCGCCAGTCGACGAATCCTCGCGAAATTTTCAAAACTAATGGGGCGCTACGCTCCGCTCCTACCCTGAAAGTCTCGGGGGGATTCGTCAAGCGGGGGCTGAGATAAAAGGGGGGTCCCAAAACGCGTTTTTCCCATGCATTTTTCCATAGGACCTTTAGACACAGCTACAGCCCGAACGGCTGAACAGAGTTCCTTGAAATTTGGCAGAGAGGTAGTCTACAGGTCAAGGAAGTGCCTTTTGTAGGTTTGGTGTAAATCTGTTCAGTAGATTCTGAGAAAATAGCCTTTAAATCAATATATATATCTGAGCCAGCTTACGGTGCGCTTACCGTACGCGCACGCCGCCGTGCGCGAGCGCGATTCTGATTGGCTGTTAGATCTTAGTGAACATTCGAATCGGTCGAAACCAGGAAGCGGCGGCCGCCATTTTCTCTCTCGCAGTCTGAGAGGGGGTTAAAAAACAAAGGCCAAAAACATGTAAAGGGGCTGTTTAGACAGCTCCTAAGCACCTAGCCATGTTGAGGGAGTCCTCAAAGATCCCCCAAGGCCAAAAACGGAATTTTAATTTTTTCAATAATTTCGCCAATTACGCTTACCGTACGCGTACGGTAAAAATTAATAAAAAAAAATATATATCCATACTCTCCCCACCCCATGTGCAAATGGTGCCCGAGGTGCACCATTTGTGCATGGCATATTACACCGATGAAAAATTAAAATATTACCTTTCACAATGAAGCGCATCATATGTCCTCCATGTGCGCACGGTGCGCGAAGCGCATCGTGCGTACATGGCCCATCTAGCGTAACGTGGGCACGCGGTGCGCATAGCACACCGCGTGCCCACCGTGCGTGCACGGCACTAACTGCGTAAAGTGGGCGCGCGGTGCGCGAAGCGCACCGCGTGCTCACTGTGCGCGCACGGTGCGCGAAACGCACCATGCGCGCACGGAACGAACTGCGTTAAGTGGGTGCGCACGCCACGAATGGCGTAAAGAAACTTAGCATTTAAAAAAACGTACAAATTCACTGAAAAAACCATAGGTTTCACACACGTTATAGTTAGGAATTAGCATTTAAAAAACCTTGCAAATTCAGTGAAAAAACCATAGGTTTCACACATGTTATAGTTAGCTGGAAATTTTACTGATAAAAAACCAATGAAATTCCCCCGTTATAGTTAGTGCAGGCAACTATAACTCACGCGACCGCAATCTTCTGCTGATGCTAATACTGTATTTAGACACTTATTTGCCCATGTCTTCTTCCATTAAATTTTAGCTATACATATATTACAAATATTTTTTTTTCATAAAGGCACATATGTCATCAGCAGAGGATTGCGGTCGCGTGAGTTATAGTGGCCTGCACTAACTATAACGGGGGAATTTCATTGGTTTTTTATCAGTAAAATTTCCAGCTAACTATAACATGTGTGAAACCTATGGTTTTTTCACTGAATATATATATATATATATATTACCTACGGGCGGTCGCCAGTAGGTAGTTATAGTTAGGACCTATTTTCCATAGGAAAAGCTTTTTTTGTTTTCTCAATATCTTTGGCACCGGTTGACGAATCTTCGTGAAGTTTTTAAAACTAGTGTCCCCCTACTGATCAGCTACTGTCTTAAAAGTTTCGGGGTGATTCAACATATGAGGGCTGGGAAAAAAAGGGGTCCCAAAACGTGTTTTCCCCATGTAATTTTCCATAGGAAACTTTAGACACAGCTACAGCCTGAACTGCTGAACAGAATTACACCAAATTTGGCAAAAATGTAGGTCTTGTTTCAGAAAGAGCCCTTTTTGTTAAATGGTGTAAATCTGTTCAGTAGTTCCTGAGAACTTTGAAAAAGAATATATTTCGATATCTAGAGTCGCGACCCCTCCCAAGCACGAGCTTCACTGTGATTGGCTGTCAACACTCCAAACCAGGAAGTGTTGGCAGCCATCTTGTGACTCGGTAGAACCGAGTCACTAGAAAACAGTAAACCAAAGGTGAAAAAAAAGAAAAGGGGGTAGGGTAGAAACACCCTGACCCTCTAGGCCTGCTCAGGGGGTCCCAGTAGGACCCCCAGGGCCAAAAAAGCATTTTTTTAAAAACAATTTGGTGAAATTCGCACTGGGGTCGTGAATCCCGCTGACATTTTCTTTTTTTAAATGAAGCGTGGGTTTCCTTGCTTCATTTTATTGAGGCCCCCGGGTGGGCCAGGTCCCGGGGGCATTGCCAAAAAATATTAGCAGGGGCCCGCCACCTCCCCGGGGCTATGTGTATAATATGCGGGGGGGCACGCAGCCTTCCTGCAGTCCCGGGGACCACCCCTCCAGGGCCTATTTAATTTGTGGGGGCCTCCAAGGCCCCCCCAAGCCCTGGGGATCACCAGCCCCAGGGGTTTTTCTGAAATATTCGCAGGGGGGCACACAGACCCCACCCCCCGGGGCTTTAAAAAAAAAAAATTATTAAACCTATGTTGGGGGGGCCTCAAGCCCCCCCCCACATGCCCCGGGGACCACCACCTCCCGGGGCAATAGAAATGTAAAATGGGGGGTCCGTTATGGACCCCCAAGCCCCGGGGACCACCACCTCCCCAAGGCTATTTTCATGAAGGGAGGGGGTCGCACGGCCCTCCTCCAGGAGCACTTGATGGCCCTGGGGACTGCCACCCCCCAGGGCCGGCTCCTACAGTGTCCCGGGGTGCAGAACCCCAGGACACTGCTGTTTGCAATGGCAGGGCGGGAGGTCATAGCAAACTTGCTTTGGATTTTGGAAGCGAGAGCACTGAAACCTGCTCTATCTTCCAAAATACAAAGCAGATTGTTTTTCCACATGGGGAGCTGCATGTCAGCAGCTACCCATGTGGAAAAGAAATGCCGGCTCCCGCAGGAGGTGGGGAGCCGGTGGGACTGTGGGGGAATTGGGGCTCCCCCCATAGTCCCCAGTGGAAATGCCAGGCCCCGGGGATGGGGTCTCCGGGGCCAGGAGTGGCCTGGGAGGGGGGCCACGCAACCCCCCTCCCCTAAAAATACAAAAAAAAAAATTAAAAGGCAGGCCGGCCCCAGGGGATGAGGTCCCCGGGGCCAATAGAGGCCTCAGGAGGGGGGCCATGCAGCCCCCCAGTTAAAAAATTAAATATATGTGGCCATGACCCGGGGGACCCACAATGCACTGCTCATGACATCACATATTACATCATTCATGACATGGTCAGTGACATCATTGATGACATCTCAAATGACATCACTTATGACATCATCCACGTGAAAATCTGATGCACCTCCTCACACTCTAATATAACCTTTGATACACCCACTGTAAAATACAGACTACCATTTTCTAAATCATTGACACGCCAATACCAGTTACTACATACAGACTCACGGATTCCTAGGTCTACACACACAGCGCCTCATTCATCCATACAATCACTCATGCATGCAGTCACTCATCAACAACACTATCATACACACTCATACACCTATACAGACACTCACACATTGCCACTCATCCATGCAGTTACTCACACACCTATTCAGTCATGTTAACAATCAATCACACTCCCATTTACTCACCTATACAGTTATACACATACCACCTGACTTATTCGTATAGATACTAATGCATACTTACTCTCTCATATAATCAGTGATACAAGTACACACTCATCCATACAGCCAGTCTCACAATCACTGACTATCATGTAGAGTCATTTATATACTTCAACTTTCACATACACTGCCTTTTACATATGTAGTTACTTGGACATCAACCACTGAGACATCCATTCACTCACCAACACATCCATACACACACTCACGCACCCATACAGCTGTTTCCACATGCACTCTTGAACTCATACACCCAGTGAATCAACCACTCACACATCTATGCACAGAGTCACGCACCTCCCACCCACCCACACACACACTCAATCTCCCAAAATACTCAGACAACCAATCAATAACCTATATAGACACTCATGTAGCTACTGACCAACCCATGCAGCAGCTTGCACAACAACAGACAGACTGATACAGACATTCACACAGTTTAGTCACTAACCCATGCATTCAGTAAGACACATTTAATCACTCACTTATACAGTCAGTCACGCACCTACTAAATCCTCCATCCAGACACTTATACACCCACTCTTTCTTCAATACACCTTGGAATAACTTTACAGAAATACACAGTCACTGGATGATGTCATCAGTGATGTCATCAGTGATGTCATTTGCGATGTCATCAGTGATGTCATCAGTGATGTCACTGACCATGTCATGAATGATGTAATATGTGCAGTGCATTGTGCGGGTCCGCAAGTTATAATTAGCTGAACTAACTATAACGGCCGAATTTCTATGGTTTTGTAAGAGTGGAATGTCCAGCTAACTATAACGACCCTGAAACCTATAATTATATATATATATTCCAAAATCCACAGCTGGGCGATGGTAGTTCCTTCCCCACCGTTTCAACAGCATACGAGGACACGGACCGTGAATAAGTGCATGTTTGTTTGTAAAATGCCGCCATAACGTTTCGGCTCCTCCGAGCCTTGATCACATATATATATTACCTACGAGTGGATGCTAGTAGGTAGTTATAGTTAGGACCTAGGGCCTGATGACAGTGGCAGCCGGTCGGAGGTGGTCCCACTGTCATCGTAATACTGATTATCGGCCACCACATTAGGATAGCGGGTGGATGGTTGGCCGTCGAAGAGACCGACCGCCACGGATCCAATGGACGGTTTACCCACCATGAAAAGGCAGGCAGAAAGGGACACTTGGGGCCTGTAGTGGGCCCCCATTCCTCCCTGGCCCTCCCATATGGCCCCCGGGGGGCACCCATGGTACTCCCCATCATATCCCTGCACCATGTGGCAAGCACCACATGGTGGTGCCACATAGTGCAGGGATATGCACGGCATGCATATTTTGTACTGCAGCGTGTGCTGCAACCTGAAGGTGGTCACATTGTGATACAGGATGTGGGACCACCTACAGCTTGTCGGGTGGTCCCATTTCTGCCATCCTAATCAGGCCCCTATATTCCATAGGAAAATCATTTTTTGACTTGCCTATATCTTTGGCGACGTTTGAAGCATCCTTACAAAATTTTCGTTATAAAGTGTTGTGGCGAAAATCACGACAGATTGCAACAGATGTGCAAATTTTCAGCAAAAAAATAATAATAAACCAACAGCGGGTTCCTGCTGTCATGTACTTCCCCACTTCTCAATAGGAACTGCACGTTTGTTGGGCAACATAAATGTAGGAATGGTTCCTATTTTCGATACAAGTCCCCCAAATGGTGTTCATATCTTATCAGAATTCTTTTGTCAAAATTAGACATTGATCTGAATCATATTACTTCGCTATTAGAATTTCAAGTATTTTAAAAGTTCCATTATAGATGAATGTACATTTCTCCATCCCCATTCAAGCAGTCTTTGTCTTGAACCTAATAATGAGTCGTGACTCACCTTGACGTTGCTGCCACTTTGCCACTTGACACTATGATTTCGGAACACAAACCCTGATAAGAATCTCCTTATTATTTTAGGCTGTCTACTACCCCTTAGACTTGAAGAAGACCCGCCATGACATCAATGAATTAGGCTGTCGTCAGAGTCGAAACGTCGGCGTTACACTTTGGCTCAGCTACATCAGGTCTCATGGTTTAGAATGATGAGCACTTGTGCCTTCTACCGGAGACACTGATTTCATTTGTTCTGACCTTTTCCCTCCATTTCTTTTTCCTAATTGTAAATCCAGTCTATTTGTTTGCAAATATTTTACTCACACTTGTATTTAATGCATTCACATCACAACAGTAACTGAGCACTCATTTCACTGTACTATATGTATTTGTTTGTTTAGACAGCCTTAGAAACTAAAATAAATATCCTGATTGTATCTGACAGTTATGAAGTAATTTTCTTTTTAAACATGTTTGTTTGTTTGTTTTCCTTTGATATCCAGAATTGAAAGACACTATCTAAATTGGTGATGTGAAGAAATCATTCTTGTACCCTACGGAACCACTGTAGTTTTGTTGCATATAATGCTGGGCAGAATCTTTACTTGTTCTTAAATTTAGTATCAACATGCTTGTCTATACTTATGCCCATTTCCTCCAAAATCTGTGAGTCAGTTATATTTTCATCATTGTTAGCATTCACTAGATCATATGATGTTTTTACATCCATTATTTCGGAGATTGTGAATTCTGTGGAGGATTTCACACTTACTGATTCTTGATTCGCAACAACATTTGCACCTTTAATATTTGGTGAGGCATAAAATTGAGCTAATTTTAATTTGCTTACAAACTTATAAATGTCGATTCTAGTTTCAACTTGGTCGTAATGTTTCTCTGGAAAAAAGGTGAGGCCTTTGTTTAAAAGACTTTTTTCATGTTTGGTAAGATTATGTTTAGATAAATTAATAATCAAGTGAGGCTCCAATTTATCAGCGTCGTCTATTGGTATTTCTTCTGTCGATTGCGCAGATGATATCCCTTTGTTTTTTCCTGAACCTCTTTGTGTATTTCTTCGCTTGTTTGTCCTGATACTGGGCCTCTCCCTCTTCGTCTTCCTCTTCCTCATCCATTCCCATGTTCTCTTACCCATTTTTGATCTAGATATAGGAGCTTCATCTTGTCTAAAAAAGATGTCCGACATGTCGAACCCACCGGTCCTTCTCCTTCACTAAAATCAGTATCTGATTCACTTCGAGTTGTATTCGGGGAATTATGAGGTGTTTGTTTGTTCCTATGCATCTGTCATTTCAATACGTCAAAATGTGTTGCAAATGTCAATATTGCTCCACACTCATAATCACGTTCAACGCTCCTAAATATTCTTTCTTTACGTTCTTCCACTTCATTTTCATGTTTATCCAAATTATGCTCCATTTCCTTCCTTAGTTTCTTGCATTCTTCATCTTGTTTCAATGCTTGAATTCATGCCTCTTATTTTCCTATTGTTTGTAAAGTTCCTCAACATCTTTCTAGGCATATTTCACAATTATTTACATCATGTTACGTGAGCTATATACCCATAAATCCGGTTATGTTATGTTAATAAAGCTGTTAAAGCACACTATTACCCAAGGGTGTCCTGGCGCAGAGCACTGCCTAAATGGTAACTGAAGAGAAGATGACTATTCAGAAAACAGCCAGGTTTTTAGCCCCTTCCTGAAAGAAAGGAGCTCGGGAGCATTCCTAAGATGCACTGGTAGGTTGTTCCAAGCTTTTGCAGCACAAACAATGAAACTCCCACCACCCCAGTTAGCTTTTTGCATTCGGAGGGCGGTCACTTGCTTTGCTTCCGAAGAAAGCAGCGTTCTTCCGGGGACATACCATTTATAGGTGTTGTCTTAGGTAGTCAGGACTTAAAAACCGCGCAAAGTGCTTTGAATTGTGCACGTTGTTTTACTGGGAGCCAAGGACGATGTCGAAGACCCTATCTCACTGAGACGAACCTTGGTGTGCCCGTTAGCACCCTGGCTGTAGCGTTTTGCACAAGCTGGAGTCTGTTCAGATGTTTATTTTGAATGTTCAAGTAAAGACTAATGCAACAATCCAGCCAAGACAGAATGAGCCCTGTGACTGCAGTCCTAAAGTTGTCCTCTGGTAGAAAGAATTTTATTTTCCTCAAAATTCAGAGGAGAAAGAAGCTCGTAGAGACAACCCCGCTGACCTGATCGCCAAAGGTCAGTTTGTTGTCCATAATCACCCCCAAGTTCTGCGCATACAGATGGCGTACTGCCCAAACATCGAAGGTACTCGTAACGCCGAGGCATGTATAAAGCAAAATTCTTCAGTGGCCTTCAAATCACGAAATGGCACTCCGAGTAGGGTTGCGATAATTTAATCAGCTAGCAGGACAAAACCTTGTGTAGCGTCAGAGGCTTTTCAGCTTACAAAGCCTTTATATATATATATATATATATGTATATATATATATATATATATATGTATATATATATATATATATATATATATATATATATATATATATATATATATATATATATATATATATATTATCTACTGGCGGTCGCCAGTAGATAGTTATAGTTAGGACCGTGTTTCCATAGGAAATCTCAAAATTCTATTTTGAATAACTTTGGCGCCGGTTGACGAATCCTCGCAAAATTTTCAAAACTAATGGGGCGCTATGCTCAGCTCCTACCCTGAAAGTCTCGGGGTGATTTGTCAAGCGGGGGCCGAGAAAAAGGGGGGTCCCAAAACGCGTATTCCCCATGCATTTTTCCATAGGACCTTTAGTCGCAGCTACAGCCTGAACAGCTGAACAGAATTACTTGAAATTTGGCAGAGAGGTAGCCATAAGGTCAAGGAAGTGCCTTTCGCAGGTCTGGTGTAAATCTGTTCAGTATTTCCTGAGAAAATAGCATTTAAAAGCATATCAATATCTATACGCGCGCAACGTGCGCGCACTGTGCAAGCCCTGTGTGCGCACCCTGCCGCGCGCGAGCGTAATTCTGATTGGTTGTTAGATGTCAGTAAACATTCGAATTGGTCGAAATCAGGAAGTGTCGGCCACCATTTTGTCTGTCGCACTGAAAAGGAAAGGTGGAGAACGTGAATAGGGGGCAGAGTAGGGAGTTCTTGACCCCCTAGCCATTGTCAGGAGGTCACAGTAGGACCACGAAGGGCTAAAAAAAAGATTTTAATTTTTTTTAAAAACATCGCGGGGTGCACGCACTCTGCGCGCACCCGAAAAAAAACATTAAAAAAAATAGAAATAAAAATCAAGTTTAAGTGTTTAGATATTAGGTGGCTCTAAAAAGAGCCCTTGTGTTTATTGAGTGTTTTTGTCTGTCGCAGTGAAAATGAAAGGTGGAGAACGTGAAAAGGGGGCAGGGTAGAGAGTTCCTGACCCCCTAGCCTTTGTCAGGGGGTCCCTGAAGGACTCCGAAGGGTGAAAAAACCATTTTCTATTTTTTTTTAAAAATCGCGGGGTGCGCGCACGTTGAAAAACCCTTAAAAAAATACTAAAACATTTTAAACTGTTTATAAGTCTATAGAAGATATTACCTATGCTGTTCAACTTTATCCAAATTCAAAAAAAAGAGCTGAGCCATTCCATATTACAGGATACACACAATCTAAAACTATATACATAGGTTGTTTATTGTAAAATAAATATATAAAAAATATAATAATACATACATAAATTAGCATTTAAAAAACCTTACAAATTCACTAAAAAAACCATAGGTTTCACAAACGTTATAGTTAGAAATAAGCATTTAAAAAACCTTGCAAATTCACATAAAAAACCATAGGTTTCACACACGTTATAGTTAGGAATTAGCATTTAAAAAACCTTGCAAATTCACTAAAAAAACCATAGGTTTCACACATGTTATAGTTAGCTGGACATTTCACTCGTAAAAAACCATTGAAATTCCCCCGTTATAGTTAGTTCAGCTAACTATAACTCGCGCGACCGCAAGCCACTGCTGATGACGTCACATATTACATCACTCATGACATGGTCAGTGACATCACTCATGACATCACTGATGACATCTCAAATGACATCACTGATGACATCATCCAGTGAATATGTATATTTCTGGAAAATAAATATTTTTTATATATGTATATCTAAAGGTTAATGGAAGAATAAATGGGTAAATAAGTGTCTAAATGGATGTTGTTTTTTGTAAAATTAATTGTATAACTGACTTATTAACAGTATCTTAGTGAATACAGTGATGTAATATGTGACGTCATCAGCAGTGGATTGTGGTCGCGCGAGTTATAGTTATCTGAACTAACTATAACGGGGGAATTTCAATGGTTTTTTACGAGTGAAATGTCCAGCTAACTATAACATGTGTGAAACCTATGTTTTTTTTAGTGAATATATATATATATATATATATATATATATATATATATATTCACTTAAAAAACCATAGGTTTCACACAAGTTATAGTTAGCTGTACATTTCACTCGTAAAAAACCAATGAAATTCCACGTTATAGTTAGATCAGGTAACTATAACTTGCGCCCCCGCAATGCACTGCTGATGACGTCACATATTACATCACTTATGACATGGTCAGTGACATCACTCATGACATCAATGATGACATATGAAATGACACATTGTGCATTGCGGTCGCGCAAGTTATAGTTACCTGATCTAACTATAACGTGGAATTTCATTGGTTTTTTACGAGTGAAATGTACAGCTAACTATAACTTGTGTGAAACCTATGGTTTTTTAAGTGAATTTGCAAGGTTTTTTAAATGCTAAGTCCTAACTATAACGTGTGTGAAACCTATGTTTTTTTCAGTGAATTTGTACGGTTTTTTAAATGCTAAGTTATGTATTTATTTTTAATTTTTGCGCGCACGGTGCGCTTCGCACAGCGTGCGCGCGCTGTGGGCACTCGGTGCGCTTCGCGCACCGTGCGCCCACGTTGCGCATTTCGTACCGTGCACGCCTCGCAATTTTTTACAAAATATCAATTGTTTTTTTCTCCCTTGGGGGTCCTTAGATTTATATATTAAATGTGATTGTTAATTCTTTTTTTAATTTTATTTTACCGTACGCGCAATCCGCGATTTTTAAAAAAAATTATTAAATGTATTTTTCATACTTTTTGGTCCTTCGTGAACCCCCTGACGAACGCTAGGGGGTCTGCAACTCTCTTCGTTGCCCCCTTTTCATGTTATCAACCTTTGTTTTTCAGTGCGAGAGACAGAAAATGGCGGCCGATACTTTCTGATTTCGACCGATTCGAATGTTTACAGTCATGTAACCACCAATCAGAATTGAGCTTGCGCACGGCACCGTACGCGTACGGTAAGCTTACCGTAAGCGCACGGAGCGCGCCTATAGATATATATATTGATTTAAATGCTATTTTCTCAGGACCTACTGAACAGGACCTACTGAACAGATTTACACCAGACCTGCAAAAGGCACATCCCTGACCTGACCTGCCCAATTTCAAGTAATTCTGTTCAGCCGTTCGGGCTGTAGCTCGGACTAAAGGTCCTATGGGAAAATGCATGGGGAAAACGCGTTTTGGGACCCCCCTTTTTTCTCAGCCCCCGCTTGACGAATCCCCCCGAGACTTTCAGGGTAGGAGCGGAGCATAGCGCCCCATTAGTTTTGAAAAATTCGCGAGGATTCGTCAACCGGCGCCAAAGTTATTCCAAATAGAATGTTGCGGATTTCCTATGGAAACACGGTCCTAACTATAACTATCTACTGGCGACCGCCAGTAGATAATACATGTATATATATATATATATATATATATATATATATATATTTTTTTTTTTTTTTTTTTTTGAAGACTTGACAGTAGTGAACCTATCGAAAAGAAAATTAACAAAAGTAGAAGAGCAGGTACTACGAAAAGGTTTATCATTTTGCCCTACAAATCAATGGGACTACGTCCAAACACGGATTGACCTCTATCTTTTCATCAGAAAATTGAAATTGAATAAAATGTTCCATGGTAAAATCCCGAAACCTGTGAGAGATCCAGACCGGACAATTGACCCGATGGACCTGCTAACTGGAAGTGAATTACCAGCTTTAAGAGCGCTTCATAGCCTTCGAGAAGAAATCGAGGGAGATGGAGATGAACTGACACAACCACTTAGTGACACAGAATTTCTGGAGCTAAACGAAATAACACAAACAGGAATGGTCACCAACTTAAAAAAGAAATCCAGATTCATACCGAGAACAGCGTATGATATGATCGACAGCTTCCACGAACTGGTAATCAAGGACTTGGACAAGCTAAGAACTAACCCTAAAGGAATAACTAAGAGGAATCAAAATATCTCATTGGAGCAACGTCAAGCAATAAAAGCCTTACGGGAAGATCTGACCATTGTAATAAAACCGTCCGATAAAGGCGGGAATATTGTCATTCAAGACAGTATATCGTATGAACGAGAGGCTCTAAGACAATTAAATGATCATGTATGCTATGAAAAAATTACAACTAAAGATTACAATCAAAGCATTCTAGAATTTTATGGCATGATTGATTTTTGGAAAAGCAAGGGGATCTTAGGTCTAGATGAATATGAATTCATCAAAACAGAACATCCTGTTACCCCCACATTTTATCATATTCCAAAGCTCCACAAAGATGACAAAAGACCCCCAGGGAGACCAATAGTCTCATCCATGGGCAGCCTTTTGGAAAACACCTCAATCATGGTGAATAATGTGCTGTGTCCATTTGTATTGGATCTGGTATCTTATATAAAGGACAGCACAGATTTTATCAGGATAATCGACAATATAACCTGGGATAGCTCTTTCCTTCTTGTCACTTTAGATATTACCAGTTTGTACACAAGTATCCACCATGGTCAGGGAGAAATGGCCATAAAAATACACAGAACACAGTGAAATGATCTTACAATTTCTGTAATTTTGTCTGAATAACAACATCTTTACCTTCGGTGAACAATTGTATATTCAGAAACAAGGTACTGCGATGGGCACGTGCTTCGCCCCCAGCTACGCGAATCTTTTCGTGGGCTGGTGGGAGAAGCACGTGGCCTGGGCAGGGATCAATGAAGCGTGGGCACAGAAGATAGGAATCTGGACCCGCTTCATTGATGATATATTTTTCACATGGACAGGTAATAGACAGGAATTAGAGGAATACCTCGAAAGTTTGAACAAAAATGACATCAATCTACACTTCACAGGAACCATCAGTGAAAGGGAAGTACCATATTTAGACCTTCTGGTATATGCAGATAATGATACCCTGAAGACAAAACTATTCCGCTAACCTACTGCAGGAAATGCAACTCTGCATTTCACCAGCCAGCATCCACGCTGTCTGGTGAACAGTATACCGTATGGGGAATGTCTTCGTCTAAAAAGGAACAACACTACAAAAGAAAATTATAAAAAAGCCACTGGAGAAGCCGTGGACCGGTTCAAGCAGAGAGGATATCCTCAGCATATTCTTAAGGCAGCAACAGATAGGGCAGAAACACGGAAAAGAGAAGATCTACTAAGAAAGCCCCCAAAAGCAAAAAATGATGGCACCATTAGACTTATTTTAACCTTTTCCTCAGACTCTGGGGAAATACGTAAAATTCTTAAGAAACATTGGAGTATGCTTCAGGCAGATATAACCATTGGCCAAAAAGTTCCAAAACAACCTAGCATAACATATAGAAAGAATGTTTCGTTAAAGGATATGCTAGTACACAGCTATTTTTCTAAAAAAGATACATGCCATCATAACATCAAAGGCTACTATCCTTGCCTAAAATGTAAGGCATGTAAGAACAGCACAGTTACAAAAAGCTATTTGATTCCTGGCAATGAGCGGCCGAAAAACATTACTAAACTATTGAACTGCAATTCAGACTTCACAGTTTATTGTTTGATGTGTCCATGCAACCTCCGATATGTGGGGAGCACAATACACCAAACAAAGAAGAGAATTTTAGAGCACATGCGTGCGATAACTAAAATTGATAATAATTATCCTGTGGCCAGGCACTTTGCCGAAAAACATAAAAGCAACAGTAATCTTTTAAAATTCTTCTGCCTAGATCGAGTCCCACCCCTTAGAAGAGGTGGTGACAGGATAAGAACTCTTAGACAGTTAGAATCAAAATACATCATAGAGCTTCGTACCCTGGCACCGAATGGATTAAATTGGAGGAAGAATTGTGGATACATGTTGGCTAAAATATCAAAAAAACAGAAATCGGTAAATTGTTAAAAATAACTGTGACATAAGAAAATGTAGTAATATCTCAAAAGGAAAAATGAGGATACGGAAGGTATAAGAGTAAAAAACTGGAAAAATCTATGGTGAAATAATGAGAGAAAAAATGAAATCACTATAAGAAAAGAATCATAATTGCATGTGTTGTGGTAAAAACAGAGTATCTCAAATGAATTGATGGCAATACTGTTGAGAAAAACTTCATATATTGGCAAAAAATTGAAAACAACATGTTTGTTAATTATGTATGTAACGCTTGGAGAAATATATATATATATATATATATATATATTCACTGAAAAAACCATAGGTTTCACACATGTTATAGTTAGCGGAAATTTTACTGATAAAAAACCAGTGAAATTGCCCCGTTATAGTTAGTGCTGGCAACTATAACTCACGCGACCGCAATCCTCTGCTGATGCTAATACTGTATTTAGACACTTATTTGCCCATGTCTTCTTCCATACATTTTTAGCTATACATATATTACAAATATTTTTTTTTCATAAAGACACATATGTCATCAGCAGAAGATTGCAGTCGCGTGAGTTATAGTTGCCAGCACTAACTATAACGGGGCAATTTCACTGGTTTTTTATCAGTAAAATTTCCGCTAACTATAACATGTGTGAAACCTATGGTTTTTTCAGTGAATTTGCAAGGTTTTTTAAATGCTAATTCCTAACTATAACGTGTGTGAAACCTATGGTTTTTTCAGTGAATTTGTACGTTTTTTTAAATGCTAAGTTACTTTACGCCATTCGAGGCGTGCGCGCCCACTTAACGCAGTTCGTTCCGTGCACGGTTTTTATCAACTTTAATAAGCCCTGTACATTTGGTGGCCTTCGGCCACCAAAAGCACAGGGGGTGGGGTCAATGTGGATAGTGTTTTTTTTATTTCGATTTTATAATTTCATGTTGCCAAAATTTAGTTTTTTTTACCTATTAATAAGCCCTGTACATTTGGTGGCCTACGGCCACCAAAAGCACAGGGGGTGGGGTAAGTGTGGATAGTGTGTTTTTTTTTTTTTTTTTTTTTACCGTACGCTTACGGTAAGCGTACGGTAAGCGTACTCGGCGAAATTGCCGAAAAAAAAATAAAACCGTTTTTGCTCTTGGGGGATGTTTGGGGACTCCCTCAACATGACTATGTGGGAGGGAGTTGCCAAAACAGCCCCGTAACATGTTTTTGGCCATCTTGTTTGATAAACAACACTCAGTGCGAGAGACAAAATGGCGGCCGCCGCTTCCTGGTTTCGGCCGATTCGAATGTTTACTAAGATCTAAGAGCCAATCAGAATCGCGCTCGCGCACGCCACCGTACGCTTACGGTAAGCGTACGGTAAGCGTACCGTAAGCGGGCTCAGATATATATATTGATTTAAAGGCTATTTTCTCAGAATCTACTGAACAGATTTACACCAAACCTACAAAAGGCACTTCCTTGACCTAGGGACTACCTCTCTGCCAAATTTCTAGTAATTCTGTTCAGCCGTTCGGGCTGTAGCTCGTTCTAAAGGTCCTATGGAAAAATGCATGGGAAAAACGCGTTTTGGGACCCCCCTTTTATCTCAGCCCCCGCTTGACGAATCCCCCCGAGACTTTCAGGGTAGGAGCGGAGCGTAGCGCCCCACCTATTTTGAGAAATTCGCGAGGATTCATCGACCGGCGCCAAAGTTATTCAAAATAGAATGTTGAGGTTTTCCTATGGAAAAGGGGTCCTAACTATAACTACCTACTGGCGACCGCCAGTAGGTAATATATATATATATATATGTATATATATATGTATATATATGTTGGAAAGCGAGGCAGCATCTGTGAGGCCTGCACAAATAACATGACTACATTTGTCCTTCACTGGGAACCAAACACCCAATTGTAGCGCCTGACTCTCAGAGGGTAGCGTTGCAGAGCAGTCTGAGGCTTACTCAAGGGAGGTAGTGTGGGCTAGTAATCGCCATTTGCAGGTGCACAAAAATAACACTCAATAATTGATTGTCCAGTCTGTACTTTGCTTTATAAAAGTAAGAGTACATTTATTAAACACACACTACTCAATACTATGCACCAATTTACAAATATACATAAGCTGTTGGAATTACTTTGTGACATTGCATGACATCTCCACCCCTCCCGCAAAGGGGGGGGGGGGTGGGGTCTAGTACCACCACTCCCATGTATGCACATCAACTTGCCCCCAATGCAGATAGTTAAACATAACCTGGAGCGAGGGCCCTGCGCACTGGCACCATCCCAGTGGCGACCCACCCCATTACCTCAACAAGCATTAAAAAGGGGTAAACCCGCCTTGGTGACACATGAGCCTGAGCATCTCCTGCTGACCATAAAGTATGCACCTCTATATCTTAAGGGCTAGCAGTCTGGGGTCTTCACCTAAGCGCAGCAGCAAGAATCCATGTTTACGCACACTTTAGAATGACAGTACTCATCACCTTGGTTGATCATTTGAATGCATTGCAATTACAGCCCCTAAAGGCATCACAGATGAAATCACAGGATTGCGCAAATACAGCCAGACACCCTAGCAGGACTGTCTGGCAACATACCCCCACTTGGCTTATGACATCTCCTTACACATGTGACTTACAGTCCCTTCAAAAGAATTACTCCTGGCAACTACACTTCTCCTTCTCACTTTAAAAGGAATCATAGGTAAAAACATGGGATTACGTAAATACAGCCAGACCCCCTAGCAGGAAGGTCCAGCAACATAACTCCATTTAGCTTAACATCACCTTACACATATACTTCACTTTACACATGTGACTTTCAGTCCACCTAAAAAGAAATAACCAATAGTAAATGCATTTTGGTGCAATTACACCACTTCGCCTCCAGGGGATGCCCTTCTCCAGACATCCCCAACTCAGCCCTTCACTCCATGAGGCACTTCATAGTACACCCTCAGCTGTAGAACATAAGTTCCAGCCTAGAAGGTGTTAAAGGCTGGCTGAGCCCTTGAGGGGTTATTCTTTCAGATGCCCCATGCAACTTATGGGTGGACTGTTCTTCTTTATGCTGTGGGAGGTTGCGGTGCTCCTGCAGCCCCCTGCACCCCTTTTCACACATGAGGGTGAGCCCCTCCTCTGGGGGCCACCAGGCACCAAAATGGCAGATTTCTTCGTGCTGGGGGGGGGGAAAGACTGGGCCTCTCCAGCAGCTCCCCCAGCACCTTTTCACAAGTGAGGGTGACCCCCTCCTCTGGGGGCCACAAAGCACCAAAACGGCAGATTTCCAAATGCCTGGCGATGCATTATGGGGCGCTTCTTGCTCCTCTTTACCTGCCCCCACCACTGGGAACACTCTCCTCTGCCCTCTGGGTCTCTGAGAGGGTAGATTCAGCAGTGTGGTGTCTTCACTGGCTCCCTGCGCCAGCCTTTCGCCAGGCTCTCTTTCTGGGCCCCTCTTGTCCCTGTGCAGAGGCCCCTGTTTCTGTGCACCAGTCCTGGGCTCTTCTTCTGGTGCTGATAGGGTCCTGGGGGCAGTCAGGGGGGTTTCTCCTTCCAACTGCCCATTGCACCAGGCTCCAGCACCTTCAACCTCAGCCGAGCACACACCCCAGAGAGCTCCTATTCCTGTGCAGGCACTTTTTAAAAATTGAGTAGGGGGCTGGCAGGAAGTCTCTGTTGGTCCTATCAAACAGCGACACATCACGTCCCTGCCCCTGCTCCCTCCTTCTTGTCGTGCCTCTGGGTTTGTTAAAAAAGGTGTCATCCAGTGTCTCTGAAGCCCCTTTCGCCCACGCTGCCTTCCCTCCTTGGTGCTGCCTGGTGCCTGGCACCCAGTGACAGCTGCTGATGGATGAGCCTGTAGCCCCTCCCATCTTCTCTTCGTGGAGAAGAGGCCCTAGCTTGTGGAAGAAAGGTTATCAATTCATCCAGCTGAGGTCAGCCCTCAGCCTGGGTCTGGTTATGGCTGGCTCAGGGAAATATGACAGTTCTGGATGACCCAAAAGCAGTACAAATATGACTTTGTACTCTGCAGAATACTTCTTTTCACATTTGTTACATTGGACTTAAGTGCGTGTCTGGAATCTGTAGGCCTAATTGAAGTTAATCTAGCCCCTGGCTCCACATTCCCATAAGGGAATAATGAAGTAAAAAAACAGTAAGACACACTGACTTTCCCTGGCATGTTTCCAGTGTATAAAGCCTATTCCACCCAATACTGCATACGTCCTGCCACACCATTCACTTTGTAGCTGCTCCTGGACTGCGCACGCTAGGAATCTCCCCTGAGCAGCCCGTACACGTGTGCACACGCATGTACACATGTGTCTGCATGTAACCAGCCCGGTGTCCCTTACTCCAGCTGCTGCGCAGTGGCCTGGTCAAGCCAGGGGAACACGAGTAAAATCCCCATGCAGTCTCTCACATCCTGAGTTCACTGTGGGTGAGTCCCAACTTATGAGGCTCCCCCACAGTAAAATCTCCACAATTAGGTGCTCAAAAAGCGAAAAATCCGGGCGGCCCATAGTGTCAGAACCACCTTCTAACAATATATATATAAATGCATATATAGCGTACTCCTACTATGCATTTCCTAACCTAAATGTCTAGGGTGTATGTATGTGGTCTGCCAGAAATCTGACCTTGGATGATCGAACACCATTTCCTAAATGGAAACAATGTAGGTCCCCGTCGTCGTCATCGCGAGTTGGACAGCCCTCGTAGAGGGGTCAGCTAACAGCTGGGCTGAGGTTTCAGCATGTAGCGACCTCGCAAATGCCAGCAGGTGCTCCTCTGCTGAAGCCTGGAAAGGCTTGTTTCCTTATAACAGAAAGCAGCCTTGCCTTCGGCTGAGAGTCTAGTCAAGCTGCCATTGTATATGTACTATGGATAGCTGTGTCACCACATGGATAAAGAACAAACAATCACACTGAATGTATAGACCTTGTACGCAATTTTTAAGTTATCAAGACAGTGTTCTTGTGAAGCTGATTTTGTAAGCATGTATAGTTTCATTGAAACTAATCCACACTGTCATGGATGCAAACGTGTGTCAAAAGTAATTGTGTGAGAGTGTGAGAGTGTAAGAACTCTTATAAGACCCGGAGGCCACCACTTCTCTGGGGCTTTGTTGAAATTAAGGAGGGGGGTCATTATGAGCCCTGGGAACCGCCATCTCCCCGGGGCTTCAATTAAAATAGGGGGGGCACATGGAACCACCCCTCCTGGGGCTTACATATGCCCCAGGGGCCACCACCTCCCTGGTGCTAAATAAAAACTAATAGGGGGCCCGCAGAACCCCCCGGGACCCAGGGACCACAACCTCCCTAGTGCCAAATACATATTAATGTGAGGGGGCCATGCGGCCAGCCCTCAAGGGCCATATATGGCCCGGGAACAACCATCTCCCCGGAGCTGACCATGCCAATTAAAGGAGGGAGGGTCACATGACCTCCTGCTGGAGCCACTGCTAGCCCTGGGGATCACCACCCACAGGGCCAGCTCCCAAGGTGCCCACCCTTGAGAGATAGCAGTTTGCTTTTGCTTCACAGGTGCTATGACAGCTCCTGCCAAGCAAGAGCAAACACTGTCTAACTGCTCCCACTTGCTGGTAGTAGAGTTTTCATCTGTTTTCCTGCCACGGTCAAGCAGGCAGAGAAACAGATGAAATGTTTGCTTCTGCATACAGGAAGCTGCATTTCTAGTGGCTCCCTGCATGCGGGAGCAATTCCACCAGTGCCTTGAGACTCTCCCCACAGTCCCCAACGATACACACTGGGTGCCATGGGCGGGGCCAGACCACCCAAGTAAGCCGGGCCCAGGTAATGTGGGCCACGCATCACCCCCTCCCGCACTGAATTTTGACCAGACCATGGGGGAAGCTCATTTTACAGAAATTATTCTGTAAACTGCCTGAAATCCTTAATGGATGTGACTCAATCGTTAATCTATTGGAATGCAATCTGATCTGGGGTGGCTGTGACGAATGATTTCTTTTTCGGCATCGCCTGGTGAGACCAGAGTCCATGATTCTCACTTTTATTCACCCTGTGTATGCAAATGCCCAAAATCATCTGCGAGCTCTGCCCATTTAGCCATAACCCATTTTCCTTACTAGTATGGAAAGGTCTTTCCGCCTTTCCCATGTTGATGGACAGCTTACCAAAAATACAAAACTCCACAAATATGGGAGAGACACCTTTCTAACAAAAGGGAAAGGGTTAAAATCAAGTGAAAACAGCAAAAGATCCCTCTTGTGATTCACACTCATATTATTATACCTGTATAATCATCATCATCTTTGGGAAAACCCCACATTCATTTGCCATTCACTCAGCTGACTAAACTCTGAACCCTGTTTGATGTAAAAATGTCTCTTTTAATCATATAACAAATTCTCAAAACATAAAAATATACTGTATTCAATATTATCTTTATATAATACAATATTGTATCATAATTAAAAGTTTTAAGAAAACATTATTCATAGTTTGTGCAACATTGCATCACTAAAATGTCTCACTAACACAGTAAACTCTCATTTATACAAAACAATTTCTATTGGTCTCAGCAGTCACAAAGCTAAAAGATACCATAATATACAAAGACAACAAGATTTCATCACAAGCTGTCACCATACAATGCAGAGAAAAACAACATCACAAATTGTCGATGCAGCGTTTCGGTGGTATACAGTTGACTCACCCCACCTTCTTCAGTACAAGGTATTAAAAAAACAAATAAAATAGTTTAAAAGACAAAAAACAATATTCGGGCATACAAACATAAAAGACAAAATTACTTAAACAGGCTCAGTGTATCACTATCCTTATTCCTCCTTCTCTTCCATACACTCCCAATTATTCAAACTTGTTCTCACATAACGGGGTTCCCTTTGTTTTACACTCTTACATATCTAATTATCATATAGTAATTTTTCAATGGTTCTCAAATTTTCCTTAATCCCTCACTAAAGAGTTTTTATTCTTCATTCCCATTTATTTAACAGCTGTTTTAGATAATTAGTACTCACAGTGCTAATCCCTCATACTCTGTAGTCTCCTACAGTCCATACTGTATATATGTATATATTTGACATACTGTGGGATAAAATAGGCTTTTACTTTGTTGTCACATGTAGTTTGATTCTCGCCAATTCTGTCTCTGCAATGGAGGAGTCCTGTATTAATGTAAAACTCCCTATAACAGCAACTTTTCTCAATTAGTAATGGTATTAATATTAAAAACTTCCTTTAAAAAATGGCCTTTTTAATTAGAATCTTTTTGGAGTAATCATCCGAATGATCTGGGCGGAGAATCACTTTCTATACTATACCTGCCCATTTTTCATTATTATTTAACTTAATAACTTACGTGTGGTTGGGAAGATGTGTGGGGGGTTGGTATCCATGTGGAGGCTACTCCAGCTCATTGTCTTTTGGGGCAGCTCCTGAAGCCCAAAAAATGAAACATGGCTTATAAATTACTACAAAAAAAATGGTGTTGGCCAAACGGAGGGTAGCTATATGCTGGATGAGCACATGAGTGCCGACATTGGAGAGCTGGATGAGGGATGTTCGTGAGTGGTCTCTTGCAGAAGAGCTGCACATGAACGCATGTAGAAAAGATGAAAAACTAGCAGAAGATATTACAGCTTGGAGAGAATTAAGCAGGGAACTTCTTAACCCAATGGGAAATGGAAATGGACAGAATGATACCTCTGATAGTTATAGTGAAACATAAAGCAAAGATTTTATTATAATGTAATTCTATTTGGTGTATGGTTCATCTACGTTTACTAGTATGACGTGTTTATTTCTACGTATTGTTTTAGATGGTCATGCATGATATATGTGTCACTGGATTCTGACAATATCTGGATGGAGATCTGTTGAAATATGTGTACAACCATGCAGTTGTTATCTAAAACTGAATAAATAAAGATTTTTCTAAAAAAGGCAAAAAAAAACACTTACTAACTTACACTTCCCTCTTCACTTACCTCAAATGTCACTGATTACATTCATGAAAGGCAAGTTCCATCTATGTTGCCCTTGGTACTCCTGTTAATAGGTAGCCTCACTCCAAATTTTCAATTCTCCTCTTCGTAATAAACTACGTGGTACTTTATTTGCTTTCGCACTCGTGTTCTGTTAATATTTAAAATATGCCTCAGTGTTTGTCACTAAATATTACCATAGTAGTCAGGAACATGGTTCTAACAAGCTCCATACAATATTTTTGTAGTGTTCTGAGACATGTGGATTCCTTATTCCTCTCCATCTAGTTAAAGCATTTGTATAAACCTCTACTCACAAACTATATACAGGACGAACCCCCAAGGAGAATTTTTTTTTAAACCACTATAAATTTTCTCTTGAACTATTTGTATAAAAATATTCTTTCAACAGAATGCAGAGAACAAGCCCTCATAGGGGTTACCAAAGATCGGCCATCTTCAGTCTTTATGTACCACCTGGTGAGTTTGAGAAAAAGAAATAAACATGTAAACCAACCAATCAGGCTACCTAGTTATACGGGAATATGCTTTGACTTCACCACATGCACATTATCGGTTCTGTCCTATCTTTTTGTTTATAAAAACAGGCCGATTTTGCTTCTATGGTGGTTGTTAAACGAGGACTTCTTATTTATTATCGCAAAATGTGCAGCTCAGATTAGTTGGGCCACTCACGCTTCGTGGCAAGCCTTCGTAAGCCCAACAAACCTCATATTCAAACTTACACCTATGATCATGCCGTCATCTAATATTGCCTTTTAAAACTTATAAATACCTTATATATATATAGTGCTCCCGTCTCCTTGATCGGGTCTTCCTCAATCAAACAGCCATAACTAAAAAGCCCCTCCTTTATAATACTTTAGGAGCTAAGCATGCTTACCAATGAATTGTTTTAGTTGGCAGCCACATGTAAATCAGGCAGACCATGTTATATTCATTGGTTCTGCTGTGTGGTCATATATTGTCACAGTTGACTGCTCATGCGCTTTAGATCCTCGTCTCTTCCAGATGGTTTTGGTGGCCATATTAGAACCAGACTAACAGTCCCTTTGTTCATACTAATCTCAAAAGGTATTTGGCCATCACTCTAACTCTAGACAACATCTCTCTAATTGGTACTTCTGTAGATACTAAATGTTTTACAAAACCACCATATATTTATAATTCTGTTCTTATTAATCGCCCTCACTATACCTCTTTTTTTTTTCATACTATCCACTATGGTGGCCATGTTTATATCAGGATTACAAATGACTTTCTTCTTATCCGTTACCCATTGAGTAATCAGCTCAATAGATACACACAGGATGGGAAAGGAAACAATGCCATTCTAAAAAAATCCCCTCTCCTGTATTTCTGCCAAGTATGGAAATTTGACAAAAATAAACTTTCTCTTATTATTAATATTTTCAGGAGGATCCAGTCCTCCTTTCTGTTTCTTCCGTTAGCTGAACAATCATTCCCATTTTTCTTGGTTGTTAAGACCATATTTGTATGTACTGAATTTATTGATGTAAGATTGTTCTCTTTTTCTTCATTTCTTATCTAAATCACCTCCTCCTATTATATTTGTTATCCTCTCCAAAATACACCATTTCAAATCACCCTCTTCATGTCTATAGTCTAACCAATGTTTAGTAAGAGGTGCATGCTTCTTTTCAGTTCTATTTGTTGATCTATGTTCATTTAATCTTATCCGTGCCTCTCTTGCTCTCTCATCTACATTACTGGGGCAAATAATCAATTATTTTACGTTCTTTTTCCTGCTTACATCATTTTATTAAAAGTATCTTTCACATCATTCAATTCTATATCTCTACCACTCATCATATAACTACAGTTGCTACAATTCCCACATGGGAAGTTTTCCTATGACTTTGTTGCCACTGGTAATTCTACTTTGTTGAGGCCCATTAGGCTCTTTGTACGTATGAACAAGACAATTTCTGATTATTCTATTGCTTCTATATGTGAAAAGAGGTTTTTCTACCCTTTCCTTCCCTACCTCATTCAGTAGAGACCAATTCCAGTTAATCAAGTTTTTAATTTTGTTACTCATGCATGAGAAATATGTTACATTCACTATCCTCCACTGACTCTACAGTTTTTTCGTTTTTGTACCAAAAAGGCTGTCCCTATTATAATATTTCTCCCTCTTGTAAGCCTGCCTTATTATTCTTTTTGGGTATCCTCTGTTAAGACGTTTTCCCTTCAGGGTGCCTGCGTGTATCTCAAAACTCGCCCTATTTGTACAGTTTCTTCTGAGTCGCAGGAACTGCCCGAAGGGTGTATTATCCTTCTGACAGTTCAGGTGATTACTAGTATATTGAAGAACAGTATTTCGATCTGATAGTTTAGTAAAAAGTTCCACTTCTAAAATACCCTATATAGCTTTAATTTTAATGTCTAAAACATTGCAATAGGATTGGCTCATTGTGAAAGTAAATTTTAAATTGGGGTCTCTGCAATTTATCCATTCTATAAAAGCACCCAGATCTTCCTTCTTACCATGCCAGATAAAAAACATGTCATCAATGAAACGTTACCACTGTAGGACATTTCAGAAAAAGAAAGGAGCTATTTCACGCTTCTCCACAAATGCTCCTACATACAAACAGGCTAAACTAACAGCACATGTTGCACCCATGCTGGGCCCTTTAGTCTGACAATAATACTTCCCATTGAATAAAAAAAAATATTCTTCAGAATCTCCACAGAATCAATAATCAATCTGGCAAGGGGTGCTAGATCTACTTCTTCATCTTGTATAATATTTCTGATCATCTTTACTGTCTCTGTCTGAGGGATATTTGGATATAGGGCCTCAGTATCTAAGGAGACCAACCCTTCTGTGCCTGGATCAAACCTAATTCTCTCCACTTTCATGGTCATGTCGCTCATATCCTTTATGTATGAGGTTTGTTTCTAGACCAGTGGTCTCAAAAAACAATCTACATACTTGCTCAAGTGCTCAGTAAGAGAATTTAAACGAGACATGATTGGTTATATCGGAGGGTCCGAGAGGTTTTTGTATACCTTCGGGAGTCCATATAGGGCAGAAAGTATTGGGTATTCATTATATAGGAATTAATATTCTTCCTGGCAGATTGAATCATTCTCCTTAGCTAGTCTTAATAACCTAACCACCCTTGCCTCCAAATTTTTCCATATATCCCTACTCAATTTCTTGTAATGTTCTTTAACTGCAAGGAGAGTGTATATTCTCTTGTTATAATTAGTATTATCCATTACCACTACGCTCCCCCCATTATCACTAAGCTTAATGGTAATATTATCACATCCTTCCAAAACCTTCAGGTCCTCACAAAGGTCCTTAGATAAATTAACCCTGACTCATTTCCTTTTAAGTACTTGGTATTTGCTCTCAATTCTTTGTTTTTTAATTCTAACCTTCCTATATAGATCTCTTATTCCCTTTTCCATTTCAAATCTATTAGGTGGTGCTGAGGGTGTAAACCCTAGACCTCTTTCTAACACTCGTATTTCTTCTATACTTAAAGTCCTAGAGGATAGGTTTATTAAGGGTGTTTTCTCCACTATTAATCCCAATTATTTTGACTGTGGGTTCTCATATACTGGTTCTTGGACCTACATTCTGGTGTTGATAATTTTCCCTCCCACTGCGTCTCTCTTGCGGTTTTGGGTTGTATCTTTGCTGTTGTTGGTCAAAAAAATCAAATGCTCACTACTCATATAAGAGGTATCAGAGAAAGTTACATGTTTTTAGGGCCCCTGATATTATTTGGGTACCATTTTCTATTTTGTCCCCCATCATTTACTGGTCTATCATACTTTTTGGGAGGTACGGGTGTACTCTTTCGATAGTGTGTCTGTTTACATCCTTTCTTAATTTATTGGTCTTTTTGTTCGCCAGGTATTCTCTATATTCTTCTATATCCTCTTGTATTTCTTCTAACTTACATTTTGCCTCCTCTAGTGCTATGTTTTCTTTCAATTGTGCTTCTAAAATCTAAATCTCACATTTTTCTAATATGATTATTTTTTGTGCCTTCTCAATAATTAGTAGAAGCCAATCATGGCTGCACCTATTGGCAATTAATTTCCAATGTTACTTAAACTTTTTATTTTTTACAAATAAACCTGGCTCATTCTTAATTTGAAGCCCTATAGGTATGATACGTTTCTTGCAATATTCTATTATGAAATCCTAATGTAATTCGGTACAGAGGCCTCTTGTGCATAGTGAAAATCACCAACAAAGCACCATCCATGAGACTGAAAGCATGACCAGGCCTTATGCCCAAGGGAAAAACTGGGGTATGTATTGCATCTGGAGCATAATCTTTAAAATACCATCAGTGAGTCTAAAAGCCTGGCCTCTGGCTAGGCCATACTCCCAACCCACCACAAGCAAATAATTAGATGTATGGACGGCTTTCTCGAGTGGTGTATCTTACACGTGATGTTAGTTACACCTCTTTGCTCTGACTGTCACTTGTTGTAAAATCTACACAAGATACCATAAAGTAAAGACTCATTGCCTTCCTGATTCATTACTAGTCAGATGAGGCATAATTCAGTAAGTCAAATAGATATAACATATGGTTATCATAAGTTATGCCACTTTTGTGTAAATCAGTGTCATAATACGTATGCCAACTCGGTTGTTCACCATCTTACCTGCAAGTTCACTTCAGCAAAAAAAAGACTACTTTTTGAGTTGTTGTTACTTCAGGCGCAATTAGCCTTAAGCACTGAAGCTAGCACTTTCCAGAAACATTTTGGTTTTAAGATCTGAGTTGTGCTTTTGTTCCTCTGCTTCACACAATTGTTAAATCTCTGCCTCAGTTTCTAAATAGCATCCCAGTGCCTCCTATGACAACATTGTAACTAAAATAAGCATAATCTCCTTGCCACTCTTTTCCACCCTGCACATTCATTTTTGCTAAACTAATTAGAAATCATATATGTTGCTGTTTGTTACCAGCTGTCTTCTATTATGAATCATATAATTCTTCAGTTTTATTTGAATGTATAGATCACACTTTTGAGTTACCCTCACCAAAATATTTATTTTGTCCTACATATGGATCAGCCAAACCTTTATCAAGGTGTACTACATTCACTGTTGTGCAATCAACAAAGAAAAGAAAGTTATGTAACTCATAGTGAATTCATAATGCTTACATGTTGTAAAATGCTTATTTTCATAGCAGCCTTTTACTGTTGCATGAACGTATTCTAAATACAACTATTTTTGCTAATCATATTATTTACAAAACACATTCTGTCAGGAAACAATCCTGGAGGTTCTGCTTCCTGCTCAGTGTGGACCACGCGGGTGGAGACGGTCATCCAAATCTGTCCCCGCTGGGTACCTTTATGTGAAGGAAAGACTGGGGGTCTGGCACTGTTTGGGCCAGAGCTGTGCACATGCACGGGATGTCCAGAGCGGCAGCATGCTGGCAATGAACTGCGATTCTAGTGACCTCTCGTGTGGACCAGAAAGACTGCGACCATCCTGGATAATTGGTTATAACTTTCCTTGCCGTTCATTCCCGGTGTTCTTTGCTAGGCTGTCATGCTTCACTTTTGCTGCAGCCAGTAACTCCCTGCATACATTCCAGATTTCCTCATAAGGACTCGTTGCTCTTCAAAGAATTGTTTTGAATAGATGATTGGTTTGTAGAGAAGTATCCAGAAGGTAGTGTTGTAGATCGAAACTTTGAAATATTCTCTTGAGCATTTTTTGAACTGTGTAGCCTGGGGCTATGTACCTAGGTTACCATGTGATGTAACGGTAAACTCTTAAAGTGTATTATCACATATGTATTTATAAATGGCATTTAGGAATTAGAGTTTCAATAAGTTTATACTTTAGCCAAGTTAGGGAAACAACAGCTTATTATTACTTTTTTAACCAACTCACTGTATTATCTTGTCTAATAGCATATAAACCAAAAAGAAAAACAGTTGACATTGCAAAGTGCAAGTGCAGCTTCGGAAGCGAAATTATGTTCTCAAGAGGTTACGAGTCTTTATCTTATCCCCCTCGAAACAATGCTCCCTCACAACTCACCATTTCCCCCCTATCCTAAACTGAGATATGCACAAATTCCAAACCGTCTTGGCATGCAATAAATGTGCTATTTTTCGGTAATGACATGATTACTTTGGAATATTTGCACCTGCTAGGACTTGACTCATTAAAAAGAGAACTGATTTAGGGCCTGCTTTAGATCTTGGCGGTAATGGTCTCGTTGTTGTTTTTCCGTTTGAATCCTCACCTGCCTACTAGGAGGTCCACCTACTCTATTTAGGTTCTTGCGGGTGCATGGAAGAAAGGTCATTGGACCGCTGATGCCTCCGTCAGAATTTCTCATCCGTGTCAATGGCTCCATAGGCAAAAGCAGCTGTCGGAGGGAGTACAGCCACTTTGTCTGCCGGGCCAATCTTGATGTCTTATCCCGCCGACGTCACTGTGGCGATAAAACCTCCACAACTGAATTGGCAGTCTGGAAGGGATATAAGGCAGAAACTCACCTTTTCTCACTTTCACGCTTCCTTTTCCCCCATGGACCTGATCTTCCCAGGCCTGACTCTGATGCTGCTTTATGATGAACAAAATCAACACCGTTTCGGACAGAATCGACGGTAAGCTCCACTTTTACCAAAGTGTCCATTATCATGAGGTATGTCTGCACTTAAATTCGAAAGACCATCAAACACTATTTTAACCAGTGTATGCACTTAACAAAGTAGACATAACAAAAATATATTGTATTTTCTGCCATAAAGGTAAATGGAAAATATGTACCTCACACTTTTGTCAGAAACATTTCTAGTAATCAAAAAATTGCAAAGGAAAATTAAAGCCAGGGCAAACTTGGTGAAACGAAAATTAGAGATTTATTCAAACAATGACATATGTCTCTCAAAATAAGTCCAAACCAAAGACAATTCAAAAAGTCCAGTGCACTTTTGTGCTGTGGCACTAAGCCTGTCTCCTAAATCACTGCCAAGGAGATTCTTCTCAGTGGGCACAGAACAGGCACCTCATTACTCTTACTTGGGAGTGTGTGGTTTGGGTTTGGGAGGGATGGTCTTGGGTTTTTGCGGGGTGGTTTTTGGTTTGGGAGGAGCAGTTTTAGATTTTGGAGCGGCGGTATTGGCTTTGGGAGGGGTGATCATGGGTATGGAAGGGTGGGCTGGGTTTGGGAAGGTGTGGCTTTGCATTTGGAAGGGGTGGGTTGAGGTTTAAAAGGGGATAAAGGACATCTTCACAGGGAAAATGGATAGGATGGTTGGCGAGTTGGGTTTGGGAGGTAGAAGGACTGGCAGTGGGTGATGTGTGTATGTCTTTTGAGGTTGCAGGTCCCTGTGGGTCTGGTTTATGTGGTGTACATTTGGGGGGGGTGTTTCTTCCTTTGTTGTATGTTATTCAGGTGTAGGCATTTGTGTTTTGTGGGTGTGGTTTCTAATGTATGTGTGCCTGGATGGGTGTGCTGTTGAGGTGCTGTGTATGGTTGTGATGCATGTGGATATGGTAGTTCATTTGGGTGTGGTGGTGGGCGTGGTGTCTGTAGATGTGATGGTGGTGGTGCATGTGGGTGTGCTGGTGGTTGTGGTGCATGTGAGTGTGGTGGTGGGGTGATATCTGTGGCTGTGGTGGTGGCTGTGGATGTGGTGGTGGGGGTGGTGTCTGTGGGTGTGCTGGTGGTAGTTGTGGGTGTGGTGGTGTGGTGTTGGGTTTGGGTGTGATATCTGTATGTTGTTAGGGTGTTTGCCTGTGTTTTTGGTGTGTTTGTGCTTATGTGTGGGTGTGCTGCTTGTGTGCATTGGAGTGGGTGGTTGCAAAGGAGTGAGTGTTCCTGGGACAATTCTGGGGATTGGGATGGGTAAGGGGCCTGGGTTGGGGCACGAGGTTGGGCTTGTTGGGAGGCTACGGTGAATGAGGAGGCCAGGCCTGTAAATGGTCTCTGCAGGTCAGATATAGCACTATGAGTGCCTTTCAGATCAGCTACCATTTGTTGCATGTGACAACTAAGCCCCTGGATGGCATTCAGGAGTGCAGTCTGGCCTACTGAGATGTTCTGTAGGAGGTCAATAGCCTCCTCACTCAGCGCAGCTGGGGAGACAGCGACAGGGGGTAAGGTGCCTTCAGCAAAGGAGACACCACTCCTTTTAGGGGAGTTGATTTGGCCAACTGGGCGAGCGGGAGGGTGGAGATGATCCTCTGGTTAATGGACAAGAATGCAGTTGGTAGAGTTCCTGTTGGGTCGCTATCACTAGGGAGTCCTCGATTGTGGAGGCCTCTGAAGATTATAGGGTTGAGCTGTCATCCTCCGTTGCACTCCCCTCATCCTTCTTGCCTCGTCCCTTGGTGTCAGTAGTCGCAGCACCCAAACCACAGTGGCCAGCTGCTTCCCCTTCTACGTGACCAATGTCTCCTCCACCTGTGTAAATAAAACTGATCATGAACTTTGATCACAAAACAGTTTTGTAGTCTTCATATTTCACCTGCTTCAAAGCTGTCATACTTTGGTTCTACGTTAACATAAGCTCATGAATGTAGGCAGCATTTTCAGAAACCATTTGGTCACAGATTTGTAATTCCCCATGATAGCTTCTATATCATGCATGATCTTGTCTCTTATCCATTTTTATTTCTCTACAGAAACTGTTAAACACCTCTTTGTTGTTTAGAATATTGAACTGATGTCATCAAAAAGCATATAAACCAAAAATACCACTTTGCAGTGTGTTTAAAAGCCCAAAATCTGCATTATCTTCATTCACAAAAAATAAAATATGAATCAATATGTGTCAACAAATACTGCAATGTTGTACTAATATTTGTATGAACTGAAAGCCTGTTACCTTTGTTTGCTATCTATCTAAGAAAGATTGACAGAGAAAAACATGTCAACATTGTTTCTCTGGTCCTCAATCAGTGACTGCTGGTGAATTTTATAAACCGTAAAACTGTATACTGATTATACGATGTGTCACATTCACAGATATCACTGTAGTCCCCAAAATGAGAGAGAACAATGGATTGTGTGTATCATCTATTGTTATTCTTCTTCAGTAGTAAACATAGAAATAGTTGCATACAGATAGTAAGACAAATATATACCCATGACACCATCAGACGCAAAAACATGTGCATACAATTGCGTTGATCAATTCCAACAATAGACATTAAATAGTGTTAAACACATAACATATTCAATCACAACAAAAATACATAGTAAGTTCAGTGTGGTTTCGTGCACTATTAGTACATGAGAGGTACATATTTTAACCCTCTACTCTATAGTCCAAATGGTACTAGTTGGCCCTTTCCTTTGGTGGTCGGAGATCTTTAGCTATTTCTGGGTGAGGTTATCATTCACAATATCATTAATAAATAGAATAATTAGTGTTTTTAATATTGACAATAACTCCTGGCTGCACCACTGTATATGCCAACATGTTTCGACCTTCGTGTAGGGCCTTATAGCTTATGTATATGAAGGTTCTTCAGGGCTTGGGGACGTTTGTTGGGACACGTTCACGCAAGATAATTCTGCATCTTCATGAGGTTCAAAGGTTCTGGACTGCGCTGGTCTGTTCTGATAAATAATTGACCTGTATTCGGGCATTCAGGCAAGAATGGAGCAGGTATCCCAGTACTCTGGGACTTGTTCAGAACATACGGAAGCTTAACGGTCTCCCAAGAGATATTGGACTGAACTTACTGACGTTGCGACATTAACACGTACTGGCAACTTTTGATATTGGATTGGTTTTGCTATTTGCATTTGGATTTTACTGAAACTTTTAGGATGCGAAACCTCTTAAGCAGACATTACGCTTTAGGAGGTTGTGATATATGAACATACTCAATACCTTAATCCCTGAGGAAGTCGTAGGGGTGACACCCCAAAGTGACGAAACACGTTGGCTAAAAGGAGTGGATGGAATAAAAACACTGGATAAGATACAGAGTCTTTATCATTATATTTGACATTACTCAAGTGTATTATACTATTATTTGACTTGAATTGCGTGTGCTTCAAATAATGTAAACAATAATTGAGAAGATTTGGGCACTTGGACCCTGAGATAGTCAGGAAATATTGTTTCCGGGGCTAAAACCGTGGGACCTGCTTTTTAGGGGCTGTACCCCTTATTTTCGTATTCCTCTTTGTGACTCCGGTCTGTCAGATTGTCTGTGTCCTTTGGGCATTTCACAATGGTAACAGTAAAGTAACTAACATACATTTCAAATGAAAAACATGTTATATGGATTCTGTACTGAAGTAGCTCATCAATCTATCATGCACTATGTTTATGCTTATGATGTTGAAGAAATTAAGAAAATAATTTTTGGGTGGATTGACAAATGACTCCTACAACATAAGTAAAAATATAGGCCTTGATACATTTCTAATCCACTTCAGTACAGTAGAGAGCAAACTCATTTTCACATTTGACTCCTAAATATCTCTAGTTATTTAAAGTTATTTAAAGTTTGTTTTACCATTGGAAGAACAGGATATTATCAAAAAATTCAGATTGAATATGCAAAGTATACTGGATTGAAGTCATCAGCTAGAGCCAGATCTTTTGCCTCACAATAGAAATCCCACATCTATAACACCAATTGTCAGTACTTCATTTTGTGGCCACAGGATCATTCCAATACACTGTGGCAGTTGCTGGTAGCATAACTTTCAGTGGTGTGCTAAAGAAGTTCTTTCTTCAATGATGAGACACATTGACAGCTTATCCAGTTTCCATGACATGAGGATTTTGCGAATGTGAAGGGCGATTTCTATGGTTTGGGTCACCTACCACATGTGGTTGGAGCAATTGATGGCACACATATTGCCTTAGTGCCACAACATGCCAGGGAACAGGTGTACCAGATTCAGAATAACTTCCATTAAATCAAGGTGCAAGCTCTCTGCTTAGCTGATTTGTGCTTCAGTAGTGCCTGTGCGCGTTTCCAGTGGATCAATACATGATTTCTTTTTACTGCAGAACAGCAGCATACTCCTGCATATATCACAACTTGGACCTCAGAAGGCCTGGCGTGTTGGTTAGTACAATCTGACATAATATTGTTTCGGTAATTTTAAGATCTATAATTTGAAATTGTGTTACATATTTTCGCTCTTTTCCATTTAGGAGACTCAGCTTATCCTAACTGGCCATGGTTGTTGGCACTGCTGAGGAACCCAGCATGGCAGGGAAAGTCCGCTTCAATCAGCTTCGGAGTCTGTTGCTTTGGCAGCGGTACGCCATGTATGCGAAGGAAAACACTCAATGCGGGCGGGGAGTCAGTCAACAGACATCTAAATAGGGCGGGCAAGATTCTGTCAGCTTGACGGAGTACTTGAATACTCCACTGCGAAGTGGCGATGGTAGTCCCACGGATATCTAAATCTGGCCCTACTTGGTAAGCCTTTCATTAGGTAAGTGGTTAAAGGCCCGCACACTTCCTCGAAATTCTTATCTTGATTATTGATATCCCCCGCCAGTTTCTCTACTGCTACAATACAACACAGTCTTAAGTGCCAGAGTAGCAGTGATTGAGTAACTTTTATCTTCCCATGTGAGGCTGAAATCATTTTAGCTGCTTCCAAACATTTCTACATAATCCGGCGATCAGTTTTACTCCAGCTGCCGTGAACGGAACCCCAAGACTACGAATGAAAAGTCTGACTGGAGTGCATTTCCCATACCTGGCTTCAAAGTTGAGTGGAGACAGCAAACATCCCTGCCAGGCAAGATGGCTGCCTAGACATGTTTCCCTGGAGCTCCCGCTGACACACTCTTAATCCTTAACAATCCTGCACCATCAGCAGTTATTATTATGGTGTAGGGGCCTGTTGAAAACGCTGAGTCCCAGGGGGAATTGGCGCCAGAGAGCGATGTCAAGGGCGGTTGATGGGTTAAAGTCCACCGTCCCGCGGACAGTGCTGTGGTGCAGCAAGACTGCTGAGGGGCTTGTGACTCGCCAGGGATGGGGCTGGACCCGGACTCCACCCCAGTGCATGGATGCCCTGGTACTTGTGGAGGGTCTGGAGGTAGCAGTCTCTGGCGACCAATGGGTGCTGGTGGCAGGATGTGGCCTGGTCCCGGGTGGTTGCTGGAGGCCTTTGCGGCCACAAGAGTAAGCCTAACTTCTGGTGGGTGCCTGCAAAATGGAGAGCCCCAAGTCAAGTGTGCAGGAAGGGCCGCGGCACCCACTGCATTCTGGGCCGACACAGACGAGGTACAGGGAGCTAAATTGAAGCCTGACGGGGCAGAGTCTGTCCTCGAGCTGGTGCTGCCTTCTGTCAGGGCTGCGAGGTTGGCCCGGGAGGTGAGGTGGATTGTGGCTGGTGGGCGGTTTCTAGGTCTGGCGCCGAGCAGCACCTTGAGTGAGCGGACCGGATGTGGCCCAATGCACTGGACCCCAGGTGGTCGCTGAGGCTCCTGGGTGCCAGTGGCAGCGGATGACTGCGGGAGAGGCCGCATCTCCTGAATAGTTGGAGGAGCGGCAGCGGACCTGATGACTGGGGTGGGTCATCTGAGTTGGGCACTGCCTGGTGAATGGGCAGCTGATGTTGGCTGCTGCAGATGGTATCGTGGACACAATTGAGGCCTGTCTGCATTGCAGAGCTGGCATGTGCTGAGGCCGGGATTCGCTCCTGGTTACGGTGCCGGCCTTGGTATGGCTGAGACCCCCGGGTGGGAACCTATGAGTGCTGCCCTGGAATGGACTAAGGGGGTGGCCAGACCTGGGGCCCTCGACACCAGACTGCTTGATGACTGTAAAGCCCCTTGCATGGAGTCGATCTCACGGTGAGAACCGCGCTGTGTTTAAGACACAGCCCTGGGCCCACATGATTGGGGGATTTGAGCCCCACAGCATTGTGTTTTTGAGTGGTCCCTTGGCCCCTGCTGAGTGCGAACACTACAAGTTCACCATGGCCAAAGATGAGGTGGCCAAGACTGTTCAAGCCAACAAAATAGACAATTATGCACAACCACTGCAGTCTGATGGAGCGGCAATGGGCTCGGCCCTGCAGGCCCCATTGGGGGTGCAGGGGGCCCCTACAATGGGAGAGATATTGGCTGAAATTAAAGGATCTAGGGAACTCACCCTTGCTAAAATAGACATGGTGGCACTGACAGTCGCAAAATATCCAACAGGGTCACGGAGACAAAAAAAGAAATGTACAAACCCTGCAGTCTGAGATGGCCACCCTACAAAAATTGGTGTCTGAACTATGGACACAGTCTTACGCCTGAAGGTGCAAGAGGAGAACCCCAAAGGGCGCATTAGGAGGAATAACATCCGCCTTGTGGGGTTTCCTGAGAAAGCAGAGGGTCAACCTATGGAGCTCTTCTTAGAAGATTGCATTGTGAACACTCTACGGCCCAAAAGACTCTCTGAATCTTTCACAATTGAGCAGGTGCACAGGGCGTTTGCTGACCCACCTCGACCGGGAACACCACCCCGTGCAATCATAACACAACTGTTCAATTTCAGAGACTGGGATGCAATCTTACTGCACGCTAGGGCACATGGGGCACCCAAGTTCAATTGCCAGACCATCATGATTTTTATCATGACTATATACACAAGGTACAGGACCTATGGAAGGATTTTTGGACAACAGAAAAATGGCTGAGAGACAGCAACATGCGTTATAGCCTTAAAATTCCTGCGAAACACAGAGTTCAACACAATGGGAAGGCATATTTCTTCATGAGCCCTGCGGAGGCCAACAACTGGCTGGATACTTTGGGGGCAGATCTCGGCAGAACACTCAAGATGGTGCTAAGAAACAGACTGGGAAGGCCTCCCCCAACATAGCCAACACATTAGGCCCGCCGCCCCATTCCCTCAAAGAGGCAACAGCGTCGGCAACTATATGCGCATCTTGCATAGGACCTGTCATTCCACTGAGCCGGCGAGGCTGAGGCCCTTTGCCCGCTCAGTAGGACCGCGGCCCATAGTGAACCCCTCACCGATATCATATTCGAAGCACCAAACGGAATATAATTTCAGAGGCATAAATATTTCAGTAGCACCCACATATAATACCACTCATCGCATCCCTGTACATTTCAGCACTGCAACAACAGATTTAAATTGGCATAAATAGCAATAAAGTACACAAATACAAGAAACCAATCCACAGAGTACAACAGTGCCAGTGCCATTCATTCACGTCAACATCACACCTGATCTCAGTCAGAGGCATCACTCTTGTAGTCCCTGGCATTTCTGTGGAGTGTGTGAGTATCCAGGATGCAGTTGGATTCCGCCAGTGAACCATCGGGGCAGAAAATAATTCTACCAGTGCGGGCTGCACCCGAGTCCAACAGATAGTGGGGCGGCAGGCCTAATGTGTTGGCCATTTTGGGGGAGGCCTTCCAGTTTGGACTCACTGCCTCTGGGAGGGGGGTGTTGGCCAAGGTTCGGGCTTTAAATTTGTTTACTGGGAAGAGTTTGGCTCAGACTCCATGACCGTACTGAATTCCGTGGCCTGTGAGGCAAGGTCAGGGGGAGAGGGAAGGTGCATCAGATGACCGCACACAGGGACACTGCTGCTGGACACTAATGCTATAGATAGGCTCTGATTGGAAATGCATAATCTGGAACGTCAGATGATTATGTCATTTTTGTAAGAGGCAGAGAGTGCACTCTTACCTAGGTTGATATGGGGTTTTAGTGGCCTTTCTGTAGGAGACCCACACCTGGGGAGTCTGCTTGCCTTCCCTATGGCGTAGGTGGTGGGGGGGTTGGTCTTCACAGCTAAGTACTCCAGATATGCTGGGTGTATGATATGGGTGGACCCAGAGTTCCCTTTGTAGCAAAGGAGGTGAAAAAATGACCCGGAGGGCCGCTATGTAATATCTGCTGGGATGCTGGACACAAGAGAAGTATGTCTGGGGAATATGCACGCCCCGGCCATAGATGATCCTGCATTTTGGCACCGTTTTGCGCGCGAGTGCGGGTGGCTGTTGTTATGGCTGGAGATGTAAACTGCGTACTGGAAGGCGTGATTGATCGCCACCCCCAAAAGGGCGATACTAAGCCAGGAATGACTGGTGCACTTTGGAAAATGATGAGAGATTTGGGGAAACAAATGTTTGGTGAATACGACACCCACAGAGTAAATTATACTCTTGTTATGTGCCTGACATAGGGATGTATAGCCCTTTTAATTTTTTTATATGGCGCAAACTAGACCCGAGGATATCAGGTATCACAGTGCTTTACATGAGCACCAGATTCGCTACAGACTGACACGTTAATATTGTTAGGCATGGGGGAGATAAAGTGATTTGCCCAGAATCACAGGATGTTGAGCGTCCTTGAAGAGAGTCGAACACGGTTCCCCAGCTTCGAGGTCGACCACTCTAGCCGTAAGGCTACATCCTTTTGACTATTGTCTGCTATCGGATGTGGTCCTACAGTGGGTGGAAAATGTTACATAACTGGCGTGTTATAGCTCAGACCATTCACCTCTGCTGGTTACGTTTCAAATGCATGTGCAGATCCCGTCGGGCCATTATGGAGAATGAGTGCAGAGACGTTGACACACCACGTGTTTGCGCATGAAGTGTCAAGGATGCAGGATGGTTATTTTACTGGAAATTGGGGCAACGTGTCCATCAGAGCCATGGAGTGGGATGCAATGAAAGTTGTTGTGAGAGGGGAGTGTCTGTAATTAACGCACAGGGTCAAACAACAGCTCACTAAAACTTTAGATGTCCTTGAGAAATGCTTGGGCGCCCTGGAAAAGGAATTGGTTGAGAGGCCCCTCAGCCTGCATGCGTGGCAGGATTGTAAAATTGATAGACACCTGGGACAGACTTGACAAGTATGCACGTTTGAATTATAGGAAACGGCTAAATAGGGAGGGGGAAATGCAAGCCGGATGCTCGCTATGCTTATTCATGGAGAGAATAGAAGCGCACTAATAGTGTGGCTCCGTAACCGGCAGGACACCTAGTATCCTCGCAACAGGATATTGTTGAGGTGTTTACCGAACACCTCCAATAGGTGTATACGGACGGGGTTCCACGTGTTCTCAAGCAATAGTATCATACCTGGCTACAATCCAAATGACAGCATTAACTGGGGAGGAAAGGGACAATCTTGATGCCCCCATAACTAAAGATGAGATAATAGTGGCAATGAAAGCGTTAAAGACGGCTAGGGCCCCAGGCAGAGATAGCTTACCAGTTGAGTTTTATCACACTAGGCAGGAGGACCTCGCTGAGCGTCTCTTGGAGGTTTACAAAGAGGCTTATTAAAAGGGGTTGCTTCCAGAGAACATGAGGGAGCCAATAATAGTGATGCTGCCCAAGCCCGATAGGGACGGATCAGCGGTGTCCTCCTACTGCCCATTATCAATCCTCAATGTAGCTCTAAAGATCCTCAGTAAGGTTGTAGCTACAAGATTGTTGGCTTACTTAGCTCAGCTGATAGCGGAGGACCAGTGCGGGGTCATCTTGAATGGGAATACTCTGTGAAACGTATGACTGCTGTCACTGATCCTACACTCTCTCACCTTGCAAGATGACCAGTATGCGCTTGTGCTGCTGGACATTGTACTAGCTTTTGACGCTCTATCGTGAGAATTTTTGTGGGAGGTGTTACGTAAGGTAGGCATTTGGAGAAACTATATAAAATGGGTGCAATTGCTGTATAGAGACCCCACATCTAGGGTGCGAGTGGGTAGGACAGTCTCGTGGAGATTTGTGGTGAGTCTGGGGACCCACCAGGGGTGCCCCCTTTCACCATTGCTTTTTGCTGTGGATATGGAGCCACTGGCTTGCGGCATCAGGGTGATGCTGCAGGGGTGGGGTCTCCAGATTGGGAATACCACCTACGTGGTGTTCTGTAATCGGTCGATGCATTGATATACCTACGAATCCCTAGGTACTCTGTCCTGTCATGCTGGCGGTATTGGCAGAATTTGGTGAACACACCAGGCTGCACATATGTCGCACCAAGTCAAATTGTTTCCTTTAGGTGTACTGGCTGGAATGACAGAACAAGATTTTCCACCTCTTGATCTCTACTGGAAACCAAAGATGGTCAGGTATTTGGGAATCCAAATTACACATGGGGCTCAGGACTTTGAGGAGGCAAACGTGGGAAGGGTAATGGACGGCCTGAAACGCACTACAAAATTCTGGAGCACCCTTCGACTTTAATTGATGGGTAAGATTGCACTGGTAAAGATAGTAATACTTTCCAGGTGCTTATACCTCTTCTAGGGAACTCTTAGCCAGATGTACAACACTTCCAATTTACAACTTGCAAATTGCATCATTCTGCGACTCGCAATTTGAGACTCGCAAAATGGAATTTACAACAGTGTCTTAGAAACAGTTTGCGATTCCTAGTGGGGTTACAAATTGCCTTTCTCATTAACATTCATGAGACAGGTGCAATGTGCGACCCATTAGGAATGGGTAGCACTCCCAGAGATGGTAGCCTGCTGGGGTCAGCAGACCATCATGTCTGTGACTGCTTTTTACATAAAGCAGTTTTTTTTTAAATGCAGCCCATTTTCTTAAAGGAAAACGGGATGCATTTAAAGAAGAAAAATTAAATGTTTCCGTTTCCTTTTTTAAGAGTAGACAGTGGTCCGTGGGACCACTGCCTGCTGTTAAAAAATATTTTCGCTACCAGTCACAAAGGGGAAGGGGTCCCCTGAGGACCCCTTCCATTTGCAAATGGCTTACCACCTACTTGGAGTAGGTGGTAAACTGAGAGTGTTTTGCGACCACAATTGCGGTCGCAAAAGAATCATACATTGAAGTGCGACCTGCTATTAGGATGGGATGCCCTTAGCAAGCCCCTTCCTAATATCAAGTCGCAAACCCTATTTTGCGAGTTGGTAATAGGTTACCGACTCGCAAACTAGGGTTTGTTCATAGGGCAGCTCTATTTTGCAGTCGCAAATGGGCCGATTTCCCATTTGCGACCCCAAAAAACGGTAGTACATCTGGCTCTCTGTTTGATATACATAGACGGATCTTTACAGATCTGGACAAACCAATTGTGGAGTTATTGTGGGACACTGGGAGGAAAAGAGACAGCCTGGTGACATTGAAACATACATGGTGGAGTGAAGGACTAGAATTGCCATGCTTAGAGTATTATTATCTGGCCGCGCAGCTCCAACACACAGTCCACTGGTTGGATGAATATGATAATTGGTAATGGAGGCTGCTGCCGGTCACATGTGGCGTGTATCTATTGTCTGAAATTCTGATGATTGATTCGAGGACACCAGCGTATTTGAATGGTCTGCGGGCGTGGGAACGAGCAGTTAAGACTGTACTGAAGAGGGCTCCATTTGTGCCAGATATGAGTAACTGGGCACTGCCCCTATTCAAGAATACTGAACAGTCCATGTCCATACGCAATTGGCGCAAAGTTGGCTGCGATTCTCACGGGGATTTATACCCCAACAATCAGTTTATCGCTCTAGCAGTTGCCATGGAGGTATTTCAGTTGAGGTGGGGAAATTCCTACAATTTGCAAAAATAGCAGCAACAGGGCGAGAGGTTTGGCTGACGTTCCCTGAGGCGCCGTGGACTTCCTGGACACTGGAAGTCCGGTTAATCATGACTAGGGGCAGGAAATTAGTCTCACACATATACAAGGCTTTGAAGAAGGACAATCCCACAGCTACACTCTCAGTGCAGAGTAACTGAGAGGTACACATTGAGACGCCCCTCACGGCAAGTGCGGTGGAGAGAATACATGAGGGGATAAAAACCACCTCCACCAATGCGCTGTTCAAACTGTTACAGTATAATGTTATTTATCAGGTATATTTAGCTCCCAGTAGGTTACAAACCATGAACCCAGAGCGGTCAGCAGATTGTCCAAGGTGTGGGGGCGGGGTGACAGGCTGACAATTGTTGGCACATATTATGGAGATGCTCTAATATAGATAGCTACTGGCAATCCATCCTACTCAGGCTTAATATGGCCATGGGGTGGGGGATCACCAGGGAAATGGGTCAGTGCCTGCTGGGATATATTCCATTTTGAAATTCAGCAGAAAATTCATTGTCCTGGGGCTGATGTTAGCAAAGTGAAGGATTCGAGCGGGGTGGTTGTCTCCTAGACAACTGAAAATTGAAGACTGGCTAAGGAACATGTCCGAATGGATAAACGCTGAAGAGTGCCACATGATAAAGACACATAGGGATGAAAATCTAGAGGATGATATGAGGGCTTGGACAGCAATGCTTGCAGAACTACTGGCCACCAGATGAGTTACCCCCTGTAGATTAGGGGTGCGGTTAAGGCTTGGTATAGACATTATGGGGACCATTTCGGGGGGAAACGTCTGGCTCCGTTTGTCTCCCTCAAGACACATTATGAATGCAGACCAATGGTCCAATGTAAATGCCACTAATGTAATGCTGTATGGATTTTGTTCTTATATGTGATGATATGAGTCCGGGAGGGCGGGTTAGGGGGAGGTTGAGAGGGAGTTGCTTTACCATGATTTGCATACAATTAGGTTGTGACACAGTACACTAGCTCAATGTTGTTACTGTATGTTGAAATGCTAATAAAAACTATATTAAAAAAAAAAATCCCTGATGGGTGCCCCTCCCCAGTACAAAATGTTTTTGTTAATTTTGCATTCATGCTCATTTGTGAGCTGTTGGTTTGAAATTTGCCAGTATAATTTAAATAAATGTAGTGCTAAAACAAAATCCAATCAACTCAAACACTTTTTGGACCTACAGCATTAGTAGGCTAACTGGGATCAACTGTTTATTGACTTTTTCCTTCACATGGACAGTACAGCATACATTATAAGGCATGACTTCTATGAAAGACAGATTTGTCTGAATGGATAATTTTAGGCATAGATAATTCCTAGATCATTTCACCCAGGCTAAGCCACGTCATTTCCATTAACGGTGAGGTCAATGAGTGTGTCTTTTAGTGCTGATATCATCCAGAGAAAAATGTGACTGGGATGTTCACTGGGAGCTTGCTTATCTTCTTTAAGTTTATTTTCTAAATTATCTTGCTATCATTTTCAAATTCTCTTCAGTACTACTAGGGCTGCTATACATGCCCCATATAACTTTTTTGAAAGCATCTCAGTGCATAATATACATGCTTTCTTGCACTTTCACTCACTGATCTGGAAGCACTCTACTATTTGTGTTTGGAGATTTGCCTGTAGAGCAGGGTCTCTAAGGGTCACTGGATGCAGTATCCATCTCCATGGTCTTTTTGCACTGGGCCCACTTAAGTGTGATATCTATTGATATGCGATCAGATAGCATAATTTATTGTAGGGTGCTTCACATAACTCATCCTTAGGTTTATTATTAACTAGCATGTAATTGACTATGGAATGGGTATGATGTACATGTGAAAAATATATGTAGCCCTTTTGAGTAGTGTGCAGTATGCTCCATTAGTCTTGTAGTCCTATTTCTTGTATTACTCTCTTAAGATTTTTACAGAAGGCATTAACTTGAGATGTCTAGAGTCCTGACATGTCGGTGTCTGGGTGTAACAATGAATTAATATCCTCTGTTGTTATTATGTCTCTCCTGATTAAACCATGCTAGGTCTGTAAGAAATACAGCTAAGCATTTGTCTTGTTTAGTACATGGGCTATATAATGTCACTATCGTAAGTTTGCAGTTTTGAAGAATTTCTGACACCATAAAGTACCTGATACCTCTTTGTATTTTTTAATCCTCAAAGCATTGAATCCCAGTGGTTTGTATATGAAGATAGCTTTGTCCTTATGGTTCATCGAGGCTGAAGAGTAATAGCTGCAAGGCTACTGTCAGTGGTGGCTGGTACAGAACAGAGGGGCTGGGGGCTGGGAGATTTGGGTGGAGGTGAAAGAAAAAAATACAAATTCCACTTAGCTCCTCTGCAGGGCCGCTGTCTCTCCGTCATCAACTCTCCTCCAGAAGCAGGAAGCTCCCTGGCTCTGTAAAGAAAAAGAAAATGATAATAACAACGTGCTATTATCATTTTATTTAATTTTTTTTCCATTGCTGAAAAGCAGTGTATTTAACGCTCCTCTGCCTTAGCGTAGGAGCTGCCACTGATTATTGTTTATGCCAAAGACTAATATCAATACCTCACTGTCATATGCTTTCTTGTAATGTAATTATGCTGTATTGTTGACCCAAATCATGCTCCACAGCCACACTTGTTTATTTGCTGAGTCGAGACCTTTAGCAATTAAGAAGACTACTCTTTTAGTATGGATGAAATATACAAAGTTCAAATTAGGTGGTCAGATACAGTGTTATATTACTGTGCAGTGGTATATTTGTTTAGCCCAATGAAGTCAGATACGTATATATTCTCAAAATTTTGGATTTGTGTTTTCACCCCCATCACCCCAACATGATACTAAAACTGAATATAATTTTCTTTAATGTTTTCAACAAGCAAGAGGGGGTAGAACATACACATTTATTGTGAGTCCCCATATTCCTGGAGAAGTCACGACAGATCCAAGGTTCTTGTTCTGCCTCATTGGTAGATGTTACGTGGCTCTCTGGGTTTTCCAGCCTACTATATATTCCCATGTCAAGATATACACTGTTTATCGCGAATAACTCAAATGTGTTATTATGCATCATTAACAGATGTTACGTTTGTGGAGGAGCCCCTTATGTGAAAACGGAACCTTTTATACTTTCATTCCTCCCACCCCCAGGCACACTTTCAAGGTTCAGTCTCCTCACTGAGATTTGGTGGGCTATGAATAATTTTGTTATTGTTTTGCTTGTTGGCTGTCTTCTCATCATTGTTGAGCTCTCTGGGTATGTCAATGTCTTTGCTTGTTGGAGTACCTAACGTTCAATGAGGAGACTGCAAGTGTTAGTCCTCTGTTGTGGTGATTCTTGTTGACTTGAATTTCTAGAATTTGTGCTGCTTTGCCTATGTCTGTATAGGGGTGTATTTTATTCTTATATTCGATTTCAAAGGCTATGCTGAAGTGATCCAGTGATATCAAATTGTTGTTTCCTAAGTTTTTCAGTGTTAGTTCGAAAGCGTTGCCTTCTAAGGACTTTTAAAGGCGCTGTATCATGGCAAATGGAACATTAATTGGAAATTTAGGTAATCCTGTTTCTATGTCTAGCCTTCCTTAGGATAATATCCTTGACTTCACAACTGTGAAATTCAACCAAAATGTTTCTTATTCCGTTGCACTCTCTAGGTTTCCTTAAAGGCCCTACTTGATATGCTCTCTCAAGGCCTGATTCCAGAGTTTTCCTGTCTGAGGAGGACTACAAACATGCCTTCCAGAAGGTGTCTAGGTTGGTTCCTTCAGTTCCCTCAGCTAGCCCTCTGATTTAGAGATAGTCTCTGTGTGCTTAGTTTTCAATGTCTATGCACTTCAGCATTAACAGATTGTTCTGTGTTTGCAGTTACTCCACTAGTGTTGGAAATGATTTGTCCTTTGCTTTCACTGTCTCTATCTTCACCTCTTTACCTCTATGTCCAGTAACCTCAAGGCCACTGAGTTTGTGTGTGCTCTGAAAGTGTTTATGTCACTGTTCTGTGTTGCAATCAGAGACTCTGTTGGTCAGGCTGATCTTATCACATCTCTTAATTCACACTTGAACTGCTGCAAGCTTAACAACATGTGAGCCTTGGTTAGAGCTATATCTTGCTCAGAGGTGAGTTTAGGGCATTTTACGGCGGTTATGTACACTATCACTTTCAACTCTTATCATGCTACAGAAGTTAGAGAAATTTTTTTGTGTGTGCCTCTTGGGAGGCATGAGTGGTTAGGCCCAATCTTTAAAGCTTTTCACAAGAGAAGTTAATTTTGGTTTCCAATTAATAAGATGTTAGTGTTTTCCTGTGTATGGTTGAAGTCATCTGATCACATGATAGTCTCACTTTTACTGTGGATCTGTGTTTGCCTGCAGTTGGTCCTGTGTCTTCCCTTGAACTGGTCTCATGTGTCTGTCCTTCAACATGGTATCCCACCTCTTAGGGCCAATCTTTGTGCTTTCAAGAGGTGATGGCTGAGCTTTTGTTATTGGCTAATGGTTGATCAGAGTAACACACTCCTGTGTAAAATGAAGTTGGTTGGTCTAGTGATCAGGTTGGTGGTGCAATCAGGTAAGTCCTCCTGAGTATGAGGATGATTGTACGATGCAAGTGCACTCTCTTGAACTAAGAGAGTGTCTCCCTCATGCACTCGTGGAATGAGTTCAGTTGTTAATCTTGTAATAATCAGTTCATTGGAGTCAATTTCATTTATCAGTCTTTGTATTTTTTTATTTGATTATAAGGTAAATCATCTCATGGTAACAATTTAGTGCATACTTCGAATTGATGTTCAGTCAAAGAACCAAATTGCCCAATGCATTTCGGGCGTGAAAGCCCTTCATTAGGGGCTAGCATACTGTGAATACTAGGAAACAGGGTGTCAGCACAAGAAAAAACATACAGTAGTATGTGTATAACAATGCTGTGACTATACACAAAATGTGTTAATGCTGTAGGTGCATTAGTGAGGATAAACACATGTGGGTGCTGTGTTGCTCAGGAATGAACCAATTTCACATGATGTCCGTCGGACGTGCCGAGGAGAAGATAGAGTGAACGTGAATCCATAGGTCACATCGGTGATCAAAAATGTGAACATTGTGAAACGGACAATGGGCGTGAACGATCCTGTGAACATAACGAGGAAAGTGATCTGGTAACAAAACACCGATAAACCGTGTGCTGAGTAAACCACGTGTACTGTGGTTGATTGAAGTAGCATACAGCCGCGTAAATTTGTCGGCATCAGAGTGAGGGAATTGTCATGCATCTGTTAAAATATGGGATCAGTGATAAACAGTGTAACCAGAGTTCTGGTGCATGATCGAGTTAAAAATCTGCGTACTTGCCAAAGTTCACCACAATAATGCGCGTTCGTATTACCAAATACACCCGTTGTAAAAGTCTGTAAATAAACAGGAATACAATGTGTAACCTGCAGTTTAAATAAAGTTTCATGCTCAAATCGAAGGTCGATGGGTGCGCGAAAGAGACTTACTTCAGAGTTTGTGATGGATTGAAAGTCGTCCGTCGGGTGTAACCGGGGTGATGCAAGTGAATTGGTTTGGGCGGAACTTGATTAAAAGACCTGGTTAACCAGGAAGTAACCGCTGGTTACTGGCGCGCTTGCACAGAACTACACAGAAAAAAGATAGGTAGTTCTGTGTTAGTATGCTGGTGTCTAGAGTACAAAAAGTTATGGGAAATGAATATAAAGAGAGTGTTCGAGGGAAATGAAAGTCAAAAGATGGGAAAAAATATCCCTATACGCATGAAGACTCTGTGGGGGAAACATTTAAGATAATGTGTGCCAGGGTGAATAGACTGCGGAAAGAAAGAAGAAAGACTAGAAGTACGGCAGCATGTATATCATGTGTGGCCACAAAGTGAAAAACAGAGTGGGAGATGTGTAATGAAGGAGTAAACGAAAATGTAGGCAATGTGATTCCATAGCGGAACCGGAAATGTGGAATTATGGAGTGTAGGGAGAGTGTGCGTTGATGAGGTAACAAGGGAAATGTGTGCCTAGCTGTGTGTTTAAGCGTGAGGCATGTGAAAATTGGGTATATACATCAAAGTGCAACAGGGGATACCAGAGACATATTTTACAAGAAGCAACTTAGATCGCAGCGTTCATTGAGTCCGTTTGGGCTGTTGGAGTCCATTTTGTTGATCCAATAAACTTCTCTTTGCAACATGATTTGTGTGTTGTTTTGGCCTTTGAGGATGGGTACTTGTTCCAGAATCAGGAAACGTAGTTGGCTGATGTTGTGGTTTTGAAGATGAAAGTGGTTGGCGATAGGAGATGTGACGTTTCGTGTGCGTATATTGCTTTTGTGTTCATTGAGTCTGATTCGTATTTTCCGCTCTGTTTTCCCAATGTATACTAATCCGCATGGACATTTTAAGAGGTAGATGACATTTTGACTGTTGCAGGTAGCAGTTACTTTAAGTTTGATATTGGTGCCTCTGCTGGGATGTTTGATGGTGTTCGCCTTGATGATGGAATTGCAGTTGCCGCAATTAAGTCACGGGGTAGTTCCTTTGTAATGTGGTTTATCAGAGCTTTTTGTGGTGGTGAGAATCTGTTTGAGATTTCTTGACCGTTGATATGCGAATATGGGAGGTGCGTCAAAAATGTGTTTGAAATCCGTTTCAGTTTCCAACATAGGCCAATATTTTAATATGGTTTTTTTGATGGTGTAGATTTGGGAGGAATATTTTGATACGAACACACTTCTGTTGTCAATGGTCTTTTTCAGTTTGATGCTCAGCAAGGTCAATCTGGAGATTTTGTCAGCTTTCATACATGCGTTATCCAGGATGCGTTCTGGGTATTCACGTTTCAGAATTTTTCAGTACATACATCTCTGCTTTCTTTGTATAGTTGCTCAGTGCTGGATATTCTTTTTAGTCTGAGTAGCTGTGAGTATGGTAGGTGTTCCTTGAGGGACGGCTGGTGAAAACTATAGAAATGTAGAAGATTATTGCGATCTGTGGGTTTGACATGTACCTGGGTAATCAACTTGCCGTTGGTATTGGTAATGGTGGTATCCAAAAAGGAGATGTGGTTGTTGCTGATAGTGGATGTAAAATCAATGTGTTCATCAACTTTACTGAGATCGTCAACGAGTCTTTGAAGTTCTACGGATGATCCTTGCCATAATATGAATATGTTATCAATATATCATTTATACAAAAGCAGATGTTGTTTCCATTCATCTTTATTTAGAATGTGATCAAGTTCAAATCTGTGCATGTATAAATTCGCATATGTGGGTGCGGCACAATTGCCCACAGAAGTTCCGGAGCATTGTAAATAGTAATTATTTGACCATTTGAAGTAACTGTGATAAAGTGTAAAGTGTATCAATTCCATTAGGAAAACTTTGAGATCAGCAGGTTTATCACTTTGACGTCAATTGTACATAATATAGTTGGGTTCGTGGCTGAAGAGGGGTGAAACCCTGCAACCGGTCCCAGGATGCTTGTTTCCAGTCAAGGGAGGACCTGGCCTGGCAGTTCGGGCTGGACTGTTCCAATAGGCACAGGGTCAAGACTGATTTGCAAATGGCTGGGTCCAAATTGGAATGGCATGGTGAGCAAAAAAACGATGGATTTAGGCCCAGATCTCTGTACTGGGGTGAATGTAAGACATTGTTCTGCATTCTGTCCATCACTAGTTCTTTTTGCATTTATCACCCCGAGTGGGACGCGTATGCTCAGACGTGAGTCCCGTGCACTCCATGCCACTGGAATCAAGCTATCCTGGCTGAACAGGGGTGAAACCCTGAAACCGGTCCCAGCATGCTTCTTTCCAGTCAAGGGAGGACCTGGCCTGGCAGTTCGGGCTGGACTGTTCCCATAGGGCACAGGGTCAAGACTGATTTGCATATGGCTGGGTCCAAACTGGAATGGCATGGTGAGCAAAAAAACGATGGATTTAGGCCCAGATCTCTGTACTGGGGTGAATGTAAGACATTGTTCTGCATTCTCTCCATCAATAGTAGTTCTTTTTGCATTTGTCACCCCGAGTGGTACGGGTATGCTCAGACGTGATTCCCGTGCTCTCCATGCCACTGGAATCAAGCTATCCTGGCTGAAGAGGGGTGAAACCCTGAAACCGGTCCCAGGATGCTTGTTTCCAGTCAAGGGAGGACCTGGCCTGGCAGTTCGGGCTGGACTGTTCCCATAGGGCACAGGGTCAAGACTGATTTGCATATGGCTGGGTCCAAACTGGAATGGCATGGTGAGCAAAAAAACGATGGATTTAGGCCCAGATCTCTGTACTGGGGTGAATGTAAGACATTGTTCTGCATTCTGTCCATCTGTCACCCCGAGTGGGATGGGTATGCTCAGACGTGAGTCCCGTGCTCTCCATGCCACTGGAATCAAGCTATCCTGGCTGAAGAGGGGTGAAACCCTGAAACAGGTCCCAGGATGCTTGTTTCCAGTCAAGGGAGGACCTGGCCTGGCAGTTCGGGCTGGACTGTTCCCATAGGGCACAGGGTCAAGACTGATTTGCATATGGCTGGGTCCAAACTGGAATGGCATGGTGAGCAAAAAAACGATGGATTTAGGCCCAGATCTCTGTACTGGGGTGAATGTAAGACATTGTTCTGCATTCTGTCCATCAATAGTTCTTTTTGCATTTGTCACCCCGAGTGGGACAGGTATGCTCAGACGTGAGTCCCGTGCTCTCCATGCCACTGGAATCAAGCTATCCTGGCTGAAGAGGGGTGAAACCCTGAAACCGGTCCCAGGATGCTTGTTTCCAGTCAGGGGAGGACCTGGCCTGGCAGTTCGGGCTGGACTGTTCCCATAGGGCACAGGGTCAAGACTGATTTGCATATGGCTGGGTCCAAACTGGAATGGCATGGTGAGCAAAAAAACGATGGATTTAGGAATAGATCTCTGTACTGGGGTGAATGTAAGACATTGTTCTGCATTCTGTCCATCAATAGTTCTTTTTAAAAAGAATATCCAGCACTGAGCAACTATACAAAGAAAGCACAGATGTATGTATTGAAAAATTCAGAAGATGTGAATACCCAGAACGCATCCTGAATAATGCATGTATGAAAGCTGACAAAATCTCCCGATTGACCTTGCTGAGCATCAAACCGAAAAAGACCACTGACACAGAAGTGTGTTCGTATCAAAATATTCCTCCCAAAGCTACACCATCAAAAAAATATATTAAAATATTGGCCTATGTTGGAAACTGAAACGGATTTCAAACACATTTTTGACGCACCTCCCATATTCGCATATCAATGGTCAAGAAATCTCAAACAGATTCTCACCACCACAAAAAGCTCTGATAAACCACATTACAAAGGAACTACCCCGTGCCTTAATTGCGGCAACTGCAATTCCATCATCAAGGGGAACACCATCAAACATCCCAGCAAAGGCACCAATATCAAACTCAAAGTAACTGCTACCTGCAATAGTCAAAATGTCATCTACCTCTTAAAATGTCCATGCGGATTAGTATACATTGGGAAAACAGAACGCAAAATACGAATCAGACTCAATGAACACTAAAGCAATATACGCACACGAAACGTCAAATCTCCCATCACCAACCACTTTTATCTTCAAAACCACAACATCAGCCAACTATGTTTCCTGATTCTGGAACAAGTACTCATCCTCAAAGGCCAAAACAACACACAAATCATGTTGCAAAGAGAAGTTTATTGAATCAACAAAATGGACTCCATCAGCCCAAACGGACTCAATGAACGCTGCGATCTAAGTTACTTCTTGTCAAATATGTCTCTGGTATCCCCTGTTGCACTTTGATGTATATACCCAATTTTCACATGCCTCACGCTTAAACACACAGCTAGTCACACATTTCCCTTGTTACCTCATCAACGCACACTCTCCCTACACTCCATAATTCCACATTTCCGGTTCCGCTATGGAATCACATCGCCTACATTTTCGTTTACTCCTTCATTATACATCTCCCACTCTGTTTTTCACTTTGTGGCCACACATGATATACATGCTGCCGTACTTCTAGTCTTTCTTCTTTCTTTCCGCAGTCTATTCACCCTGGCACACATCTTCCTAAATGTTTTCCCCACAGTGTCTTCATGCGTATCGGGTTATTTTTTCCCATCTTTTGACTTTCATTTCCCTCGAACACTCTCTTTATATTCATTTCCCATACCCTTTGGTACTCTAGACACCAGCATACTAACGCAGAACTACCTGTCTTTTTTCCGTGTAGTTCTGTGCAAGCACGCCAGTGACCAGCGGTTACTTCCGGGTTAACCAGGTCTTTTAATCAAGTTCCGCCCAAACTAATTCACTTGCATCACCCCGGTTACACCCAAGGGACGTCTTTCAATCCATCACAAACTCTGAAGTAAGTCTCTTTCACGCACCCATCGACCTTCGATTCGAGCATGAAACTTTATTTAAACTGCAGGTTACACATTGTATTCCTGTTTATTTACAGACTTTTACAACGGGTGTATTTGGTAATACGAACGCGCATTATTCTGGCGGACTTTGGCAAGTACGTGTTTTTTTAACTCGATCATGCACCAGAACTCCGGTTACACTGTTTATCACTGATCCCGTATTTTAACAGATGCATGACAATTCCCTCACTCTGATGCGACACATTTACGCGGCGGTATCCTACTTCAATCAACCACAGTACACGTGGTTTACTCAGCACGCGGTATATCGGTGTTTTGTTACCAGATCACTTTCCTCGTTATCTTCACAGGATCGTTCACGCCCATTGTCCGTTTCACAATGTTCACATTTTTGATCACCGATGTGACCTATGGATTCACGTTCACTCTATCTTCTTCTGAGCAACACAGCACCCACATGCGTTTAATCTCACTAATGCACCTACAGCATTAAAACATTTTGTGTATAGTCACAGCATTGATATACACGTACTACTGTGTGTTTTTTCTTGTGCTGACACCCTGTTTCCTTGTATTCACAGTATATTATCCCCTGATGAAGGGCTTTCACGCCCGAAATGCATTAGGCAATTTGGTTCTTTGAACGAAAATCAATTCAAAGTATGCACCTAATTGTTACCATGAGATGATTTACCTTATAATCAAATTAAAAAAATACAAAGACTGATATATGAAATTGACTCCAACGAACTGATTATTACAAGATTAAGAACTGAACTCATTCCACGAGTGCATGAGGGAGACACTCTCTTAGTTCAAGAGAGTGCACTTGCATTGAGCTTTTGGTATTCTCACTCTAATCGGTAGAGTCACAGACACGGCATCGAATCATTGTCATTAGCCCCAGCGGGGGCTCTCATGGTCCATAGTTTTCTCTGAAGGCCTTATTTACAACCCCTATAGGTCCCTTACCTCAGGGTCGTGTTTATAATGTTTAGTAACATAACATAATGATGCACTAAGGGTGCCTTTGTGAAGCATTGGTGCCTATTCATATTTTCTAATATAATATCATTGTCCTTATGTTTCCAAATACTAGCTGCTCTTTACCTCTTACCTCGAAGTGCCCAAGTCATTGATGTTCATGTGAAACTCTCTTTGATTCCCTTTGATACTAGTTTATTGCATGTTCTTCAAGTTCGCTGACTTGATGTGGGTTGCTTGCCAATTCTGCCCTTCATCTTAGAGCAGACTTCTGCACTGTAATTCCCAATGGAGCAGAGTGTAGTCTCAAGTCTGCCTGGCATGGGCTTCCTCTTAGCTCTGGAATTCGGTCCCGATTTGGCAGAGGGCTGCCGCTGAGACTCCTCTCTGATACCTCAGCATCCACCTATTTGCTCTCACTTCTTAATGGCATTAGATCATTGGTTTTTCCCAAATTACACCACACAGCAGATGGACCACATCACCTGTGGCTCTACATGCTCAATCTTTCCACCATAGCACCACTGTGAATCACTCATCGCCTGCTGGGGAAGAGCTATCAGTCAGGAGAATCTTACCAGTGTCATATCCTGTCCTGGTTTTGGGTATCCAGAGACCTTGTTGCATTTCTCTCACTTGTCAGTTTGTTTTGCAGTTCTGGGTAGTAGGAACACTGTGATGAAAGTAGATTTCTTCCAGACTAAATGAGAGAGCTGAGACTTTGTGGCTGTGATGTCATTTCCACACCCCAAAAGCAGGTTGTTAATGGTATTGGGTATTTTGCAAGTGTACACCTGTCAAGTAGAAACCATTCACAATTGCGGTAATGCTTAGTTTTGTGAATGACAAGAAACTTAGGATATAATTCTGCCGTAGGGTTTCACTACATTCCACAGATTTCATTGGTCAGCCAAGTGATGAGACAGTAGTGGTGGAGTACAGTGCATCTGTTTCTTCTTGTATCCCATTCTTTTTCCTGCATCTACCATTGGCTATGGTAATATATGCATGTCGTCATTGGTGGGGGTGGTCATTCACAGAAAAGAAGATTGCTTCCTTTGGAACCTGTGGACAAGGTTAGTGCAACCTAACATATTATTTGAACATATCTGGTTGTAGACTCTGTCAAGACAGGGCTGACAAATATGTTACAAAACCTAAATCCATCTATCCCAAAGCAGCAAATTCACTCTCTCTATGAGTGCCTGTTCAAACTTCCCACATTTATTGATAATGGTAACCATCTGTACTTATATTTAAAAAGAAGTGCAGAATTGGATAATCTTTGTACAAATGTTCAGTCCTGCTGGCCGCAGTATAGCAATGCTAACTCCCATAAACACGACAAGCTTGAAACATGTGGAACAGTGACATCTACATACATCTATATGTAAACATCCTCACTTTAACATCTTCCCATTGTTGCAAACAATCCTCTCTACCACCAAACACTTTCAAGATATTTTCTGATTTGTTTTCTTCTTGTATAAATTGAGCCTTTTAGGCTTCAAAATTCTTTGTAAATGATGGCTTTTAGAGTCTTACTAGCAGCCACCTGAACCTGATTCTATAATATAACACAAACCCCTAAGACTCTGTTCTGGAAGTTTACTGGTCATAAAGGTAATCTGAGTTATTTAATAGTGAGGAGCTTTTGTTTTTTTAGCAGTTTTGCCTTACTTCCCCTCCTTTGTTCTCTCATATGAAATAACTTTTATATGGGGAATAGCCTCTATAAACCTAGTCAATGGAAGTATTGCATTATAAATCTGCTGTTAAGATACCAGCTGCCTCCTGTACACTGATTGTTTAAGTCCAAGCATTTACTTCAGAGCATGACTTGATTGATACCGATCAACCTTAACACTCCCTAAATTGTTTTCCCTGTCCACCAAGAAAGATTTATCTTTCTTGAATGGCTAGTTATTTTAATCTTTGCCATATTTATTTGTAATATATTTGGTTCATGACTAATTCTCAATGTAGTTTAGACTTCACTAGAGGCCAACTGGGGTTTGATCAAACAAAGTGAGACCTTAAGCATTTATGTGTAATTGAATCTTCATTTTGCACCCCTTTGGTGGAAACACTCTTATGGTCTTATTACAAGTTCCCAACATGAGCAGTAACATGCTGCCAGCACCATTGAAAGTAAGACATTTTAAGTTTCACCTGGGCAGTTTGACTGCTGAAAACATCCAAAATCTCTGGGTGGAACCCTAGGGGAGAAAGAGGAATTACCTGAAAAATCAGGTGCAGCTTTCTCTATTTCCTCAGGAATTCCTCATCACTGAGTAGAACCTCAGTGTCTGTTGGGTTTCTTTATATGTGTGTTCTTTGCTATTGTTCAGGAGGGAATGAAATGGTCCATGTCTGGGCTGTGATGCAGATGGAATTTAGGGGTAGCAGGTGGATCTGGCCTGCAATGGTACATTATAATAATATTGAGAAAATAATATAGCTTATAATAAATGTACACAATTAATGTGTAGGCTTTAATGAAAATAAAATGAATTTAAAATGCAAAAATTGTAGTAGACAGCCAAATTTACTCATACTAGGCCTCAAATGGCTGAAACAACATTGCTTGAGAACATGACTGACTAGAATTGCTTACGTTTCCATGGACATGTCCTTTCATAATAAAAACAAGTTGCATAAATGTTTCCATCTAAACTTTGCTAAATGTTTATACTTACACAAAGATCACTGTTAACTCATGATTAGGTCTGTCATTTAAGTGAGGTAATGAAGAAGTTCACTTATGAAGATGCAGTATTTTTAAATGATATGAATGGTTGTGGTGGAAAATCTTTTTTTCTTTTTATTAATACTGATGTTTCAGTTTCTAGATAGACCATTGTTAACAAATATACACCTTGCTATATTAGAAGGTTAAACATGGAAAAGCAGACCTGAATGAGAAAATGACCCACATGAACGTAGGAATAATACAACTTAGGGCCTGATTCCGATGTGGTTAGGAAGGCCTCATAATGGCACGTATCTTTCCGACCAACTCGGAAAGCCTTCCGACTGACCGAGTATGATGGATGCGAGTTAGGCGTTAGGAATATCCCAATCCAAACCCGATGGCATTTGGAATGACCATGCTGTACGGAGCAAAATCGTACATCTCTATGGGCCGCGTTTCCGAACGATCGAGTACGATGCTGGATGGGATAGCCTTTCCAAATAGTGCTGTCCAACTTGATTCGGCAGTCAGAATCAGACTTTGTGGGCCCATTGTGGGTCTCCCTGCACCCGTAACCTCCCAATCAGGCCTGTAGGGGTACCCATGGGACCCCCCTTACCAGCCATGCACAGTGTGGCAGGCACCAGGGGGTGTCCGCCAAAGGGTGCCCGATTTTCCCCAACCACCCCTTTCTTCAATGGGAGCCTTTGTATTCGGTTGGAACAAAGGCTCCCATAGAAGTCAATGGGAGTCCAACCAGATCGTATCTGGAAGCCTTCGGATGCATCGTACTCGGTCGGTTGAACTCTACCGATCCGATTTGGTCAGAAACCATTTCCAAACCCATTCGGTCGGGAAGCTTTCTAAACTGCATCAGAACCGGGCCCTAAGTTGCAAATTTAATATTGCTGCCTGTGGACTATTGTATTCCTGTGCGAAGAAGAGGAGTGATCTTGTTTCCATGAGAGCATCAAAAGCTGACTGGAGACAAAAGAAGAAACATGTTGCAAAGCTTCAGAATATGTGTGATATGTGTGATATGTGAATAGTGCGTGCTCCTAGAGTAGTTTACCACTTTCCCGACCTTTTTTTACTCAGACCCACTTCCATGCTCTTTTGAGAGTCTACTGAGTTTCTTGTACCTCTCTTTATGGGAAGTTCTGTTTTGATTGATTATGTGATTTATTAAACTGCTTTATATGTCAAAGATTTATGCTTAAACTCTCACTCTCTCGACCTGGAACTCTTTATGGGTTCTAACTGACACCATTCTCTTCTGATTCCAAGAATATCGATTTTCTTTCCTAATGAACTGCACTAAATGCATTTTTTTTTTAAATGTATTGCTTGTAAACTGATTATTGATTTAAAAAACATAAGATTCTAATGATTAAGCTTGATGAATTTAACCTGTGATCAAGAAAAGATGACTTACTAGAAGATTGAATAATGAAACCATTTCACTCATACATAACTCTCATTATTACCTGAAAATTAGATTAGAAATTGTGATTATAATTTATGTGATTTTCAGCTCCTGGTCTTCTCTAAAACAACAGCAAAGATCCATTGCCAAATCAAGAGCGGGAATTATCCTAAATGATGGTAAACTGGGAAACTTTAAATTGAAAAACGGATTCCCGCTCCAGCACCTGTTTCCAGTAGAAGTGGTTGCGGGCTTTTCCTTCTTGTTCGTCTTGTTATACAGCGAAACCTAAATAAAGAAGTAAACATACTTGAAGTTCCACAATTTTCAAGGGTCGAAATTGTAATCCCCGGTAACTCTGCACTCCTGGAGTTTCTGGTACCACATTATAAGTAAATTTGGGGGTTTGGGTTACAGATTGAAATTTCAGGCCACCTAGATATATGGAAAACAGAAAAGGCACCAGTATAAACTCTGACTAATCTAATTTTGGGTGTCAGTTTTTTTAGATGCACCTCGATCTAGTCCCCTTGCAATATGAACACCTGTGTTACTATGAAGTTCACATATAAACTTCAATAACCAGTATGTGATCCCAAACCTCAACATTTTGTGCCAGATTGTTGAATGGTGTACATATTGAATAGCGTTTGTGTAGTCAACAGTTGCAGTGTGCAATGTCTTCATTCTCTGTTTTTAATATTTTTGTATATTAATGTTTGCCTAACTGTTGGACTTGGCTCTCTCTGCAGATTCACCTCCAAACATTTTGCCATCACTCCTCCTGCTTTTCTGAATTTCACTTTTGTTGGCATTAGCGCACTGTGCACTTTACCACTGCTAACTAGTGCTAAAGTGTTTCTGCTCTCTCCTTAAAATGTGTTAATATTGGCCTACACCTTACTGGCATATTTAATTTACTTCTAAGTCCCTATTAAGGTAGTACTGCATTTTCCCAGGACCTGTACATTAAATGCTGCTAGGGGTCTGCATCACTAATTGTATCATCCTTTAAAGTAGCACTTTAAAACCTGTCTCAGGTCTGCTATTGCAGCCTGAAGTGCAGCTTTAAACTGGCAATTTGACCTAGCAAAATAAGCTTTTGTAAAGCGATGGTGGCCTTCACCATATTAAGATATTAGCTAAGGGAATATTCTTCGTAGGTATCGCATGATGTAGAGAGTTCCTTTGGTAATACAGTTTGCTTCAATCAATCACTCAATCAATCAATCAATCAATCAGGGGTTTATAAAGCGCGCTACTCACCCGTGAGGGTCTCAAGGCGCTGAGGGGGGGGGGGGGGGGGGGGAGCAGCAGTCGAAGAGCCAGGTCTTGAGGTCCTTCCTGAACGTGTGCAGGGTCAGGGAGCATCTGATGTTCACAGGGAGCTCGTTACAGGTTTTGGCTGCAATGTAGGAGAAGGCTCTCCCGCCTGTTCTGCTTCTGCGGATGCGGGGGACCTCTGCCAGGGCGAGGTCGGTGGAGCGGAGGTTCCTCTTGAGTACGTGGAAGGATACTCTCTCGTTGAGGTATTTGGGTCTGATGTTGTTGAGGGATTTGTAGGCGTGGGTGAGGAGTTTGAAAGTGACCCTCTTTTCAACTGGGAGCCAGTGGAGGTCTCGTAGGTGTTGGGTCATGTGTTCGTGACGCAGTGTCCCGAGGGCGAGTCTGGCTGCGGCGTTCTGGATGGTTTGGAGTTTGTGTAGGAGTGTTCTGTTGATTCCGGCGTAATGGGCGTTGCCGTAGTCCAGTCTGCTGGTTATGAGCGCGTGGGTGACGGTCCTTCTGCAGTTGGGGGAGATCCATTTGAAGTTCTTGCGGAGGATCCGCAGGCAGGTGAAACTGGTGGAAGCAACGGCGTTGATCAGGCGATTCATGGAGAGGGAGGAGTTGAGGATGATGCCAAGGTTTCGTGCGTGATCTGTACGGGTGGGTGGATTCCCGAGTGTGGAGGGCCACCGGGTGGTGTCCCAGGCGGAGGTGTAGGCAGGGAAGAATTTGAAATTCATGTTTACTATCAAATTCTGTGTTTTGAGGGAAGTGAGATTAGATCTACTATGTGGAATAAGATGCAGAGAGGTGATACATGGTCTATTTCCCCTTATGTGAACATCTCAGTCTTCACTGTGTGTAGCTTGACATGGTTAGTTAGTCCTGTGGTTATGTGCTCAAAAGAATTGACTGATGACACATGAGTTAAGGTCTAATGGATATTAATGCATTGAGAAGAGAAAGGCTATTGTGGAGCCTTGAGGGACACCTGTAAACGGTGGAACACATAGGAAAAAAGAGGAAGAGAAATAAGGATGGATATGCAAGTGAGGATGAAAGCAATCCACCGCAAAACATTACCTAGTACAGCTACATTGGCCATCCTTTGTAGCAATGTAAGGTGAAAAATCGTATCAGGGAAGAGAGGTTTATTAGCAGAAGTGCCAGAATTCGATTTAAGTCAACAGTAGATTTATTGTCCTCTCTTATGACAGTAAAGACAACTTCTTTATCACAACAGATTCAATTCTTGCAGCTCAAAAAAGCAGATTGTTTCCTTCAGTGAATGGGGATATTAGCTCAAGACGTGTCGTTCTACGAATCGGCCTGAGAATGGGCTTTTGGATTTTGTTGGATAATTAGAAGGATTGGTTGTATCGCTGCCTTTTTTGAGAATACGTTTCATACAGAAGGTCTTAACTTCATTTGGAAATGAATAATCCCTATGCCAAAAAGTGGTAACTGTTGTAAAACCATTTCTCTTTTCAACCCACTATGCCTTCAAGTCATACCACCACAATGAGACTTCTCCTTCTGGGTCCTTCATACTGTGGCAGTAGAAAAATTAATATCCTCAGTATATACCAATAGAAGTCTAGTAATTCGTACAAAATTTGAAGCCAGTAGATTGGCAAATCTCCAGAAATAGAAGATTTTGTCTTGTATTTGCTTCAGTGCCCAGATGATCATGTAAAAACCCACATTTCCTTTGGGGATATTGTGTTAGTTGCCTGGTCTATTTGATACCACTGACAATAGCAAGGCATGCTTTCATGTGCTACTGCTTCCTGCACTGCCAATGTTGGCTCGGTTTCTGATATTGGCAGTCAGACAAAATAACAGGAGACCCATCAGGCCTGTCACGACCTTAATTCATTTTAGTCTCACTTGAAATGAATCATTTTTTTGATTGATTATGACTTCTTCGTGTGACAAAGACTGATCAGTTTGACTGGTGATGCCACAGGGACATTTTCTTCTCTTTCAGGAGAATCCTTATTGATCTCACAGCATTCGTGCTCAAGGAAATATTTTTGTCCTTCTGATTCATTGTTATCACATGAGAAATATCAACTGTTTTACAAGTGGACAGGTGCTGTGCATTCATGAAAAGTATGTACTAAACCTATTTTCTCTTTTTTATGTGTAAGGCTGTCACCTTACCTATTTGCTTTTTTGTTTTATTGTGTTACTGGCATGATATCGTGTACAACTCACTGTAGCAGTGCATTGATATATATGAATTATTTTGCATACCTCTATGAATGATAATACAATTTGTCATTGCACAGTTGTCTGGATAAAGGTGTCTTTTTTGTCCTGTTGTATTTAATTGATACTAATTAATGAATGCTTTTAATTATAAATACTTACCAGAGGGACCATTGTACTGTGATAATAACTGATTTCTACTGTAGTCAAAATACCTCCCATTGGCTTATTACTGTTTTGAAGATAGAACTACACTGAAAATGAACAATATTTACTCTGGATTCCCAAACATTGGGAGTAAAGGGACATCAACATAAAGAGGTGTGGCGTCAGATGGGGTGTAATCTAAGGTGCGGAATCTGAAAGTCAACTTACATATCTATTTTTTCAAACTGTCCCAAGAAATTGCCAATAAGGATACATGAATGGAAATCTGCTCTGTCTTAGTTACTTGGTCACAAACAGACTGCAATTTTCAGTGTTTTACCTATTAAAGCACCTGCTGCAGAGATCTTTGTGTACCCAGCAATTTTTAAGGTGTTAATAACAGTAAGAAAGCTCTAGCAATTAATGCATTTGCTGGAGAAATGTGTTTGATGTCTAGTCACATGTTTGAGTCATCATAAAATAGCACTGCCTGTTGCAAAGCACAATGTGAAACATTCAGGTCACATAAATGTATTTTGTGTAAAGAGCTCAATGGGTTACTGCTTTTACTACAGAGATCCTTCTGTTGCCTTCATGTCACAAGTTATAATGCTTGTGATATAGCTCACGATGTTGTGAACCAACATCAAGGATGGGCATGCCACTTGCAAGAAATACATGTAGAATCTTGATGTTTTTTCTCAGCTTTCCGTTTTCTAATATTGCTAAAAAGGTTCATTTTGTTAGTATTTGAGGAGTACTAGTATTTGCTGTTCAAATGGTTATTAGTGTAATTAGTATCACACAAAAAGCAAAAGCGAGATCAGAGTTGCTCTAATGCTATGGGGGGAATAGAGGAAAAAATATTTAGGATACGTCCTCCTGCCCTAAACGTACAACACAACAATGTATCCTACATAAAACAGGTGGGGTTCTTCTTATATTGCTAAAAGTCCACGGTCGTTTTTGATTTGTTTGTAAGATCCTTACACCTCCTGTTGGTGTAATGCTTCATCATTGGATATCATCTTGGTTCCTAAAACCAGGATGAGCTGGACCATATTCCAGGGAGCACTTTGGATAATATCCTATGGTGTCAGTTAAAAATACAGCGGAACACCTATGTATCCTTTTGTTAATGGTGTTCCTGGTATGATTAAAAAGGTTGAATGGAGATGTGCCTATAGAGATAATTGTACTACACCCTATTAAGTCGACATGTTTCAGCCCCAAGCAATAGGCCAAAGGGTCCATGGCCTTCTTCAGGGATAAGTCAATATTGCGTTCCCCACCATAATGTCAGTTTTATTCCTATGTCACCCTAACTGCCAATTCAGTCAAGACATACATATCGTACAATACATATAAAGCTTGCAACAAGAACTGAGTTACCCTTTCCCACAATGTTTTCACCTTGGGCCCTGTAAAAAGAAAATTATGGACTTGTATATGAACCGGAATGTTTTACTCCTGTCAGAGCATTGTTACCTCAGTCAGTGAGAAAACCCCAAAGAATATTATTGATAGGGCAAATAAAAGAGCTCAAAAGAATAACAGAGATGCTCTTTTGCATGCCACAAACAAACCTAGTCACAACTCCTATGTATAAGCACATATGGCAATATCTCTAATGGGTTTAAACAAATTGAAACAAGACGTTGGCGCATTCTCAATAGTGGAAGACTTCAACTTGAAAAACCCTTGCTATCATTCAAAAGAAACGATCCTTGGGGATATATTCATGCATACCAGACCCAGGGCGACAACTCACAAACAGCGTACCCTGTGGAACCTCCCAATGCTAACAGGACATTTCCCATATGGCCATTGTTCACTGTATAGGCACACTATTACAATGATTTACTTCGGATTGAGATCACCTTGGAATCAGAGAAGTCACACCATCTGCAATTCGAGCAATGTGGTGTACTTAATTAAGTGCCCATGACATTCAGAAATATAAAAACTCGAATATGTGAACCCTGCAGAAACATTTGCTGTAAACCCATAACCACATGTTTAATAGCTCATTTCATTCCAATGAACCATTTAGAAAATATCCTGAGATGGACAGTTATTGAAAAGATTGAGAGAATAGACCCAACATGACAGAAGTCCTTTTAGAACAAGAACAACGTTGGGTTGACTACATACCCATTTGACTGGACTGAACAGTGACATCCCTTGGTCACAACTAAACACTTTTACGTAAGGTAGGGATTAGACACACCAACTGGGGTACCTCTGTAGTGCCAAAACATGTTTTCAACACCTACAATAGGGGTGGGGATTATTGACTTCTGTCACCATTGCACAAGACTAACCAGACGCCATAATGAAACATATATGAGCGGGAGTATGCTTATACAGTTCTAACACAGGATTGACCACTGACAAAAAAAATATTTGACATCATAACAGAAAATAGACTGTTGAATAACATAAAGTCACTGAATATTCCATTATTACTACTATATGTTTATATTATGCTTATATAATTTGTCGATTTTGGACTATCAAGATTATAAACCCTCCTACCCCATTTTTTACTATTCCTTATGCTATCTTAGAAAAAAAGATACTGGCTGGGCACTTCGATAAGAGATAGTTTCTGGCATTAGAAGAAATATGCCTGCATATGTGCTGAGCTCCATTCCTATAAACAAATAGATTCGAAAATACTTAAAGGTTAACAAGACACATGAAACAATGGGAATTTACATGTAAAACGCAATTGCACACAACACTTTCCATGTGGCCAAGAACTGTCAAGATGCGATTGCGAACACACGTGCCCCCTGGGACTACAATTCCTGATGATACGTTGTGATGAGCGATGACCGCACTGATCTAGTGAGATAAAAATACCCAACAACATTACCCTGTTGTATTTGCAGGGAGAAGAAGAGGCCCAAATAGGTTAAAAGGTGACATGATACCGATGGCCATATAACTAGTGGGGCGTTACATAGGATAATGAGGCAACTAAAGGTAGGGATAATGAACGATTTTTCTCTCTTATTATTTCTCTATACTTAATCATGGGCGCAGTGTATGACTACAGGGACATGTCCCTTACTCCTCCTATGTAGTTTTACTTCCTGAATTTTCAAGGTAGGTGCTTCGCTATCTTTGTGCTTACAAAACATGAATTATGCTTCTCTGAACACGGATTCTTTGCATGTGATTATTTGGTATGTGTGTTTAAGTGTTGTAAAATGGTTACAGACTATAGATAAGAAGTGACCACATTAGCTTGAAACAATACACCTAGAATGGCTTATTGGGTTAGGTTTTCATCATGCTTTGGTTCCTTAACCCATACCATATTTTCTCTCACTGACTGAGGTGATGATGCACCGAAAGAAATAAAACAATTCTGGTCTTATACAAGTCAATCATTTTCTTTTTACAGAGCCCAAGGTGAAAATGTTGTGGGAAAGATAAAACTAGCCGTTGTTGCATGCTTTATCTGTATTGTATGCTATGTGTGTTCTGACTGAATTGGCAGTTAGGGTGATTTAGGAATAAAACTGATATTACGCTGGCACACAAAATATTGACTTAGTCCTGAAAAAAAGTCCTGTATCCTTTGGCCTATTGCTTGCGGCTGAAACATGTTGACCTTTTATATAAGGTGTAGGACCATTATTTCCATAGGCACCCCTCACTTCACTACCAGGAACACCATTAATAAATAGGTGTTCCAAGGTATTTTTAACAGACCCTAGTAGGTTATTATCCATAGTGCTCCCTGGAAAATGGTCAGGACCATCCTGTTTTTTGGGGACCAGGATGAGAGCCGTGATGAAGCATAACACCAATTCAGTGTGTGAGACTTTTTGTGTAATTACTCACGTCGGTATATCTGACATTCATACAGTAGCACTCCAGCATCTGTGATCTGTAAGCAGAATGCCTTTGTTTCCATCCATCATTTGTGTGTCTTTTGCTTTCTTGCCGTAAATGTGCCGGGTATGCCACTAGACTGGCTGATTAGGGGTAATACCCCGAAACCGGCCCCAGGATGCTTGTTTCTGGTCCAGGGAGGAACTGGCTTGGCAGTTCGGCCTGGACTGTTCCCATGAGGAACAGGGTCAAGACTGATTTGCATATGGCTGGGTCCAAACTGGAGTGGCATGGTGAGCAAAAGAATGATGGATTTAATCCAGATCTGTTGACTGGGGGTGAATGTTTGATTTGCTCTGCATTCCGTCCATCATTTGTGTGTCTTTTGTTTTCTCTCCCTAAGTGCGCCGGGTATGCCCTGACGTGGGTCCCGTGCTCATTGTGCCACTAGATCCAAGCTAGCCTGGCTGATGAGGGATAATACCCCGAAAACTGTCCCAGGATGCTTGTTTCTTGTCCAGGCAGGACCTGGCTTGGCAGTTCGGGCCGGACTGTTCCTATGAGGAACAGGGTCAAGACTGATTTGCATATGGCTGGGTCTAAACTGGAGTGACATGGTGAGCGAAAGAACAATGGATTTAACCCAGATCTGTTGACTGGGGGTGAATGTTTGATTTGCTCTGCATTTTGTCCATCATTTGTGTGTCTTTTGTTTCCTCTATGACATTGGCATCAAGGTGTTAAGCTCCTGTTAGTCACCAGTGAGGATTAGCCACAAACAGAAAGAGTTTGATGACCCTTTAAGTGAGAGATTTGAATGGACCCTACTTGGAGCTGAAAGTAAGAGAATCCCACACATTTTGCAGGTTGATGCAGGTTGCTGCTCTGAACACAAAGGAGGGGTGTGCAGGCAGTGCTGAATGTGTCCCAGTATTAACAGTCTGCACTGGGATGGACAGAATATTTTACTGAGGCTCGCCCAGATTCTGAATCTGGCTCAATAACAGCTGCTGCTGGATTTGGTATCCAGATGGACTCCATTTATTTTTACTACTGAGTTGGAATAGTCTATCAACCTGAAAATGTATTTGGGGTGATGTGCTTGGTGTAGTGATGTCTCCCAATTCACTAAGTCAATTTCAGCTATGTATCATGAGCTCAGTTATTGTCAATGACCGCATAAGTGGTGTGAACATAATGAGCTGGCAGACTAGACAAGGTTGTCCTTCATTCTCAAATTTTGTATTGATTATTGATCATCAGTGCAGTAACATTAAAAGATAACTCCACATGGCATATACAAATATAATTGCATGGAGGTGATGTCACTGGTTTTTAAATGCAATGCAAAGTAATGCAAATTGATTTAACATACATTCCAAACTATCATTGATTGCTGAGCTATTTTTCACTATAACAGCAATACTAGTGTAAATAGACAGAAGCATTAAAGCATTTCAGCAGTCAGGTTTACACTTTATAATTTCTTCATTATAATATTTCATTTATCATTTTATACTCTTACTATTTCTTGATGTTTCATCCACAGCTTTCCTTACATTTTTTTCTTCCATTAATCACCATTTGAATTTTACCTCTGATAATACGATTGGTATGTTGTACAATCCCATTAAATTGCAGAGTTGCACCGGCATGTTCTAATCTATATTTTGGCAGACCTGTGCATCATAAGCGAAATTAAGTGAGTGCCATTGTCATCGACAATGTATGTAGACAAATCTTCCCTCATGTACATTTTCTTAAGCACTCTGATTCTGGTTGCTGTGATGATTTCCCTAATTTTCAAATTCAGCCTTTAACAACTGTGAATGTACATCCTCACCACTACAGAAAATGTTGCTTCATTCCTGAAATAATTAATGGGATACAATTATTTACCAATCATTACCCTCTCCCTTATACTTTCTTATAGACCCTTTATCAGTTTCCAATCTTCTCTTTTTATACCTCTATACGTGACAACCTTCCACCAACTTCCTAATCTCTTCATCTTCACATGGCCATCGAAATATTTCCTTCACTCTCCTTAATATGAGAGTCTTCTCCATCCCACACTGATACACTCTATCACACCTTTCAAATCATTGTGCATATTTGTCGTTTTTTTACCACCCTTAACAGCTCACTGCTCCACCTTCATATTCCACAGCATTTTATTCTGGAGGATGCTTCTTAGCCAGTGCATACCAGACCTTAATGTAGAGGATGATGCAACTTGACAAGGTGTTCTTCTGCACAGCCTTCCCTTTCTTAGCTTCGATAACGCCACGAAAGGTTGATTGTCCACTCGATGGTCCTTGGTGCAATCAATATAAAAGCTTATAGCCCTTTGGGGGCCCAGACAATGGAACATCTCTTCCTCTTTCAAAGGGTGAGAGGGAGCAAAAAATACTGGTAGTAGAGTGTACCTTCCGAGTCCTCAGCACTAACTTGTCTGGAAAAAAGTGGTGTAGGGCGTAGTTTTAGATAGCACCAGTTGCATTACATGAGAACAAATTCATTTTTTTGTTTTGTTAGGCACTGGGAGATTAAATGATTTGCCCACAATCACAGGATGTTCAGCGTCATTGCCGAAACTCGAACCAGGTTCCCCAGATTCCAGCTCGAACACTCTAGCCGTTAGGCCAACTCCTGTCCCCACTTAAAGTGCCTGAGGTTCACTCACAGGATAAGCTATTTTTTTATTTACTTGGTTAATCTGAATATAAAATTATTTTCACAACATAGAATGCATAGACATTTCTATGGATAGATTTTCATTTAGGTAAGCATTCTTATATAGCTGTGTTGCTATATTTATAACCTGTTATTAACAAATGTAAAATGTAATATAGCATTATAGCCCACCATAGCAGACTATACCAATCATTAAAGGCCTGCTTCGGCTCAGACCTTTATTAAGGGAGCAGGACTTTAAGGCCGGTATAGCCCAGCTACGAATGACTATAAGGCTATTAGAAAATTCTGCTACTAGTGGGCAGAATTTTCTAAAAAATCAAACCAAGGCCTCTCGGGCTCCGTGAGGCCTTTGTTCACAGCAACAGCTTTGAACGACAACATTGGAATGTTGGTGCTCCGGGATTCTACCTGCTATTAGAAGCCCGATGCACTCCATTGTTTTCAATGGAGCTCCCAACATTCCATTGTTCTAATATATTTTAATGCTTATTTTGGCGATCATCAAATTGGATAATCAATTTATTTTCACTAACTTTAACAAATATTAAAAAGGAAGCATTGTTTTGTTGTGCATATTTACTTGCTCACAGATCCACTCCCAGCCAGACAGAGTATTTCTAAGCATTTTCACCTTTATTATATGCTGTGAGTATTTGTAAAATGCCAGCTTAGATATCTGGTTTGTGATTAGAGCTAATGAGGTATTGAACCACATTGTCAGGTTTTGCATATAACTGTCTTGATTCAGGATGCTTTAATCACAGTAGTTTAGCTTTATGTTCTGCCTAAATTGCTTGGGATTCCTTGGAGCGGGCTTGTATGCAATCCTGTTATTACAATAAGTTTGTATTTGGGGTATGTGCCCTCTCTATACCAGAGCTGAAGCAGCAATCAAGATGTAATGTTTATTTGGAGAACTATTAACAAAACATCTTCCTACATTCCCACAGTGGAGTGGCCGGGTAGTCATTTGGATGAATTTTCTTGGATTGTGATATCTGGTAATGGATGTTTCCAATTGTAAATTGTCAGAGCGGAAGAAGCATGGATTTTTTGTGATTTAAATTAATTTGGTCATATTCACAAGACCTATTCTTGTTGGCTTACTAGTTTCCACCCATAAAAGTGCACTGTGTGCATGTACAAATGGTAGATGAGTCACAGAGTAAAATTAAGTGAAAGATGTACTGAATTAAACGTGCACTCTGATTGGTTAATTTAGACTGCATGTGCATGACCTGCTAAAAGGTAGAAGCAGCCAAATGAATCCCACTTTAATTTTGTAATTAATAAAGTGAGACTAACTTAAGAATGAACTTCAGAAGACATCCTCTCCTGAATTTGTAATATATGTTACTGTCTCCTTTGGGTGCAGTCTCAAGAACTTGTATATCTGCTCAATAATTATGCTAAAAACATCTGAGCTGATCAACTGACCTTGCAGGAGAGGTGGTCTAGCAGCCGCCTGAATATAGTGCCGATCAAAACTACATAATATAGCCTTACCTCAATTGCAAATAATGTTTATTTCTACAGTTTTGCATCCGCAGTTTACATGCAGTTTCAAAATGCATCCTCCATATTACTGAAATCCGACATGAAATACTGATATTTTGTCAAAGCTTCTAATTGTTGCCTTGGTTTTTTTCCTTCAAATGACCCTCTCCTTTTCATTCTTTTTTTTTTTGTCCTCATTCACCTCAGAAAATAGTAATGTCCAATTTTTCAGCCCTGTACTCGAAAGAGATACTGATAGGCTTACTACAATGGGCATAGTCCTTCCTGTGGCTATCTTTCTCTCATGGTGTATGCATACACCGGCACTGCTTAAAATTCGGTGTGTGGGGAGCAAACCCTTTAGCAGTCCAGAGTAAATTGTCGGTGTAATCATTGGACATAGTTATAATCTTATATCTCCAGTGTCCTTCAAACCTTACACCAACCCTTTTGGGCTCTCCATCCGTGCCAACAACAAATTCCAGAAATCTTTCTTCTTAGGCTTTTTTTCTAATAAATCTATCTTGGACATATACACAAGGGATTCCAACCATTCAGAATGCTGTGGTGGTGTACTGCTTACCCATTTCCGACAAATCTCTCTTCTTGCGAATAAAATTGCATAGAACAGCAAATTTCTGCTGGGACCCATAAAATCATCCACCACTGCAAAGATAACCAATGACACGCTTACCTTTATTTGCTGACCCAAAATACCTGACATTGAAGTTTCCACCCTATCCCAGAATGCTCTGATTACGGGGCATTGGTAAAACATGTGCACATCCGTTGCTTTTTCCAATCTACATTTACCACAGCTGGTTCGACTCCCGTTCCCCATCTTTGATAGCTTTTCGGGTGATATATATGCCCTGTGAAGTGAAAAAAGGTGGTTTCTTCTTAAAAAAGCAGATTTGATAGTGAGGTAACGTGTGCACATAGATACTTGCCAAATATTCTGCAGCTGCTCCCTTGGCAAGTAATTTCCCCACAGTTCCTCAACCAGCGTAAACTCTCCCTCCATAGTATCCAGAAGGTGCCAATACCAGATTGCAACTTCCTTGTTTCCAGTTGGTTTTTGTTATCAGTTGCTCTTCTAAAATGTTGCCTACCATGAGCGTCAGTTTTCTACTTTGCTCCCAGCTTTTTAATTGTAGAAATTTAAACTGTGAGAGGGTGCCCTTCATTAGCCCATTAAGATCTTGCCAGGGTAGCAAATTTCCGTCCCTGGTCACATCGCCCCAGATTTTTAAATTAGCCTTTTTAATGGGCACCGCCAGTTTGTCGTCATGACAGTCTAGAGTCCCTGGTGAATCCCAAACTGGAGCAAAATAAGAGTAGTAGTCCAATTTCGAAAGGCGTCTAATGTGATACCACATTTTCGCCATCGACTGTAGCACCTTTAGTTTTATTTTCTTAAAGAATTTAGGATCCCCGAATTTAAAAAGGAAGCCATCTATATCTACTCTGGATACTTTTAACATTGTTAAAAACATTGAACCTATTATAGAACCATCTGGTATCTTTGCGAGCATTCTAGAATTATTTAATTGGAAGGCCCATGCGTAGTAATATGTGTCTGGCAGTGATAAAACCCCCTTCTCCCTCCTCCTCCGTAGCTTTTTCCAGGAGATCCTAATCCCTTTGTTAGCCCAAATAAATGAATTTATAGCCTGCTGGATTTTGTGTATGGTGGATTTATTAAAATGCAAAGGTATGGAATTGAATATAAACGTATTCTTAGGTAATATAGTCATCTTGACCAAACTAACTCTTCCTAAGATCGTTAACGGGAGGTGTACCCAGCTCTTCATTAGTTGGATGATCTCTTTAAACACCCTCCTCAAATTAATTTCTGCAATTTCATTTATGTCTTGAGCTATCCTTAACCCAAGATATCGCATTTCCCTTTTTATCAGGGGGTTAGTGCTTTCTTGATTCCATATCATGATTTATGTTTTATGCTCATTTACTGAGTACCCCGACACCTCCCCGAATTCTGATGCTATACTTAAGATGGTGGGTAAGGCAGTACTCAGATCAGATGAGTACACAATTAGGTCGTCGGCATATAGCGCAACCTTTCTAACCCAATCCCCCTGTTAAAAAGGGGAAATGTCGCTTGCATTTCTAAGTCTGGAAGCCAAGGGCTCCATATAAAAGTTAAACAGAAGAGGAGAGAGGGGGCAGCCCTGTCTTGTGCTCCTAAGTATTTTAAAAGGAGAGGATAACTTCCCGTTCACCAAGACCCTTGCTACGGGTTCCTTATATATTAGCTGTATAGCTCTACAAATATTGTCCCCCAAGTTGTATCTTTTCAATACAGCGAATAGGTAAGACCATCTCACCTTATCAAAGGCTTTTGAGGCATCCAACGTTGTTATTGATAAAGGAAGGTTGTCGCAAAATTAATAGCCCCAATAAGTTCATAAGTGAGCTTGTGCAAATATCTCCCCTCCACAAACCCTCTCTGATCTTCATGTATTGAATGGCCCGCAATTTTGGCTAATCTACTAGCCAAAATCTCTGTGAAGATTTTGTAGTCTGAATGTAAGAGTGATATTGGTCTGTACGACTCACAAAGTGCCGGATCTTTATCCAGTTTCAGAATAAGAATGACTGTGGCCTCGTTCCATGATTTCGGTAGCTGCATTCCATGCTCTAATGCTTCACCCATTACTGTTGTCAAGATGGGGGATAGAACTTCTGCCAAAATGTTATAAAGCTCCATGGGAATGCCATCAGGCCCGGCCGCTTTACCTCCTTTACTCGATTGAAAAGCCCTGACTACTTCCTCCCGAGTAATCGCTTGATTTAAAACATTTTTTCTTTCTTTTATAATTTTTTTATTAGAGTTTTGCATTACAATATTCCATGAGAGACATCAGATATTTCGCAGTTTAACAGTCTTTTATGCCACTTTTAAGCATCAGCACTGTTTACAAAGGGCAATTTCATTTATTTTCTAGTCCTCAAAATACATTAACATATCATAGTTCATAGATCTACTACTGATTTGCCCCACTGGATGTAATGTATCCTGCTGTGTCTGAACCGTTGTGCCACATGGTAGCGAGGGTTGGTATATCATCCCCTCCTCTATTTGTGTATGCCTTCCCCTGTAGTGTGCCTGATCATCTATTCCATATGATTAAGTCGGCGTCAGAACTGCCGATGGGGATTTAACTGTGAACCGTGGGAAGAAAAACCTGGGGAGGGGGGGAACACACAAGGTGGGCAAGGATGATCGGTTGTGATGAGTGATGAGATGACTGGCTATAGGTCCGACGGGTGCGTCATGGGGTCATTGTGGGGGAAATGAGCGGTCGTAGGAGTGGGCAATTGTCCCGGAGGCATTGTCCATCTAATCTATTCGACCCTTTTACCTGTCTATTATTCCGCTATTGTTGGGATCTGTGTTGCGGGAGATCGAGAGGGAGTGTGGGGTGGGGGCTGTGTTGCTTCAGGTGTTTCCCCTGCTGTCATCTCCTGTTTGAAGTGAATTAATAACTGCGCCCATTCCATAGATACTGGATGTTTACGTGTACCCTTTACTTCTTCCTCTCTCAGGGTCTCTTCCTCCGCTGCCCCCCATTTGTTCATTGCCCCCACCCAAGCTGCTTCCGGAGGCCGGGTAGGGGCTCTCCAATACATGGCTATAATCCTCTTTGCCAAGAGGATGGCTAAGGATGCAAATCGCCATTGTAATTTTGCAGACTTCGTTTTCCGGAAGACCCCCAGAGCGCATGCTTCCCATGTGGAGATGTTCGGGAGATTGACCATTGTTCGAAGTGCATGATGTACCTTGTCCCAGTATGGTTGTATGGAAGAACAATCCCAGAACATGTGCTTAAAGTTCGCTTCTAGCGTTTGGCAACGGGGGCATGTGAATCGTGTATCTGGGTAGAATTGCTGTAGTTTATCCAGCGTGAGATACGCACGGTGTAGAATATTAAACTGTATGTTTTTGAATCGCGCATTTCTGGAAACCTTTTTGGGATATTCCAAAGCTTGGCTCCACTCTTTATCGTGGAATGCCCAACCCACGTCGTCCTCCCACGTCTGTCGCAGTCCGTCAAGGGAGATATCAGTCAGTTTCCGGATCGCTTTGTAATGCCAAGTGATTAAGTGCCTACCTGCTCCCATTCGCAGTATCGTGTGTAGCACTGGATGGGTCGGGGGCTCCCCATCTCGAAGTTCCCAGTATTGGCGACCACTGTCTAAGAGTTGTCTGTGCCTTAGAAACTGTCCTTCTGGGAGGTCATACCACCCGACCATCTGGGCATATGTCTTCAGTTGCCCCTGATGAATCAGCGCCTCCACCTCTGTTACGTCGTGATCGGTCCAATACCTGAAGGGCTCACGCAGTGTAATATTCACTCCTCCGGGGGAATTCCCACCAGGGGAAGTAATGGAGAGTACAATGGTCGTCCCTTCGACATACGGTGCACTCGCATCATACACTTGCGGGCTATAGAAACCTGTAGCGGGTGTGTGCGCGCCGGTTTGGTGCCTCGCATTAACATTCTTCTGATAGCGGGGCGGGGTAGTCTGTCATCCTCGGTTATTGTTTCTCCCACATGGGATGTATGACGTTACAACGCACACTTTTACAACGCATGCACTTACAATGCATTTTTTACAACGCATAATCCATTACAACGCATGACATTACAACGCATGACACTACAACGCATTTTTAAAAAATACCTTTACAACGCATTACCATTACAACGCATACTACCTTTACAACGCATACCATTACAACGCATAATATTAAATTACATTTAAGGTAAGTATTAGATAGTATAGGGGTAAAAATTACTATTCTAACTCCAGGGGGTGCAACAGTAGGGTAAGTGTTGGATAGTATAGGGGTAAAAATTACTATTCTAACTCCAGGGGGTGCAACAGTAGGGTAAGTGTTGGATAGTGTAGGGGTAAAAATTACTATTCTAACTCCAGGGGGTGCAACAGTAGGGTAAGTGTTGGATAGTGTAGGGGTAAAAATTACTATTCTAACTCCAGGGGGTGCAACAGTAGGGTAAGTGTTGGATAGTATAGGGGTAAAAATTACTATTCTAACTCCAAGGGGTGCATCAGTAGGGTAAGTGTTGGATAGTATAGGGGTAAAAATTACTATTCTAACTCCAGGGGGTGCATCAGTAGGGTAAGTGTTGGATAGTGTAGGGGTAAAAATTACTATTCTAACTCCAGGGGGTGCATCAGTAGGGTAAGTGTTGGATAGTATAGGGGTAAAAATTACTATTCTAACTCCAGGGGGTGCATCAGTAGGGTAAGTGTTGGATAGTATAGGGGTAAAAATTACTATTCTAACTCCAGGGGGTGCATCAGTAGGGTAAGTGTTGGATAGTATAGGGGTAAAAATTACTATTCTAACTCCAGGGGGTGCATCAGTAGGGTAAGTGTTGGATAGTATAGGGGTAAAAATTACTATTCTAACTCCAGGGGGTGCATCAGTAGGGTAAGTGTTGGATAGTATAGGGGTAAAAATTACTATTCTAACTCCAGGGGGTGCATCAGTAGGGTAAGTGTTGGATAGTATAGTGTAATATCATGCGTTGTAATGGTATGCGTTGTAATGGTAGTATGCGTTGTAATGGAATGCGTTGTAAAGGTAGTTTTTAAAAATGCGTTGTAGTGTCATGCGTTGTAATGTCAAGCGTTGTAATGGATTATGCGTTGTAAAAAATGCGTTGTAATGGTAGTGCGTTGTAAAAGTTGCGTTGTAAAGGTTGTTCCCCCCCACATGCCTTTCTGCTGTCCAGTGAGAGAGCCATTGGAGTTGCGCCGCGAGGAAATATGATTCGAAGGATGGAGCTCCCAGGCCTCCGCAAGTCATGGGCAGGTACAACATGCGCAGTGCTATTCCACGACGACCATCTCCCCAAATCAGAGCTGCCAGTAGCGCGTCTAGTTCCCGAAAGAAGGATCGCGGTGGGACTACCAGGAGATTCGTGAAGTAATATTGCATTCTAGGAACCATAATCATTTTTGCTATGGCTACACGCCCGATGGATGCCAGAGGTAATGTCTTCCATAAACCCACCGCCGTTCGTAAGCCCGCCAGCGCTTTGCGTGATTTAAAACATTTTGTTGGTTAAGATCTATGGGTTGAATCGAATCTGCTAGCCAGCCCTCTATCTCTTTATCTAACTTCCTTCCTTCTCTTCCATATATAAAATACGGGAAAACTCCTTAAAGGCTTCTTTAATCTCGGTCTCGCTATTTAATATGATTCCGGACCGATTTTCCTTGATCTCCTTAATCCTATTTTTATTCAGATCTGTCTTAACCTTCCAGGCTAGGAGTTTACTTGCTCTCTTCCCATATTCAAAGTGGGCTAGTTTGCTAGCATCCCACCTTTTTCGAACCCTTATTTGGAGAATCTCTGATAGTTGGTTTTTCAATAACAGCTGCTTCTTTTCTAGTTCTACTTTTTTCACCTCTAAAACTGATCTTTTCATCTCCATATTTAATTGCTCCATTTTATTTTCTAATCCTGTAATTTCACTTTTATACAACTTATTCCTATGACAGGTTACACTAGTGATCTTTCCTCTAATGAAAGCTTTTAGGGTATACCAGACTTTTGCATTTGTAGCTGAGCCACTATTGATCACAATAAATTCTCAAACCTCTTCCTTCAGATTATCCATTATCTCACTGTCGGCCAGTATTGTGCGGTCTACAGTCCACCTTCTTTCCTCATTCCTAATGCTATTTTTGAATGTTTATACAACTGCCGAATGTTCTGAAAGGTGGGCTGCCTTGTGATCGATATTCAAGATATTTTCTCTGAGGCTCCAGTCTACTAGAAAGTAATCTATTCTAGACATACTTCGATATTTTTTATTATGAAAGGATGTACCTTGTTGATTACCTGCTCTTTCTCTCCAAAGATCACACAGGGTGTGCTGCGTCATCATGGTTTTTAGGAGTGCTCATGAGTTGGGTGTCGGTGTTGCTCTAGTTCTACTTAACTTATCTAGTTTTAAATCTAAAACAACATTAAAATCTCCACCTATTATAATTGGGCCAGGGAATTCTAACAAATTTGTAAACAGATTTCTTAATAACTCGCAATCGTCATGATTCGAACCATAATAACCTGCTAACGTTAGGGACTTATCGTCTACTTTTACATCAGCTATAATCCACCTGCCTCCTTTGTCCGCCTTTGACTTAGTCACCCATATTTTCGCTTGCTTTTTCACAATTATAGCAACTCCTCTAACATTCCCACTCTGGTCAGTGCATAGCACTTGTACCCAACTTTGCTTATTAAAATGGTCAACGCATTCCTTTTTTATTAAGTGTGTCTCCTGTAAAATGAGAATTTGGGCAGGAGAATCTCTGAGATATTGCAATAGCCTGTCCCTACGTCCCTTTACACGTAGCCCATTGACAATCCAAAGTTAGAATTTGAATGGACATATCTTTACTCTACTCGTACCAATTACTATGTCTGAGGTATTTGAGGAATTTTTATTTTTTTCCCCATATGCTCCCCACCCCGTGATACCCTACTTCCCACCCCTTACCCTGGAGAACCCACTCCTGCTTCTTCTTCTTGGACCTGGTCTTAGTCCAAATTCTTCTTTTGCTCTGTTGGTCCCCAGTCACCCTAAAAATGTATTGTATGTCTATATATGAGTGTATTCATATGTGATTCATTGAATTGCAGTATCTGCCTCCTCAGCTTCCCCCTCCATCCCCCTTAATGTTTTCTAATAACTCATCTGCTTCCCTTATGCTCCTTATCATGTGCATTTTATTATTGTCCATTATTCGCAATGAAGCCAGGAATTTAAGTTGTACTGTTGCCCCTGTTTTCCTGAAGTCATCCATGCGTTTACCCAACTCCCATTGTCTATCTAGGGTTTCACGTGATAGATCTGATCTTATTTCGAAAGAGAAGTCAGGGCCTTTCAATGATTTTAATTTTAGTGCCGATGTGAGAATTTTCTCTTTCAGCGCATATGTCTGAAAATTGATAAGGATCTTTCTTGGTTTTACTCTACCTGGCATTTTCCTGAAGGGGTCTCTATGTATTATTTGTATGTCTTTTACAATGTCGGCCTCACTCTCATCTACCTGGACCACAGCTTTTATGAGGGCTACCACATACAACTTTAAATTGTCCCTCTCATTTCCTTCAGGAACTTTTAATATCCACAAATTGTTCCTTCTGGAGTTATTCTCTAACTGCTCCAGCTTTTCCTGAAGACCCTGCTCATCTCTACACAGTGCTTGGAGCTCCGTTTTATTATTTGCGAGATCCTTTTTTAACTCCTCCACTGTGTTTTCAAGTATTTCTGTTCTCTCAGTTAAAGTGTCCAGCTTTTTATCTAATCTCTCGCAAAAGCCCCGTATTTCACGCTGGTTAGCTTCTGATACTGAGAACCCATTCTTAATATCCAAAGTTAACGCTCCTAACATTGCTTCTAAAGGGCTAGACGATAATTCACTTGGGATCCTACTTTCAGGAGTTATGTTCTGAGCTGCTGTGTGCCCCCCGCAAGTATTAACGCCACTTCTATTCATTGCTCCATCAAAAGTCGTGGCCATCATACTCTCTTGGGTGTTGCCCTGGCTGAGCTGCCCCCCCCTTCTCCATTACTGTAACAAAAGCATCTATAGTGGCTATAGCAGCTGTGGTCTCTTGACAGGGTTTAGGGCTCAATATCTCTATGCGTGGCGGTCTCTTTAATGAAAGCACTGATGGTTGTACTTTAAAAAAGGTGCACAAGGATGGTGTAATCTTTAGTTTCAGCTCTAAGAGCACTTCCTTTTATTTGTTTTTTCTCCCTCCTTTTTACTTCCTGCTTTGGTTTCTCTGTAAGGGGACTTTGTGAGAGCTTGTGAGGGGAGTGAGGGTAGTAAGCCCAACCAAAGTCTCTGTGTCCAAAGATTGACTATGTCTCAAGCTCTGGTTAACTGTGGGCGCACTATCTCCCTTAAAGGGGCCTCCCACAACTTCCTGCCCTCCTAATGCGCAGGATATAACCCCCGCAATGGCCCCCCTACCTCTCAAGTTCTGAGTTCAACCGTCGCAAATGGCGGCAGGCTGCTTCTTCTCAGCAGAGTTTGCAGCTCTCAATCCACCGGAGCGTGCGACTGCAGCGTATGTGCTGACGCTGCCTCCACTCGACCGGAGGTATCCTCGCGCTGCTGCCCTGCGGCTCTTCCTGAGCTCCAGGGTGGCCATGAAGCAACACGGACCGGCGTCCGATAGCAGGAGGAGAATCACCGGAGAAGTCCCAGAAGTTCCAGACGTGAGGCACATCAGATATCATTGACGGTAAAATTAACAAATCTAATTTAGCGATGATATTTTCAGTGATACTTTCGGCATTGCGAGCATTTTAGACACAAAAGTCGCGCATTCCAATTGTAGCGACCGGGAGGCTACAAAGCTTGCGACCTGTGCGGCCGCCATGTTCTCCCCCACCCCTCTCCTTTTCTTCCATTTTCTGTAGGCCTCCTCTCTCTCTGTGCATAACCAACTCTGTCACATGCAGGTCTGCCCGAATATGCAGATTTCCTACAACTTATTTCCAAGATCACCACCTCTTCTTCTTTAAAACAAATTCCCTTACAACCCAACAATACCTGGTTTGCTCGAGCACACAAGACTAGTACCAATAAGTGTCAATGCACTGTTTGATCCAGGCACAAAGTAACATTTTTGTGAGTTAACAACAGGTGCAATTTACTGTCAGCACACCCACAATTTGATCTTGCTAGCATCACTCTGGCATCCACGCTTACTTTTAACGTTGTTCTCTGTGTTTAATGATTTGTTACAATGATTTGAACATTTAACACCACAGTATTTTCAATGAGCTTCAAGAATGCATATGTTTACATCTTTGGCGCTGTGTCGAAAACTCCCTCAAGTAGCTTCATTTTTTTCAAGTTTGCTCTGACCTGCGGGCTATTTGAATTCCCTCAGCCTGTTGGTAGAATGTTGTTTCTCCGTGAATCTCCTCTTAAACCATTTGTTATCGATCGGGAAAGAGAAGATTAGAATTACTTACTTTCTTCTGAAAGTTCACGCTGCACTACTTATACCTGTGTGGCTGTAGCCCTAAGCGCTCTGTGTGTTTCCCTATCATTCTCTCCTCCCCCTCCAGGGGTCAGGCTTAGTGCTGTCTTCTCCAATAATTTTGTGCACTTTGGTGTGGCTTGGAGAATAAATAAGTAATGCACAAAAATGCTCGGATTATAGCATCAACATCTGAATCCCTTTCTTCTGCACGATCTTGAAAAACACCAAATCACAAACACATCTGATGGAACAAAGCGAAAGAGCATCAGTTATTACTCCTCTGACTAAAAGCAGATGTAAGCTCTCTGTAAATGGAAAATATATAAACCCTCACAGGGTGTTTTAGCTAAACATATTTTTTTTTATAGACAGTAGTTTAGACAGTACCTTTTATTCAGCCATTTCAGCTAATATGCTAATGTTACAGATGTACTTATAAGCTTCTGAGACCCCACAGGACCTTTGTTAGGCATCTGAAAACAGAAATGAATAAAAGCTTTTTGAAGCTATAAAACACTGTATAAATGCGATAAAGTGGTGTGAGAAAGGGAATTATTTGTTAGAGGGGATGTGAGTCCTCACCAAGTAATAATATTATAATCCAATACTATGTCTAGGTAGATCTCAATAATTGAAACCTGAGCTCTACCCTTGGTAGCTGTAGCACAGAGCAGACAGGCTTCACTTTGGAGAAGTGTGTAAAGTATTTATCAGTACCAAACCAATTAAAAAAGTAGAAAACTCAATTAAAATTCTACTTTTTTAAAGTGGCATTATCATAATAGTAACATAAAAATCAACTTGCCAATTCGATTGGACTTTAGATCACTATTAGTTAGAGATCTTGAATCATTTTTCTGTCTCTTCCCAAATTGATGTCACGCATTTTAAGGTGTTATACTGTAACCCAGTGCTTTTCTATGGGAGAGCCAGCCTTGCCACAGTAAAAAACTGCCCGACATGTAACACTTAAATTCACATGCCCTGCTTTTTAGTGACTATGCACTGTGCCCTATGGGCATGTCTGGCCTACTTTAGGTGTGATTTATATGTATTAAAAACTAGACTTTTGGCCTGGCAAATGGTTTATTTTGCCAGGAGAAGGCCTAAAGGCAGGCTTTGCATTGTCAATTTAATAGGAACACAATAAGTGCTGCATTCTACCAGTGACCTTTAACATACAGACCATGGGTACACAGAGCATCATAAACTAGAGACTAGGGAATAGGTAAATTAAATATGCCAATCAAGGAGTCCATACACCAGCATGAAATGATATTGCAAAAAAGGCATTCTGCCCATCACAGGATATTAATAATAATAACTGTTAGACCTGGCACCATTGGCGTGGGTCTCCCTTCCATTTTTTGCTGTAGCCTCATGTGTTTTTGCTGGTTATAGATGCTTTGGGCACTGTGCCACTGCTGTTCAGTGCCACAGTACAAGTGCTCCCTATGGTAAATTGATGTATGGATTAGTGACTCCATGATTGGCTTGATTAGTTTACTTGTCAGACCCTAGTACCGTGCACCGCGTGTGCCCAGGGCTTGTAACCAATGCTGCTGGTGGGCTTGCAGCACTGATTGTGCCACCCTTGTGCAGCTTGTAAAGTGTGTCTCAGGTCTGCCATTGAAGAGCCTGTGTGCAGTCTGGAACTGCCATGCTAAATGGGCAAGTTCACCCACTTGCCAGTCCATAAACCTTCCCTTTTATACATATTAGTCACACCTATGGTAGGCCCAAGGGCAGGGTGCATTGTAGGTAAAAGGTGGGACATGCCCTGGTGTGTGTGGCATGTCCTAATAGTGAATTACAGCCATTTTCGTTTTTCACTATTACAAGGCTACCTGTTCTCAATAGGCCGGGATGGGCAGTTTCATTATTACATTTTATAATCCTAACTGACTCAGGGAACTTGGTAGAAATTCGAGTTTAGTATGCCTGAATTCAGAATGATAAAATACATCTTTTAGTGAAGTTGGTTTTAACATTCTGTGTTTGAAAATGCCACTTTTAGAAAGTAACAAAGAATTTGAGTGTCTCCGTGATATTTACAAGCAAGAGATGGACTAAAATGGTGTTTAAAGTGTTAAGTTATGGATTAAACATGAATGAACCTAATGGACTGGTAAGGGAAATGGTCCCAATTAAAGCAGTGCGCCAAATTCTGTACGTTAAATACGTGCTTTTGCATTTTCACTTTTAGAAAGTAGGCATTTTCTTGTCTAACCATCCAAACCTGCCTCTGCTAGGCTGTGTATTCCTTCTCTGGAGTTTGAGTGACAGGGGCTGGGAGATTCCAGGAGACAGGGTGAGTCGGCACAAGGCTGAATAGAGAGATCTGCATCTAGATGGGTGGGAGGGGTTGCACCTGGGACCTGAATAGGGCTGGGCCTTCCCTCCACAATGTTGGCTCCACCTCCTGTGGTGTGTCTGATGTCCCTGCCCTGCGAAAGGAAAGTAGGAGACATTTCAACAAAGTGCTCCAGGACTGACCAGAACTGGTTTGGACTAGGCAAAGGCCTCTCTGCCTTCAGAGAACAAAGGGAAAAGGAGTATAAATATTGGGACCCAGACCCAAGAACTTTAGATTACTTCTGGGAATCAAGACAAACCTTTGCTGAGGAGAAGAACCGGGAAGCTGAAGGAGGAGACTACCCCTGTGCTGTGTATTTGGGGGTTGGCCTGCCGTGGTTGCTTCATTACCAAAGAGAGGAGAAAAGGACTGAGTGGGCTTTCTATCAACTTGAAGAAGAATCTCCAAGGGCTTGAACTAGAGCTTGCCTCCTGCCTGAAGTCTCAGGGATACAAGACTTCACTAACCAGTGCCCCCCTGAATTCCTTTGCTGGGAATTGAAGTGCCTGCTGCTGTGCTGGGCCTTCTAAGAGACTGTGTGTCGCTGGGAGCTGGAAGCGCGACGTAACAACGAGAAGCGTGTCACCACCGCAGCCGCTGTCATCGATGAGGAAGCGAGCCGCCGCTGTCGCTGTCATCATCGCATCGCCGAAGAGCGGCGCATTGCCGGAGAAGTGGGACGCTGCCACAGAGGTCATCGTCGCATCACCGGAGAAGCGCGTAGAAGGGCCTATCCCAGCTCCAAAGATCTTCGAGTCGCTGCACGGCTGTCGGGCATGCACGCATCACACCAACGTTGTTGCATCGCAACAAAGACGCCATTTTGTCGCATCGCACCAGAGAAGAGTATCGCATCGAGGTGCCAGCGTGTCGCATCGCACTGGAGAGCAGTAAGAAACCAACGCATCAACTCCCCACACAGTAAGGAAGTGAGCATCAACTCCCCTGCACAGCAGTAAGGAACTGACGCATCCACTCTCCTGCGTGTAAGGAACCGACGAATCACCTTCCCTGCTTTTGTTTTCTTTGCGCTACGCATCTAAGGTACATTGGGAGTAAAGTGTCGCATTTACAACTTGAGAGAACTGGGCTATTGTATAACATTTGAGAGACTATTTTTGAGTACAGTATTGTGGATTTTTGTCTTTTGGTCTTGTGTTAAGTCTATATAAAAATACTACCTATGCCAATTAGAGACCCCCAAATCTAAAAATAACCCAGTATTTGTAAAGCGCAAACTAATCACCCGTAAGGGTCTCAAGGCGCTGGCGGCCATCAGGGAGATTAAGCGAGCTATTGCCCAGAGTCATATGGTGCTGGGCTGAGCTGCCACTGGTGCCAGGGATCGAACCGTGAGCCGTGTGCTCTGGAGTCAGCCTCCCTGGCCGCTGCGCCACACCTCTCCCTGCACGTATTGACAAGTTATGTAACTGCATTGAGGAGGAAAATCAGAGTTAATTCAAACTGACAAAAACAGAATTCAAAGGTGACTTGCAGTGCCCTTATAACACTTGGTGCAGGATACTTTGTTATAAAACATTGTCACATTATCATTCTTCAGCAACCTGCTTTAACTTCTCTTGCTAATTATTATGAAAATGATGCCCCTGTTGCAAATATGTAAAGTAAATTTGGGATCTGAACGTGGATATGCCTATAATTAGTTGTATAATACATTTTAAACAGTTTAATATTTTACTTTCAAATGTGTCTGTAATTCATAATATGTAGTAACATGCAAATAGATTCCGGTTCTTTTGTAACAAATTCCATCACTGCAGTGCATAAATGTACGGCCCTAAATGTCTTCTCATTAGCTAAAGCTTGTGAACATCCAGGAAAAATACTTCAGAAAAAAGAGCTAAAAAGAAAGCTATCCCACTTACTTTTAGGTCGAGCCTACCAGATAGCACAATCTATCGGGTTGTGAACGATATATTGTTGGGTTATCAAGCACATACAGGGGCTTGGAGCCCACTGTTGCTTACCATTGATTGGTTTTCCTGCTACTCTCGTTGACTGCTTCCTATTTTATGGCTTTTTTTATCAGTCTTGTGTTTTGTCCCTCTCATGGAGCATTGTCTCTTTACCATTCTCTTTTACTGCCTGATTATAAGCTTCCTCTGCTTGCTTTAAGGGAACTATTTTTTTCTTTTTTGTTTGAGCACTCCATGAGTGCATGTGTTTTCCAGTTGTTTTCTTAGTGTGCTTTTCTCCCCTCACACATACCCTTGTTACTCTCTCTCACCTGGGTGCTTCTGCCCCCGTGTTCCTGTTGCTTTCTTTCACTCATGTTCTCCCCCTTCTACTGTTTCTTCCCTGTCCACGCACCATGTTGACTCTCACCCGCCTGGCCCCTCCCCAACTTGCTTATGCAATTCGCTCACCTGTTGTAACAGGGTAAACACCTTCAGCACAAGCAGAACAATATCCTACATGAAATGGCTTTCCCGGAGGTAAAAGAAAATTTGGGCTCCTCTGCCATTTCCTTGTAGCAGATCTATTAGCATTGTTGTAGACATTTAAAGTAACAGAAAAATCTGAATTTAACCCATCCAAAGTAAGCATCTTTAGACATAATTTTATAAAACAACTAACATTTGTCACCTCCTGTCGGGCATACTTGTTTATCTCTTCAAAAATCAGTGATTGGGAGATTCCTAGTGGTGAATATGACTACTTAAAATATTAATTTAAAACAAATAGTAATGCTTTGGCCCCAGTTCGAGTAAGACTTTGTTCCATTGGAGTGGATTTTCTTTCATTAAAGGCATTCTCTAAATGAGGGTTTCCAGGTCATTAATTGAGGTCGCAAGTGTTGATAGGTACACATATGCATCAGGAGTCAGTGAGGGTGCACATATTATTATTACAAGTCTTAACCAAGGGAGATACAGAATATGCTCAATGGGATCCCTCAAATTTCACTAGGACATCACGGAGTATCTTAGCATATTTCGTTTTGGCTTCTTGTTCCATAACCACGTAAGCTTGCTACAGAAGTCTCTACCCAAACATATAAAGAATTCATTAGAAGCAAATTCTGGATCCAAGAATGCAAATATGGGGGCGTGGCTTGACGCCCACGGTAAATGGCGGCGTCAGTGTGAGGAGCTTCGGCGGGGTCGCGAGATTCTGCATTATATAATATCGTCGGATGAAAACAAGATGCGCGCACGCCTTCGGATTGTACGCTGACCATCCTGAGCACTCCAGCGCTACTAAATTTGCAGCAGAATTGCCTCTATTGTTCAAGTGAGTCCTCCGAGTGCAAGCGCAGTATCGCGACCGCCATTTTGCGATGTCCGTGACCGGCATCTCTCATCGCGCTGCTGCCTCACTTGTTGTTTAGAACTTGCTATTTATATTCCTTGGCATATTTTATGTGCAGCATTATCTGGCAGTTGTTATGGAGCATTTTGAATAAGTGGCTGTTTTTATTCTCGACATTTTGACTGGAATATATTTTTGGAGGCCATTTTGACTGTTTTCATGATTCCTTATGGCACATCTACCTCAGATTACTGGGAATATTTGTCATTCATTTGACCCAAATGCTGCACCCACTTTCTATGTTGGAGCCACATTAAGTATTTCTTTCACGCTTATGCTACATTGGTCGCTCTAAATTTGATTGGGGTGACATATATGATTTCTTGGCTGCTCCTCCCACAGCTTCCTTCCTTCTCCTAAACTTTTATTACAGCGACAAATTTTTTCACCTATTTTTGTTCGTTGGCTGTGCTGGTGTCTCTATGGGAAGAACGAAGGGTGCTCTATCTACAAAAATGCAACAAAAACACATTTTCATTAAATTCTAGGATTTTTACTGTTTACTCTAAGATGGAGGATTCTCTGCAGTCTACACTTAACTCCCTGGAGGCCGACATGGATTCCGCACCTGTTCCACCTGGGAAGACATTTACCAAGCGTCTAAAGCATAACCCCCTTCTCCTCCTAAGGTAGCCTCTCCGTTCTCCATGGAGATGCTGTTGGACGAGATAAGAGCCCTCCAGCCCTTTATGGAGGAATCCAACTCTAAGTTGCAAACCCTCACCGATAATTGGTCTCAACTCGATACAATAGTCTCTGCAGTTGAACAAAGTATCTCCACCTTTAATGATACATGTGCGAATGTCTCCCAGCTTCAGTCTCAAGTATCTACGCTCCAAAAGCAGATTGAGGACCTTGAAAATCGCAGCAGGAGAAATAATCAACGTATTTATGGTCTGGCGGAGGGACTTGAGGGGTCAGACCCCCTCACCTTCTTTGCTTCCTTTCTTCCCAAGGTGCTGCACCTCGCAGAAGGCACGTCACTCAATATTCAAAGAGCGCACAGGCTAGGTCATCCATTCTCTAACATGTCACCCTCACAAAGACCTAGAGGAGTAATTACATACTTTCTGGAGTATACAGATCTGTTGTTGGTGTTAAATCTGCTCAACGCATTACTTGGTCTGGTTCAACTTTGTTTTTTGCTCAGGATTATGCCAAGGCTACTGCTAATAGGTGAAAAGCTTTTCTTAATTTGAGACCAGCTCTCCGATCACTGGGTGCCCGCTATGGCCTCTTCCATCCTTGCTTGTTTAAGGTCACTTACAACAATAGAACAATAACTTACGAAGATCCTGCAAGGCTACAAAGCTTTATTAATTCATGTAATGCAACTGCTATGGACACTCAGCGGCCTTCTTCATCGAATAATCCTTGAAATTGTGAACTTCTTGAAGATATATAGTTCATATCCTGCATGGAGTCGTTTTCATAAGTAGCTTCCTCAGTTTGCCTAGGCTATGTTCTTATTTTCTTTTTGACTTGAAGTCTGATCAACTTATTGGTTTGTTATGTTCTCATTGCTCTCTCGTTATCTTGTTCATTTTACACTCTATCATCTTCCCTTTTAACTGTTGTCCTTCTTTCTCACAGTTTGCATGCTGATGATTCACTCAGCCTAGCTTCTTGGATTATTGTTGGTATTTCTGTTTTTGATTGCTTCAACGTATATCCTAGTTGTCTGTTTCAATACTTGTTCTAATCTCTATTATTGATCGTCCCTACAGATTTCTTATTCCTGTATCGTGGTTTCTCCTGGATCCCCCCATTTAGCTGCCCTCAGACACGTCACCTACACCATGTGGTTCCATCCCCCCTTCGTATTTTCCTGTGTTTCCCTTTTTGTAGGTATGTTATTTGTTGGTTTGTTATTTGTTCTGTTTTTTGTTTTATGTTCTGCAGCACATTCTTCTGTTTTTTGTTTTATGTTTTGCAGCACATTCTTCTATCTCTTTTCTTCATCATCTAACTTATGCACTAACTCTTTCTCCTGTGACTTTTCTTTCTTTTCACCCTTGGCTTTGCTTATACAGTTTCCATAACTTGCATTGTTCTAAGTTCACTCTTTTCATCTTATTTTCTCATTTCCCTTTTTACACTCTACGTTGTTTTTATACGGTTCTGGACTTTGGTTTCACAAGTTCGGACTCCTTTATTGTTGTTTATTCCATTTTATTGAATCGAACTGTGGTTTTAAATTGCTTTTTGCTTTTTGGTTTCATTTGTTATGTCACTTAAGTTGGTCTCTTGGAACATTAGGGGATTAAACACTCCTATTAAGAGAGAGAGGTTTTTAACACATTGAGCTAAGTTAAATGCTGACATTGTCTTTTTACAAGAAATGCACCTTACAGATACTGAGTCTATGAAATTAAAAAGGGGTTAGGTAGGTGAGGTTTACTTCTCCCCTGGAGATGGTAAACGCAACAAAGTGGTGTTATTATGCCGCAAATCCCTCCCAGTCACATTACTGTCGCAAGAAACAAATGTTATCACTAAAAGGTGTTCCAGTTACTCTTCTTAATGTCTATGCACCTACTGGTGGAGATACCTCCTTTTGGCCTGCCTTAGCAACACACATATCCACTTGCATTGAGGAGAATTTTATTATGGCTGGAGATTGTAATCAAGTGTTAGACCCCTTTGTAGAAAGGAATTCTAAAGTGCCTTTCATCCCCAATAAGTCACATAAATCTTTTACTCACACTATATCTCAACATAAATTACTTGATGCCGGCGCCTTTGTAATCCAACCACTAGAGAATACTCCTTTTATTCCTCAGCACATCATACCCAACCCAGAATTGATTATGTCTTTGTTTCCCACAACATCTCACAATCCCTCACTTTTGCTGACATTGGTACAATTCTATTATCAGATCACGCTCCCATCTCTATGGGCTTCGATATATTACCTAGGAACAATGCTCCTAGAAGATGGCATTTCAATAACACTCTCCTCTTGGACCCTAAATTCTCAGCATCATTCACTTCCTTCTTTACTGATTATTTTGAGAGAAATCATATAACATCTTTATCACTTGCAACTATTTGGGATGCCTTTAAGGCGTCAGCCAGAGACTTCATTACAAACTTTGTGGCACGGAAACGGAAATCTGCACATAAGTTCACAACAGACCTCCTTCAACATATTAAGGCACTTGAACATTCATATTACACATCTCATTCGGAGGAATGCTTAAATGCCCTTATCAACGCTAAATTGGAATTTAATAAAAAGTCCACAGAGGACACTTCACTTTACTTGTTAAAATCCAGTGCAAAATTCTATGGGGGTAAAAATAAAGCAGGTAAAATATTATCCAACTATTTAAAGATTTGCCAAAACAAATTAAATATTGTCTTTGATGAACATTTAGTTGTAAAGTTTAAAGATGCCGAAATATTAAATGAATTCTCTCTTTTCTATAAAACCTTATACTCTTCAGAAACTCAACCTATGGAACACTCATTAGCACAATTTTTTTCTGATATCCAAAAACCTCAGCAGGTGCTTCCGGACCAATCTCAATTAGAATCTGATCTCTCCCAGCATGAACTCCTTACTGCTCTCCAAAATCTTAAAACAGACAAAGCCCCTTGTCAGGATGGCTTTACTGTTGACTTTTATACCCATTTTTCTAAACTTTTGATCCCTAAGCTACATTCACTTATAAGTTTTTTTTTATCTTCCAATAATTCCTCCGGTTCCTTTTCGGAAGCCCACATCTGTCTTATCCCTAAAGAAGGTAAGGACTCTAAGTTCTGCAAAAACTATAGACCTATCTCACTTGTTAATATTGATTATAAAATTTTTTCTAAAGCTTTGGCCATACGTCTAGATTCCTACTTACCGAATTTATTAGGGAAGGAACAATCTGGTTTTGTTAAGGGTCGAGTCATCGCTGATAATACAATACTATTTTTTTATATTTTATCCAAATCGTCCCATCTTGATCATTCTTTGGTGGCGATAGCGCTAGACGCCGAAAAGGCTTTTGAAAGAGTTGAATGGACATATTTATTTTATACTCTAAAATGGTTTGGATTTGGCCCAAATTTTATAAATTTATTCTCTCTCCTTTCTCTAATCCTCATGCAGCAATATGCGCTAACGGCCTAATTTCTCCTTTTTTAAATTTAGGTAGAGGAGTGCGTCAAGGTTGTCCTCTTTCGCCTTTCCTCTTTAATTTAGCCCTTGAGCCTTTTTTATCTAAATTACGCCAAAACCCCAATATTTGTGGGTTTCGAACATCGAATGTTCACAATAAACTCGTGGCATACGCCGATGACATTCTGCTTTTTATATCTAAACCAGAAGAATCAATTCCTGCTTTTTTAGGGGAGGTGGAAGCTTACTCTTCTATCTCGGGATATGAGTTGAATAATGATAAGTGAGAAATATTGCCTCTAACGAAATATACTTTTAATTCAGAATTTCAAATATCTCACTTTAAATGGAGTCAGACGCTAGCAACAGCTGTGAGGAACTGCGAGGAGCCACGGAACCGCCGCTGCCATCAACGCCGGAGCTGCGGAGCCTCAGAAGCCGGGTTCTACCTTTTTGATACTTCAGCAGTCAGGCAATCGGCAACCGGCGGTTCCTTAAAATTCTTCAAGGAGGGAAGGGTTTATATTTTATATTTTTCCCAGTCTGGAGGCGCACCTTTTTTCTTCTTCTTTTTCCACTTCTGGCCTGAGAAAGTACCAGAGGACCAGCACAAGACTGAGTTTTGAGCTGGAGCGGGAAAAGTCACTACCCGCTCGCTCGCTCACCGACGTTCACCACCCCCAACCTGTTGCCCCCCTCCCACATCAGCAGCGTGGATCGCTGACCCGAGCTGACCCGAGCTGCAGCTGCGGCTCCACCTGACTCCCACGGCTTCTGGATCACAGCACCCAGACCACACCAGACCGCACTACACCTCACAGGTTCTTGAGGAGGCGGCGAGCTGCCGAAAAAACGGCTGAAAGTACCGGTCATGGCACAGTGCGGCAAAGTGAAGCACCGTGAAGTATAAGGAACGGACAAAGAACCTGGTAAGGACCCTCTCAGCTGGAAGGAGCGGGAAGTAGTACGTAGGTCTGTACGCCAGTGACCGGCAGCAGGCAGCAGGCCCGGGGGACAAACGGTGAGGTGCCGGTGAAGGGGTGGGAGCGAGGGGATCCTGATTCTGTTTCTGACTCTAACTCCACGCTGCTGGCTGGTCACGGGCCGGACCTGGTGTGCGGGGTGCAGGACACTCGGAATAAGTTCCTCAGCAGAACTTTGTAACATGTAGTTACTGCTTGCAGCACCAGCAATTTTCGGGACTACATATCCCAGCCTGCCACGCTCCCAGGAGGGAGGTGCTTATCCTGCATAACACCAATGTGGCCCGTCCTTGCCCGTCACTGTCCAGAGGTGGCTGGGCTGGGCCCACTCTCCTATCTTGTGCCCGGCGTGGCAGCAAGATTGTGATTATGCTGGAGGTATGTCAATGTCTGAGCCCGTCTTGACAACATCACTGAGAGACAATTGAAGTTTTTGGTATTATCCTAAAGACCTGCGGATCATTTTTAATTTGTTCCTTGTGCTCCTTGTTGTAATTTATTTGTATTTATTTGTATTCTGTGCATTCTATATTGCACTAGTGACTATTTCCATAAGCAAATTTGCACTTTTTAAGGGTTTTGAGAAAACAAACCTGAATGCCCAGAAGCTGCTAAACATGGAAAAGCGGAAATCAAACCCAGGGAAAAGTGTGGTGGGGACCTTAGATGCCTTTTTAACAAGGGCTGAGTTTGTCCTCATTAATGAAATTAAATCGACAGAAGGCAGGTTATCCCTGGAGCCACACATTTCGCAAGGCAGGATTTCCCCAACTCCTGCTTCTTCTAATGTTCTGACAGGGTTGAATCAGGACATATCTCCATCACGGCTGAGTCAGTCGCCACTTGTTGTCCCAGCAACACTGATTAATTCCGTCTCCTGTACATCTACGGAGCAGGAAACTTGCACGGATAAAACGACAGCGAGAACTAGAGGGCACAAAGCAAAAATAAAATCTAACCGCATTAATGAAGCCCCTGTTGAGAACCGGGGAACAACGAAAGCAAACAAATCCGTAAAGGGGACATTTGGGACGAAAGAGCTAGTCGATCCTACAAGTGTTGCTGGTGAGGGCAATCTTATTTCCCCGATTCAGAACAGGGCAGGGCAACTAATTGACAGTACGTTGGAGGGGGACTTTTGGGGCAGGCTGGAAACCATGCTATCTACCTTATTAGACCCCATTTTTCAAAAAATAAGTTTAGTAGAAGACAGGCTATCTAAATTAGAAAGGTCGATGGTTTATAATCCGTAGGTCATTCCATCAGTAAGTACAAATTAGCCCAAAGCCCAAATAGTCAAGGAAGGAGAAAGAGAGGCACCAGATAAGAATAGTTTTAATGGTTTAAGGTCCACTAATATAGATATTTCAGCTTCCACACAGCAGCCGTCTCTAAGGATAGAGTCCCTTATGCCTCAGAGGTATAAGAGATCTGAGGGAAGGGCCCTTCAGATGCTGACTCTACCAACTATTGATCTCCCACCCGAATCCACTCCATATGTTGGGATTTTGGGGAATGTCCCTGTTCTCCCAAATGGGAAGAGTGAAGATTATGAGCAGCTGGTAAATAAAATAAATCATTGGTTCACATATAATACCACCTTGGGCGATCATGTATCTAAAAATATACTTATGGCACGCAGGGTTAGCTGGATTGGGAGCTCACGTAAACAGGGGACAGGCGACTGTATTATCATAAATTTTGATAACCCTTTTACCGCAGGCCGTATTTTGTCTGGGGACTGCAGTCTCACCCCTTTAGTGGGTTCTGTCATCAAGGCCTTACCCTTGGGCTATTTTTACAGGCCACCTTTCTATGGGGACATGACCTTGGATGGCCATGGGGTACCCTATCGTGGTGGCTGTTTAACAAGAGTACTCCCTAGACACCAGCCCATTCCCTTGGTCCAACCACTGCTAGAATTACATAGGCAATTTGGTACTGGTCATATAGTGGCATCAAATAATAGATTTGCTGCCTTAACAGGCATGGAGGAATGCGATTGACTGCGGGATCCCATATTTATTGGGTCTAAGCCGGTCGTACCTCTTCAGGCTTTAGGGGAGGTAGTCGTGGAGCTCCCAGTGCCGAGTTCGAATAATTTCCTATCCTGGAATATAGCAGGGTTGGCAACTAAGTTTCAGGATCCACGGTGGGTGTCTTATGTTAAGCAATTTATGGTAATTAGCCTCCAGGAAACGTGGTCGGTGGATTGCGACCTGTTCCTGGAGGGCTACAATGCCTTTTTCGTTCCAGCTAGTGAGTGGGAGACCAAAGGGCGGACTAGTCACATACATTTCCGTGGCTATTGATTGTAAGCTGTAGGTGATGGCCACCACACATCCAGGAATATTGGCATTATCGGCCCGAAGGGGGGACATTAGTTGGGGAATTGTTAACTTTTACAATTCTTTCTCTTCCACGCATGAGGCTAGTAATATAATTGCCCTGGGAGTAACCATAAAACAATCCCTAGGCCGAAGTCTTCATAACCTTTTGGTCTCTGGCGATTTTAATATACATACAAAGACGGTTCAAAACCGGGGGGTCAAAGGGAACAAGTTTTAAGACCACACAGGGTTAGATCCCCAAGTCAAGTATCTATAACACAAAGAACCCTGAGGTCTAAAGTCACCAAAAAAGAAAAAAGACGAGAAGGTGGTGTGTAAATGACAAACAAAAAAAAAAAAAAAAAAAAAAAGGCCCAATTCAGGTAATGAAAGGGCAATCCCTTTTAAGGACGAAATCCCTCACTCACCCTGGGTGACATGCTTCATCATATGGGATTCTCCTCCCAGAGAAAAATCCTAGTTTCTCTGGGGGCTACGACCCCCTCTATGAGAGGGAGGAGCTCAGGGATGTTTTGATTGTGCACTAAAGGATAGACTAAATCCACATATGATGAGCTACGTATGAGTGAGGGGTGCAGTGCTGACCAATTGATAGTGCAGTGAAGGTGTATTAAAACTAGTCACAGGACGGAAAGGAAGATACTCTTAACACAACCGTACCGAAGCTAGATTAAAAACGTGAACACCACTAGTCGAATGTAGGCCATGGTGTTTAACAATGAAAAAAGGTCGACATGTTTCAGCCTTAACGCCTAAGTTGGCTCGGCTTTCATCAGGACCAATAGCTACTGCAAAATAAAATAAGAAAACTGTGTGCTAACTACACAGAAAAAGGATACTAGGAACACCCAATAGTTGCTAGAGGGGTGTACGTCGCTTAGTCATCTCAAACACCACCTAAACAAAGAAAGCTCAGTGTAAGAAAAAGTTGGTTCGAAATGCAGCGTTAAACAAACATAAAAAATGGGATTTAATAGCTTATTGCATGAACCACTCACCCGTGAGCACTGGGTGCGACTCTAACCTCCACCTGGCAACCGCTCAGGAAGGGAACACCGCTCTGAAAAGTGATGTAAGAAGCTCAGAGTTTGGTACCTACATCTCAGGAGCAAATGTTCAAAAAAGTGTGGACTGATAAACTAAAAACAAGGGAGACCGGTATCTTCAATAAATGCACAAAATGCTATATGCGTGAAGAACCAAAGACAATGCCAGGATCTACAAAATGTATGTGCTATAGTTAAATCTCGCTGTGTTGGACACTCAATTGGAACAAATCCAAAGGAAAACAATGTAAATTAAAGTTGAAAGGATAAATTAACTCAATGTACACGCACTCGAGTGCATAGCACATAAAACGAGTGACCACAAATGCTTAAAAAGTCAACAGCCGCCAGAGAGATGACTAAATATAAACTGACACAAGGAATAATGAATGTGCAGTGTGGTAAAAAGTAACGAAGAGCTAATTCCAAACGCTTACCTATCCGTCGGGGGACCGCGGCTGAAATGAGCCTGAAGCCGGAGGTCCCGCGGGACGGGTAAACGTGTGATATGAAGCGTCAGAGTCTTCAATTAATGGCCAATGGAAAAGCTCGTTACAAAAAAAGGCGAAAATAAAGGAACCATTCAGAGCTGTGCTACCGCGCTATGTTCGTAGTCTTGGCAACGGTAAATGCGGCCATAGAAGTGGTTTCGTCTTAAAGAGACTATGCACAAAAAACACACAAAACAAGGGTGCTGGCTAATATTACCAGACTCAGGACTAAAGTAAATACCTAAAACGGAGGGATCCTGGTTATAAAAACACTGGCTCCGATTAGGAATACAACGAAGGAAAAGCTCAGGCATTGGTTCATGCTATTGGGCTTAACATCAGCTCATGAGGCGGAAACGGAGGGAATACAATTAGTAAGAGCATTCGCTCAGTAATTGACGCGCAACGCTCGTCATAGAACTAAGATAAATACCGCCAAAAAGGAAATCAGAAAAACCAAACATAAACGATCTGTTGTGTATGAAAAAACATAAACGATCTGTTGTGCATGAAAAAACAGCGAGACATTTAAAATAGTCAATTAACCCAAAGTATCAGACTTAATGGTTCCAAAGGGGCAGGCACTAGATAGCACTAGCCAAAGACAGGGTAAATGACATGGTAAATAAAAGACCCAAAGTGAAACGGACCTGCTCATGGCTTACTCTCTTAACTAATCCCATCTACTTGGTGTGTAATGATGCGGGACTAGGAATAGAAAAATTTGTGAATATCATAGTGACAACCACGGAATGTCGTCGTTCAGTCCTATGACATGCGTGTTAAGTGTATAAACCCACCGCTGTTCTCGTTTGAATAGAAAAGAAGAGCAATCTGTCAGGTGGGAAGGTATGAAAGGTTTGTCAAGGACCGTCCAGTGTAAGTCATTTGGAGCATGGTTAGCTGCTAGAAAGCGGTTGGTGAGTTTAGTTGCAGAACGGCCACACCGTATGGTACTTTTGTGTTCCAAAATTCGGGTTTTCACCCGGCGGGTGGTCATTCCAACATAACGTAACCCACACGGACAAGTTATTAAGTAAATCAAGTTTGAACTGTTACAATTGCTGTGACTTTTGAGGGTCCACGGTCTGCCAGTGCCAATATCGATCTCTTTGGTCACAGAAGTATGGCAACAAGCCGCGCAGGAACCACATGAGTAGTGTCCTACGACTGGTGGTAAACCCCACAGGGTATGTTGAGTGCCTGTTTGATGAGTCCGTGGGCGGGTGTGTACCAATTGGTCCTTGATATTACTGCTGCGTTTAAAAGCAAAAAGAGGTCTCGGCAACTTGACCTCTCATATGTTCAAAATTTTCCAGTTGGTCAAGATGATTTTTTTGATTTGATTGGAAAACTTGCAGTAAGTGTGTACACAGGTGAGCCTGTTATCAGAGGATTTGGGGGCCTTGGGTTCCAGTAGAGCCTCACGATTGTTATTTGCTGCGCGTTTAGAATCTCTACGGATCAGTTGCTTGGGATATTGTCTGGCCAGTAATTGTTTGGATAAATTGCTCGCATGTTCTTTATACTTATCAACTGAGGAGCAATTTCTTTTTAAGCGCAAAAACTGACCAAAAGGCAGATTATCCCGCAATGCCCGTGGATGGAAACTGTCATATTTCAAAAGGGCATTCACCGCCATAGGTTTCCTGTACAATTCGGTACTCAAGCCACCCTCAGAGGGGGTTATCAATATGTCCAGAAAAGGGAGTTGGGTCTTGGAGTACTCGCAGGTAAATTTTAGGAAGGTATCACAATTGTTTAGCCAGTTCTTAAAAGACAATAAAGAAGCCAGTGATCCGTGCCATAGTACGAACACGTCGTCTATGTACCTCTTCCAAATCCTTATTTGATCTTTATAAGGATTGTTGGTGCCGAACACATGTTGTTCCTCAAAGACATGAACATACAGGTTAGCCAGGCTGGGAGCAAAAATGCTCCCCATCGAAGTGCCTGACACCTGTAGGAACAACTGTTCTTCAAATTGAAAAAAGTTCTCTTTCATGGCTAAGCTGGCACATGACATGATGAACGAAACTGGAGTGATGGAGTCCGGAGGATTAGCCAACAGGAGAGTTTCGATGACATCCAATGTCTCATCCTGTGGAATACATGTATAAAGTGACTCTACATCAAATGAGACTAAAAATTCTGTCTCACCATCAAAGGGTAGATCTTTGAGTAGGATCAAAATGTCCTTGGTGTCCTTAAGGTACGTGGTGTTTGAGATGACTAAGCGACGTACACCCCTCTAGCAACTATTGGGTGTTCCTAGTATCCTTTTTCTGTGTAGTTAGCACACAGTTTTCTTATTTCATTTTGCAGTAGCTATTGGTCCTGATGAAAGCCGAGCCAACTTAGGCGTTAAGGCTGAAACATGTCGACCTTTTTTCATTGTTAAACACCATGGCCTACATTCGACTAGTGGTGTTCACGTTTTTAATCTAGCTTCGGTACGGTTGTGTTAAGAGTATCTTCCTTTCCGTCCTGTGACTAGTTTTAATACACCTTCACTGCACTATCAATTGGTCAGCACTGCACCCCTCACTCATACGTAGCTCATCATATGTGGATTTAGTCTATCCTTTAGTGCACAATCAAAACATCCCTGAGCTCCTCTCTCTCATAGAGGGGGTTGTAGCCCCCAGAGAAACTAGGATTTTTCTCTGGGAGGAGAATCCCATATGATGAAGCATGTCACCCAGGGTGAGTGAGGGATTTCGTCCTTAAAAGGGATTGCCCTTTCATTACCTGAATTGGGCCTTTTTTTTTTTTTTTTTTTTTGTTTGTCATTTACACACCACCTTCTCGTCTTTTTTCTTTTTTGGTGACTTTAGACCTCAGGGTTCTTTGTGTTATAGATTTTAATATACATCCTTGTGGTGAGCCAACAACTACGTGTATTTCTGAGTTGGGTTGTCCCCGTATGAAGGGTTTTCACTTTGAGCATACCGCTCAAGGTGAGTTGTTGAATACCATGACAAATGAACTAGACTTGGTGGCTACTATGATCCTAACTGACCCGCGCACTAACTTTACTGTGCCCACTTTCAAAGGACATGGGAGGGGATCTTTCATTGATTTTATTTTAATTTCACCCTCTTTACAATTTTTTATTAATAATTTTAACATTGCAGAAAGTGAATTTAGTGATCATAACCCCTTAACTCTTCACATGACAGGACCACTCTCAGCAAAATGTAGGGATGCTCCAAGTAAGGGCATACTGAGATCAACAGATGGGAAGCGCAGATTAAAATGGTCTCAGGTATCCCCAGAAATATTTTATAACAAGGTTAAAACAGTATGTGCTGATGAACTGTCGCTATGTACAATGGAGTGGTCTCTTCCAAAAGTTATCCTTGGTGCATTCGACTCTATTTCACATAAAGTGGCTGAACTATTATGCGCCCCAGCCAGAGGTCAAACCTTGTCTGGTCCTAGATGGTTTGACTCTCATTGCTCTAAAGCAGCCAAGAGGCTGAGGGAAGTCCTGTCATCAAAACCTAGAATTCAATCGGAAGTCTCCAACTGTCGCAGGGAATACAAGGTAGCCCTTGCCAAGAGGAGGGGAGCACTGAAGGAAGAAGCGTGGAAGGAATTGATTGATTCCAGCACCCTCCGAAATAGCTCGAGGTTTTGGAGTGTTGTGAACAGGCCCCTGTTTGACCATGAAAGGGGGGGGGGCCTTGGCTCACACATCACTGAGGAGGAGTGGGTACTTCATTTGAAAACTATGTTTGATTGCCCGTCTGAACTTAGCTGCAGGAACGCCCAGGATAAGAAGGACCCAGAATTAACTTTTGAGAAGGGTGAGATCCTGGAAGGTATTACAGGATTATCTGCTGGCAAAGCGCCTGGTCCTGACGGGATCCCCCCAGACCTATTTAAGTCAGACCCCTCCTTCTGGGCGCCGATACTGGTGGCAGTTTTTAATGCTGCAGCAAAGAATGGCTGTCCCCAGTCTTGGGCAACCTCTACCATTGTTCCTGTTTTTAAAAAGGGCAATAGAAATAGTACCCACTGCTATAGACCAATTTCGCTTATTGACTCAGTGGTCAAAGTGGTGGGACGAGTCCTTTTACAGAGACTTTCAACTTGGGCGGAGGACAATAAGATTTTGTCGGAAGTCCAGTATGGTTTTCGATCGGGTCGTTCCACCGTTGCTCAGTGTCTTAATTTATTTATGATACTGAGTACATTTACTGTTGCTCGTACTGGGACAATTCACCTTGCCTTCATGGACTTGTCATCTGCATTTGACTGTGTCAACAGGAACAAGCTATGGCAGTCCATGAGGATAATGGGAGTGGAGAACAGTATTGTCAATTTTCTGGAGGATCTGCACATGTCAACGAAAGCTAATGTCAGGTTCTCACAGGATCTGCAGGTCACAAGGGATTTTAATATCAAAAAGGGTGTCCGGCAGGGCTGTATTCTGGCCCCTTTTTTATTTAATTTTTATATTAATGAACTGGACAGTGTACTTAGAGCAATGGGAGCTGATTACCCAAGTGTAGGCCGGCGAGGGATTCCCGTCCTGTTATATGCGGACGACGCCGTCCTCATATCCAGGCCTGAATTGGGTCTGCAATCGAACTGCCTTATCCAGATTCATGACTGACCGGGATTTGGCAATTAACAATTCCAAGTCGTATGTCATGCAAGTGGGGCAACTGGGGAAAAAGAACTTCCAGTTTAGTGTAGGTGATTCCAAGATCCCCCGCACAAATGTATTTTCTTATTTAGGGGTCCTCTTTGATGACCAGCTCAAATGGGGCCCCCTATTACAGAAGAAAAAAGGGGATCTGGCCAGGGTTAATTCAGCAATTTTTAATTTTGCATCCAAAATAGGGAAGAAGCCAACAGGAGCTATGTTGCAAGTGTATCAGACCAAAAGTCTGGCCATAGCTACCTATGGTAGTGCAATTTGGGGATACACTATTGCAGAAACCTTACAGATAGCGGAGAATGATTTTTTTAAATGCTTACTATGTGTTCCCCGTGGCACATCTAATTTAGCGGTTCACGAAGAACTGGGGGTTCCCTATTTAAGTGATGCACTTGCCCTGCGACCTCTGATTTTCTGGCTCAAATGTTGATTAAACAAAGATCTTCCTCTCACCCACCTGATCCTAAGAGAATGCATGACTCTGGACAACTCGACTCGTATTTCTTGGCTGAGATATATTAAAAAAAGTCTTGATGAGTTAGGGCGGGGGGACTTATTTGCCAACCCTGATGTCATTACAAAGAAAGATGTGGAATCAACCAAATTAGCCTTTTTTTCACTGAGGAAAATAGAAAGGGAAGCTAAGGAGGTGCTAAAACCTAGTGTGCGGACGTATATAATGCTCAAAACAACCCCCATGACGGAACCCTATCTCATGGGGTCTCTGTCCACACATGAAAAATTTTTGTTAACCAGGTTCCAGTTGAACTTTTTTCATCTTTTGCCCGCCAGACCCAAGGGTTTTAATAGAGGTCAAGATATAGTGCCCTGCGGCTGCGATGGACAATGTCCGCAGGATACGTTGCACTTCCTGTTTTTATGTAAAATATATGAAATTCCGCGTAAACGCTTTCTGGTTCCTATTTTAAAAAGAATGAATTTTAGACAGGCTCGACCGGCCCTGGTGTACCTTCAATTATTGAAAGAGGACTGTATATTTTTTATAGTAGGGTTTTTAAAAGCCACTGTTAAATCTAGGAGTTATATGGATGTGTAAAGAGTATCTCCTCAGGCTTTTTCTATCCATTCATTACATGTAATTTTATTGTTGTATTGGTTGCTATCTTAATTGGTGCACTTTTTGAAACTGTTTTATGTCAATGCAACTTTTATGGTTTAAAAGCAAAAACCGAATAAAGTTTTTCTGACTGACTGAGTCCGAATAATATTAAATATCTAGGTCTACACTTTGCATCTTCAATCTCGGAAACTGTAACCTTATGTATGAACAAGTGTATTCAAAAGATTTCAGACCTGACTGCTAAATGGCATCCTCTTTATTTGTCTTGGTGGGGTCGGTTAGACACCATAAAGATGATGTTATCGCCCATAGTCTTGTACACTATTTCGAACATTCCAGTTCCAATTACAAATAAACTATTTTAAAAAGTTAATTCCATGTTATCCTCTTTTTTGTGGTATAACAAAAAACCTAGAATATCCTTGCGAAAATTAATTCGCCCTAAATTAGAAGGAGTCAATTTTTCAGACTTTCATGCTTACCATAAAGCTTTCTTACTGTGTCAGGCTTCTCTACAGATAAGTGTCCTCTCTGGACTTCAACGGAGTGCCTCTTTTTAGCTCCTTACTCGTTTAATGAGTATCTCTCCTTTTCTCGCAAACCACAATCCCTTTCAACTTCCATAATAAAGCACACCTCCAAATTGCTCGAGATACCTTCAGACTCTACTCATGATTCTAAAGAATCTTTCTTAAATTCCATGATTTGGCACAATAAAAAGTTGTTAATCCAAAAGAAGCCCTTTTACTGGAAGACTTGGAGACAGAAAGGCTTAATATGGATTTATCAATTGTTCTCAGACTCCCAATTTATACCTTTTGATGAGCTCAAGCAGTTATTCAATTTACCGTCCTCCTTTATCAATAAATGTAACCTACTTAAAACAACTGTGCTGGCATCTCTTTCCCTTCTTCCCACCAGACCACACACTTCTAACAATTTAGATCCCCCTACCAATCTTCAAACGTTGCTCATGACCACACCCAAGGCTTCTATTATTTACAAATACTTACAAGGTAATGATATCAATCGGCAGAAGACAAAAACTGAAGAAGCTTGGGAACGAGATTTTAATACATGCTGGCCACTATCACTATGGAATGGTATATGGACTAAATTACCTAAGGCCTCTAGAGCAGCAAACGTTACCCAAACATTATTTTTTGTCTATAATGGACTGCTATACACGCCAGCCACTCTGTCTAAACACTTCTCTTCTACCCCAGATACATGTTGGTCATGCTCATCTCCCAATGCTGATTTATTCCACATGTTATTTAATTGCTCCTTAGCACATAGTTTCTGGAAGCAGGTATGGTCTCAAATTAACTTAATTTACGATACTAAGTTTCCTTTTTATTTTACTCATATCTTTTTAGGTAGTCTTTCACCCATTTGGGATGACACTCTTCTTAATGCCAAGATTATTGATTTATTATTGGCAGTTGCCTTCCAACAAGTTACTGTCAATTGGAAAGATTTGTCGAAGATTTCTTATAGGGCTTGAAGGTACACTGTTTGCCATAATCATAGGTTAGATACTGCCTTTGTTTACCCTCCCCGCATGGCCATTAAACGTGCTGACTTATGGTCGCCTCTCACAACATTTATTGATCAAAGCGCTAAACAGTGTTCATTACCACAACCATCCCAACAGGAGGTTCCTAAACCACCCTAGGTTCCTTAATAGTTCCATAAGTTTCTTGTATGTACCTAGATGACATATATATTTCATTTACTTTGCGTTCTTCTGTTTCAATTTTGCATTATTAGTCCGTTTCCTTTCTGTTTAGTCACTTCAAATTCTTTTCAATAAAACCATTTGAACTTAAAAAAAAAGATTGCAAATACCTGTAAACCAGGTTTTTCCAAGAGTTATAACTTGTGTTTTATGCCTGTTAATTATGAGATGTCATTAAAAGAAAAATTCAACCCAGACATTCAGAGTATATTCCAATTCCATGCCAGCATGATCCCAAATGGTAACCTCATCAGGAAAATAGAGCGACATTACATGTTTTTAACCAATCCATGTCTCTAAGTTAAAGGTCAAATAGGAGCAATGCCAACGCACAAACCAGACAGACATGGCTTCCACACCTGCTTTTAGTCTGAACTTAATTGGTCTTTGCCGCACAGGTGTAAAGTGCAGTTATTAACACAACCAATCCTCTTTCCAACAATTTGGCTAACTATCAACCTTAAGCAAGTCAGTGGAGAAATCCACACAAACACAAATCAGTGACACTGCTTTCTCTCTTTTTGGGTGCTTTGTCTTCATCATCAGTGATTTTGCACTATGCAACATTCCAGTTTGAAATATTAGAATCAGTGATATTCTCCCAGCCCAAATTAAGAATTGTTTGTTTAACATTTTTGCAAATATTTTACAAGGATGGCATAACATAGATAATAGTTTTTAAGGGGCAAATATCAGCCCACCTGTGACCAACATGACCAATGCCTTAGTCAAAATGATCGATGGGATAATTGCTTTATATTCACACATTCTGTTTATACTGCATTTACCACATTTTTACATATTCTCATTCATGCCGTAGGGGTTATGGTTGCAAAATAAATCTATATTCCAGCTGGTTGGTGAAATTATACTAACAGCCTTTCCATTGGTCACAATAGCCGTAGTTTGCCTGTGTAATCAAAAGAATATATCACCCTTAGAATGAGGTTCATAAACCATCCTATTTCCATCAGCTGGAACAAAGTTATGCTTCTTTCACTGCACTGGGATTTTATAGCATTCTTTAAACTCCTATATAAGCAAACCACATGTTACCATTTCACAAACGTAGTGGCGTTTTTCTAAATCCACAACTATGCAAGGTCAAGTGAAAAACTATTCCAGAAATTTTGGGTTTTGATGATGCATAGAGTTGTAACCATTGAATTAATAATGATGCACTTGAAACAAATGTGCTGAGTCATTTAGAAGTGTAATTGGCACTATCAAATAGTTATGTCATATTTTCGTTTTAAACACCATTTGTTTTAATAAGGATGAAGTTTAGGGTGTTCTGCTTATCCTGCTCCTGCTCATGTCTCCTCCCAATAAGTGTCCCGCAGCAAACCATCTCTCATCTTGTATCCGTGGAACATTAAATGAATGACATCAATGACTTAAAATGAACTATTGTGTTAGGAAGTGTGTATAGTGAATGGAGATTTTGTCGTGTACCCAAAGTATCATATTCAAGGACTTCCGCTGGAAGTCCACTGAAGACAAGTTGGTGTTAATTCTATGAGACATTGTAGAGAAATGTTTCATTTTGTGCTGATCATTTCTAGAGAAGAGTTGCTGTGAGAGTAGATGGAAGAGTTCTCTTACCTTTAAGAATTGGGTTAGTGCTAAACATGTACATATGTTAGAATTAATACGTTGCTGTTTCTGATTTGCCAATGCGACCCTAACCATGATCATACCATGCTCAATTTGGAGAATCTAGTATTAGAAATGTGATTTGTGTATAAAAACCTCTTGAATCTTAGTTTTGGAGGGCTTATTTCTTTCTGATTTTTATGGGGCTCATTCTGGTTTTTTGAGAGTATTTCCTTGCACAGTGTGTTTCATGATGCACATTGCTGGGTTTATTTTCTTAGACCTTGTCTATTTATCTTAGATTTTCCATAGACCTGACTAATTAGTCTAAGTTTCATTATTCTGTATTTCTGTATTTGAGCGTTCATGGCATTTCCATGTATTTTCCTCTGTTTTATAATTGCTAACTTTTTTGTAATAGATCCATTTTAATTTATTTTGACTTAGAACTCAGTTATTAGTATTTCTGCATTTAAACTGTTTCACTCTGCTAAACCGTATGTGTTTTTATAAGGAGTGTAGTCTCTAACCGCTAGATTTATTAGAAACTTCGGAGCCAAAATATTTTGGTAAGAATAGAGGTATTCAAAATATTGGAGTTCAGATAATTATTGGACTTCGTCTTCCACAGAAACATACGTGGATGTCTCTCTGCCTATATTCTTTGTCATACATGAAAAGGAGGTCAGAGCGGCATGTCATAATTATACATGAAAACTATTATTTGTATGTAAAATAGAACTCAACAATGAATTTGAATTTGAATTGAATTTGTACGGCGCACAGCAACCCCGAAGGGTTTCCCGGCGCCGGCCAGATAAGAGAGCTGAGAAAAACTAGCCAGAAAACTAAGCATTGAAGAGAGAAGTCTTCAAACTTTTGCGGAATAGGCCATAAACGGTTTCCTCACAAAGTGAGAAAGGTAGCGAGTTCCACAAGGTAGGTCCTAAATAAGAAAAGGACTGGCCACGCATGCGGAAGAGTTTGAATTTAGGTACAGAGAACATCATCTGATTGGTAGATCGAAGGAGACACGGGGGTTGGTAAAGCTGAGCTAACTTTTGTAAATATATGGGGGCCACTCCAGTTTTTATTTTAAACATATAGCAGAATGCCTTAAATTTTATACAGTTCTCCACCTTCAGCCAATGAAGGCTCCGGAGGAAGCTGGTGACTGATGAAGATGCATCAGGCTTAGATACCTGTACTTCCGGAGCAAGCTTTACATTGAAAATTTCCATAGATAAACTACAAATAAGATTTGTATGATCACTCATCAAAGGAATCAAACAATATAAATGGACTGCTTTTCCTGTAATGGTTTATCTCATCAGTTTGTTGAGTTGTGGATGCTGTTTGATGCCTCAAGTAGTTGCTTTCTGACAGATGGTCAATATAAAAGAATACAAACGAAAAATCTAGCCTGAAATAAAAAAAAATATTTTATTATAGATGAGCCACCCCTTCAAAACTACTCTACTCCATCAACAACTTAACAGTAAACAAGATATTTATATGTCAACCCCTCAAACTGTAACTGGCTCTAAATTTCTCTGTCTCCATTCCACAATGGTATACTAAATATTATTTTGCCAGAACAAAGTTGGTCTAATGTTGTTATTGTCAATTTTGGCATGCAAATCAGAAGACCAAAAAAAATAAATGAGAACGTTTACCAGCCCATTATTAATAGTGTTAAACATAGTTCTAAGATACTAATCTGCAATTTAGAATCAATCAAGAGGAAAATATCAGTAATAATCATTTCACTTTTGGATTTACCAGTTCCCACTGTCAACCTAGGGAGGACGGATGGTAGTTTCGAATGTAGATACTAATTTGGACAAGTCCACATGTATGGACCTAGAAACGTCCATTTGAATCTCCACCCTTGGTAGCCTTCCATGGATTAAAAGACCACGGTTAATGTTAATGACTTAATACTGAAATCCATCTCTCCTAAAGTGTAATGGTAGCAAACATGAAATCCATTTGGTGATGAAACCCTACAACATTCTGTTGTGTTTCGAATAAGATGCCCGTACAAAGGTTCCCCTGAATCATGTCCTTATATAGGCACAATTCACATTGCCCTTATTTAGGCATAGAATCTTTGTCCTTATTTAGGCATTAGCCATGCTAACCAAATACAGGCATGGTCACCTACATCCGTCCATCCCACGTCACAACGAGTTCTTAGAAACCAGACCCTTAAGCCATCGGGACTTTCCCTAGCTAGGATTATTGATTTCTCCAAGAACTCATCTATTATGCATGAACTACTATTCCTTAGGGATTCATTCATGGCGTCTTCTTCTACCCAACCTGACGTCAATGCTAGCATTCCTAAGCACCTTCCAGGTATAAATATACCTCCCCTTACCATGGCAAACCAAGGAATGGCTCAGCACGACTTGACTGCACGGTTCGCCACCGCAAGTTCAGAAGAGACCATATCCCGGCCTGACGCACTGACCAGATGCTGTCATCCCTGCTCGCAGAGAATCCAGCTTCTAGTGTTCTGACTCCCTTCGCGGGGTGTTAGAGTTTGAGACCCGGAAAGAGATTCCCACCTCTCTCATTCTAAAGGTATGGAGCTGACTATAACCTAGAGGGACTCTTGGCATACAAACTTAGTATATAGCATACTATAGAAAGCAGCACCTATTCTTACCTCGTACTACACTTAGGTTCGGTACACTGGGGTAGAACTATTTAGAAGCATCAGACGAGTATTCACTTCTTAGCTTGTGTTATTTATGTATGTATATATGAATATATGCCATAGCTAAAAGACAATGCTATTGTAGTGTTATTTCTTCTTACTGCTTACGCTGTGCATATTATATATTGCTTACTGTCTAATGTTTGTAACAGCTCATATCTCTTACACGAGAAACAAGACTGTTCAATAAATCTTTTTATTGAAACGCCCGTCTATCTATTTCTGTGTAACTCTGAAGAAACTAAGCATGCACGATTGACTGAGTGAAACTGTTATCTATTGTTTCCACGATTCTGAGACGCGTTCCGATTCTAAGGGAAACAAAGTTGTCATGTTTATGCGGTTGTCAGAAACGAATCCCTTCTTGTTTATTCGAGAAGTTTCTAGTGACCTCTGAATTAGCTGGCACACACAAAGAAATTAAGTTTAATGTACTTGATAGGAGCATACTGACCTTAGTCCTATGTAAAAACTATAGTGGATATTATTCCAATGCGCTGAGCCTATAATGGAAATAGGAACTACACTACATGGCGCCCAGCGTTTGATAAGGCACTAATTTAACGCTAGATACTGAAGTAACTCAGTCGTGCTTTTCTCACAGACCCCTACTCATAATTCTCCATAAGACGCCTGGATTGGGTAGGGTTAATATCCGGCATAGCTGAGTAGGACGAGAATGCTATGTATTAGCTGTTTGGTTTGTTCAACGTTGAAGGATACAGTGTTCCAAAATATTGTGCACCTTATCTTTGTTTTCTTGAAACTTGTTCTGCATTTTTCAAAAACAATGTCCCAAAACGGGGCTAATAATACGGCAACGACTGATCTAGTCGCAACGGCTTTTAATACTACAGGTTTAAATGAAACTGATGAGGGGGTTATAAACATCCCTTCAAACCTAAGGAGAGCAATCACTCTAAAACTTATAAAACATGGCCTAACACCAAGAGGTGGTAGAGCAGTTTTTGAGATAGAGGCACATAAATCTTTTCAGACAGAGGTATTCTATTCGTGGATTACATTCCAAGAATCAAATCCAGTAACACATGTGTTTCACTTCTTCAAAGAAGATGAACCAACTGAGGAATACATTCCCTTGGAGGATATTGAAATTCCAATCACATACCAGGAGCATCAGCTCTGGTTTAAAGGTGCCCTAAAACATTACAATCACATAACCAGGCTCGGTCCACTAGGTAGACCAGGAGCAACATGGCCGATTTTAGCCAGCTACATACCTCATCCTGACATTGAAGCAATGTCAGATAGGGAATTACTTAATCAAATACAAGAATTAATAGAATTACACAGTTAAACCACAACTGTCTGAGGGTCCTGAAAAGAACTCAATTAAACACAACCTTACATCTTCTAAAAAGAAGTGGAAAAATAACAAACAACATTCAAAAGAGAAACGTTCTCAATGTCGAGGTAGGTCTCCTCAAAAGGAGCCCTCTGACAGGAGGTATAACCTCAGGAATGGGAATAATTTGAAGAAACCTGACAGGTATCAAGATACTGATACACGTTCCTCTCGTACCTTTTAGACATCGTCACAGACATCCGAAAGAAGAGGACGGTCAGATCACAAAGAAGAACGCGCGAAGTCCAGAGACGATCAACACGTTCAGAAAAACCAAAACCTCAATTCAGTAAGAAGAAGGTATCAGGTCTGAAGATCAGACATGCAGAGAATTCTGAGAACACAACTCAAGAACAGAGAATGGGCTCAGACAATGCTGGACAGTGCAGCAGAAGTAACAATAGCTCACCAGAACCTGAAGGAACTTCTGGAGATAGTGGACTTGAATGAGTACATCACAGTTGAGACTGTAGACACCAGGGTTAGTTCTCCACAAAAGTTATATGAAATAACACTCTGGATGGAGGGAGACATACCAAGAAAATTGAAAGCACTCTTTTAAGAAAAACTTTTAAGGGGTTATGACATACTTCTAGCAGAACAAGACTGGGCACCAAAATTTGTCTGGGAGTACCCACATGGCGAAGACATCATTATGCCAGCCTTCTCGAACCATGTTCCTATAAATGTAAAATATACTTATGCCAGGAAATGGGCAGCTGCCCAGGCCCCAGCGTCATACAAAAATCATGTAGGATGGGATGAGGACTCACCTCACCATAAAATCCAATTAAAATTTCAACTTGCTGCACAAAGACTGTACCCAGTTAAGCAAGAAGCTAAAAAACAGGTCAGGGAGATCTTAGATCAACTTGAATACCAAGGGGTGATTGAAACATGCACCTCCTCAATGAACAATCCTTTGTTTCCTATTTCCAAACCAGACAACACATATTGTCTAGTTTTGGATTACAGACACCTGAACACTTGTTCTAAGACATTTGCTGTGCAAAAAGCACACAGTACATCATTAATGAATAACATTGTGCGTAAAAAATAAAAAATCACATTTGATATTTCAAATGGTTTCTTTTGTCAAAGAAACCATAAAGTGACTTTATTACCTCTAGTACCTATTCTGATGATTGGGACTTTGAGACTGTTAATAACATGATGTCTGATCTGGAAAGGTGTGCTGCACTCTCTAACCATGAATACTTAGAGCGCCCAACAGACTCTGAACAGCTTTTTTGTTACAACCACTATGGTCATCATTTCTTGCATAAATCTGCAACATCTAGAAATGTATTTGTGCATAACCAATGGGAACATTGTCCTACACCACCAAGGGGTAGCTCACAAACGTTTGCAATTAAGTTTCCATATTTTTCAGGTTACAATACATCCAATCCGGAAACGTTTTACTTTAAAAATGTGAACAAAACAGGAACGAAAAATATGTTAACCAATACAAAACAGATTTATTCTGCAGCCTTTATTGCCCAACTGTCTAGACAGGGTTTTGACATTTGGAAAGACACAATTGACACAAAATCTGTCTGGGGTACAAAAGATTGGCAGGTACAGGGGATAGAAGCATTGTTTAGAGCCTGCATCATCCCACAGCAGATAACGTTTTTGAATGACACTGTCCAACAAACGTCTTGCCTTGGGTTAGCCAAGATCAAAGACATGAACACACCGTCCATACCTACACCTGCAAGTAATAGCACTACAAAGGGAGAGGTCGACGTACATACTATTCTACAAAACAACAGATCAGATTCCGAATGGGAAAAATGGTTGCTCTGGCCCACAGACACAAACATCTGTCAAGAAAGATTCCTGAACAAGATACAAGGTTTAACGATCAATAGGCCAGACCCACGCTATGTTCAAAGACAGCATCCAGGGGTAGTAACAACATACAGTGTAGGTAAATTATGCCTTGAAGACGCAGGCCTTAGGGAATTCTTGCTAGGTCCAAGAAAACCGTGTCAAAAATGTTTCATATATGCCGGCATCTATGCTGCTTATAATGAAATATGGAAGGATACCCAAGCAGGCGCTGCATAAAGAATACGAGAACTTGATCGTATTAATTTAGAGAAATCTCTCGCTGTGGTCGACAATGGATTAACGACTCTGTCATATAGGATATATTCATTGGGCAACATTGTATCCTCTGCTATAGACATTGTGGAACAAGATTTGGTCCTGCTGCGTCATGGCCAGTCTCAATTACGTTCTATTCTGTTATTAGGCTGGACTCTACAAAACTTGCGTGCAAGCCATGTGCCTTGGCGTTTTATCAACACGTCTTCTCTGTATTCAGATTACAATCTCACTGATAAACAGATCGAACCAGCACAAAGGGGAGCAAAGTATACAGTGCTGAGCATTGAAAAACTGGAAAAATTGCCATTTACGGTAGCAGAAAAACCAGCTACAGAATGGATCATACATGGCAAAATAACTCTGCCTGTTACAACTTTCCATTTTCAGTATTGCCTTAAACACATGCCAGTAGGCAAATATGAAAGGTTGGGTAAAGAATACATCAGGACATCCTGGGATTTACCTAACACACACAGATGTTGGAGTGGGGGGCGTGAAGTGTTTATTAGCGGTACACACTGAAAATGCACTGAGCGGTTCACTCATATGTCGGGATATTAGTTTACACAGGGCCTGTAGCGGTTCCACTGCAAATTTATCCTGCCACCTGCAATGTTCACCAGTCACTGTGATTAATCCAAAATTTGGACAACTTTCAAATGGGAGTTACTTCATGTTGAATGATCAGAGCTGTTGTGGCATGTTGCCAGGTATCCCATATCTAGTAACGGTTACTTCCAGGGTCACTTGCTGTATGCAAGTCTTGTTCCCCCAAATAGACACAGTCAGGGAGTCGCCTTTATGGCCTTCACTGAACATCTCTTCTATACAAACTCATACTTTGAGCAGAATAAAAGCCATTCTTTTACAACAAACCGTGCCTTTGACCTCGGCCAAAGAAACCTATGATCTACAAGTCGCAAGGACTGCGGCTGAGATACAGGATCTGTTAAGGACAAATTGCCCTACACATTTCACAGAAATGTTGGGAAGTATCTTACACATGTCTGATACGAGCGTTATTGTGCATGTATTTAAGACCATATGTTCGGGACTGTTAACACCTTTTCAAGCAGTCCTCGGAATCATTCCAAACTTCATGCACTCGGTTTCTGGTGGTCTGCCGCTAATTCTAGCACTCGTTGCATGAATCCTGTTTTTATTCCTACTGCTACCCTATGGCAAGCCAATCCACCAGCATCGCTCCCAGCACCTTGGAGAATGCTCTCTTGGAAAGGAAGTGTTGTGAGTGCATAGTACAGCTATTGGGTTTACCTCGTCTACGAGAACTATATACCACATGGTTTCTGTTGTTCAGACCAATCTGGCAAGATTGCATCTTACCTGTTCTACGCTGCCTGCTTTGCAGTGAAGAATGTGTGCTAGACATCTCTCTAACACTCTCATCAGTCATGCCAACGGATAGCGATACTCTGCTGGACCCGATAACGGCCCATGCTCCTTGTTGTCCCCAGAGGCTACCGATCCTGATGACGGCATTCATTGAGATCTCACAGATGGAACATGCTACTGCTGAGGTACGAGATGGATCAACTGGCACACAGGTAACATCAGTAATGAACACTGCTACTGAGAATGCATCACATGTATGTACAGTTAGTCTTCTAAACGAGGTAATCGACCTGTCACCGACAACGGTAGACACATTTTTGTCCACCGATTAGAGGATTTCATGTTTTCTCCAGCATCTTCAAATAACTTTTGATTTGGCTCACAGTGTACCCTGTAATCTATGAATTCGGCCTTCTTTTTTATTTTATTTTTTAAACAAAAGACAAAAATTGGAACTTTTCTACTAACACTTTTGTGTATATTGACTTTTCCTTTTATGGCTAAAAACTCTGCTTACAGTAGAACTATTCATAGAGAACAGACTTCTTTGAAAACACTTCCAGGGACACATTGTCACCTTTCTTCGCATTTATGTAATCATGACATTAAATGGCTTGGAACTATTTTTTTCCTTTCTGTTGAACTAGACCATTTCATTACATATGTGTATATATTTCTGTTCATTCTCTTAGCATTCACTGTAAATATATGCTTAGAATGAAACATTGCTTTAATATATACAGCACCTTTGCATTTTATGTCTAGCAAAGTTTTTTAACAACGACTCCTTTTAGTTTGCTTTTACAAATGTTTTTTAGTGAACATGTGATACTCAGTTTTATATTTTTAGCATGTTTAGCATTTAGAAATATCGATCATTCGTCAATGGAGTGGGTGTTGTGTTTTGATTTAGATGCCCGTACATAGATTCCCCTGAATCACGCCCTTATATAGGCACAATTCGCATTGCCCTTATTTAAGCATATAATCCCAGTCCTTATTAAGGCATTAGCCATGCTAACCAAATACAGGCATGGTCACCTACATCCGTCCATCCCACGTCACAACGATTTCTTAGAAACCAGACCCTTAAGCCATCGGGACCTTCCCTAGCTAGGATTATTGATTTCTCCAAGAACTCATCTATTATACATAAACTACTATTCCTTAGGGATTCATCCATGACGTCTTCCTCTGCCCGACTTTACATCAATGCTAGCATTCCTAAGCACCTTCCAGGTATAAATATGCCTTCCCTTACCATGGCAAACCATGGCACGGCTCAGCATGACTTCACTGCATGGTTTGCCACTGCAAGTTCGGAAGAGACCATATCCTGGCCTGACGCACTAACCAGATGCTGTCATCCCTGCTCGCAGAGAATCCAGCTTCTAGTGTTCTGACTAGGGGTGGGCGGAATTTGCGAAATTCACTTTTGCAAATTATCGCGAAAATGTTAAAAATCTCCGCAAACACGCGGAAATATCGCGAAGATGCGGAAGTTTTTTTCCCGCCCGTTCGCGGTATTTTTTGCGTGGTCGCGGCTCGCCAACTTACCCATGCAGTTGCTCGCGGGCGCGGCCATCTTGTTTTCACTTGTCTCGCGGTGCATGATCGCGAGAAGAAAGACATGATCGCGCGACGCATGACGTCACTGCGGGCGTGAACTGTCGCGAGACAGCGCAAATGGCTACCAACAATCTAACATTTTGTGGAGAACGCGACCGGATCGGGAAAACTTGTCGGCGAACGCGGGGATTCAGGTAAGGCGATCACGCGCACGCGAGAATGTATTATTTTACTGCGCGAGCAAGAAACAAATTATCGCTAAGCTGCGGAATGCGGAAATTTTGACATTTTCGCTCTTTCAGCGGAACGCGAAAATGCCAAATTATCGCAATTTCCGCGAACGGAACGGAATTTTGGCCAAGGCCTAGTTCTGACTCCCTTCGCGGGGTGTTAGAGTTTGAGACCCGAAAACAGATTCCCACCTCTCTCATTCTAAAGGTATGGAGCTGACTATAACCTAGAGGGACTCTTGGCATACAAACTTAGTATAACCATACTATAGAAAATGGCACCTATTCTTACCTCGTACTACACTTAGGTTAGGTACACTGGGGTAGAACTATTTAGAAGCATCAGAAGAGTATTCACTTATTAGCCTGTGTTATTTATGTATGTATATATGAATATATGTCATAGCTAAAAGACAATGCTATTGCAGTATTATTTCTTCGCACTGCTTACGCTGTGCGTATTATATCTTGCTTACTGTCTAATGATTGTAACAGCTCATATCTCTTACACGAGAAACAAGACTGTTCAATAAATCTTTTTATTGAAACGCCCGTCTATCTATTTTTGTGTAACTCTGAAGAAACTAAGCATGCACAATTGACTGAGTGAAACTGTTATCTATGGTTTCCATGATTCTGAGACGCGCTCCGATTCTAAGGGAAACAAAGTTGTCATGTTTATGCCATTGTCAGAAACGAATCCCTTCTTGTTTATTCGAGAAGTTTCTAGTGACCTCCGAGTTAGCTGGCACACACAAAGTAATTAAGTTTAATGTACTCGATAGGAGCATACTGACCTTGGTCTTTGTCGGGATGTGGTGAAGGAAACACGAGAGGCGGATGGGATTTGGTTTAGCGAGTAGTGGTTTTATTCTATATTACAACAGAGGACTTCGTTATCTTGGATCTGCTGAGCACTGGTGATAGGGCTGGGGGTTGAGTCCTCATCTCCGTTCTTCTTCTAGGCTTCAGAGTGTTCGCCAGTTGTTTTCACCGGAAGGGGCTCGGGATGTTCAGCATGAAAGAAACAATAGAAAACAGCCTTAGATTCAGGCACGTTTGAAGGTGGTTGGGTAGGGCGTGTGGGAGCACCGTAGCGAGTAGGGTGTGCAGGGGGTACGGACCTAAACCACCACCTTTGAACCAACACAAGGGTATGAGTAGGAGATGAACCGTCTGCTTACTTCAGGAGGCGTCCCCCGAACTCTCCAACACCCGCCGCCCTGACCCCAGGAAGCGCTCCCGTACCTGCTGAAGCCAGGAACCTCCGGGTCCCTGGCGGGGCGCTGCGTGTGTCCAACCTCCGGGGTCCTCCGATAAACGTCCTTCGACTGTCTCGGTCACTGCTGTTTTTTCCTCGTCCTTCCGCTCATCTCTGCACCGGCGTTCTCGCGCCCTTCTCGTCTCCACGTCCTTCTCTTGTTCCGTGTCCTGCTCCCTGCCTTCCCGATTCGGCCAATCCGAACCGGCGACGTCATAGGGGGTGGTGCCTTTCAATGGAGAGGAGACTTTTTCATTAAAGGGCCAGGGTTCAGGAAATACTTCCTTCTCCGAGTCGGGTGATCCAGTTCTGACCTCTGGGGGCTGTGGGACAGAAGAGGGGGACGAGAAAGGTGAGTCCAGGGGATTCCCCAGGGGGACAGGGACCACATCCCGACACACCCCACCCCAAGAATCGTCCCCATCGGGGACAGAGTGTACTCGGGAGAGGAAGTCAGTGTTGGAGTTTTCGGCACCCCTACGGTGAAACAGGTCAAACACAAAAGGTTGAAGGGACAAAGACCAGCGCATAATGCATGGGTTGTTGGACTTATTTCGGCTCATCCATATGAGGGGGGCATGGTCCGTGTAGAGCCGGAAGCGCCGGCCCTCCAGATAATAACGTAGTTTTTCCACGGCCCACTTCACGGCCAAGCACTCTTTTTCAATGATAGGGTAATTCTGTTCACAGGGAAATAGTTTTCTGCTAATAAAAAGAATGGGCCTTTCTGTTCCATCACCGGCAACTTGAGACAGTACCGCACCGATGCCGTTTTCAGAGGCATCGGTCTGTAGAATGAAAGGCAAATCGAAATCAGGAGATGCCAACACTGGTCCGCTAGTGAACACTTTTTTTAAGCGGGAGACAGCCTCCAAGACACGTGGAGAGGAATGACGCACAGTCTTGTCCGAGGTCGATTTCTTCAGGAGTTCGGTGAATGGGGCCGCTATTTCAGAGTACTGTGGTATGAAGCGTCTATAATAGCCCAAGAGACCTAAAAAGGCCAGAATCTCCTTTTTTGTTGTAGGGACTGGGGTTTCTGTGATGGCCCTGACCTTTTCTTTCTGTGGCTCAATACACCCCTTACCCAAAAGATACCCAAGATAGCGTACCCGATGGAAAGCCCCAAAGGATTTACCAGCATTGACGTGGAGCCCCGCGACTTGTAACGCCTGCAATACTCGACGGCAATGCTCTAGGTGACAGTCCCACGAGGGGCTGAAGATCACTATATCATCAAGATAGGCTGAGGAATACCTCTGATGGGACCGTAGAACCACATTCATTAAACGCTGAAAAGTTGCGGGAGTTCCGTGTAGGCCAAAAGGCAAAACAGTAAACTCAAACAGGCCTTCTGGAGTGGAAAAAGCTGTTTTCTTCTGATCACTGTTCCGTAAGGGTACTTGCCAGTAGCCTTTGGTCAAATCCAATGTGGTGATGTATTGTGCTTTCCCTAACCGTTCGATCAATTCGTCCACTCGGGGTAGGGGATAAGCATCTAAGGAGGAGATGGCATTAAGTTTCCTAAAATCAATACAAAACCTAATGGAACCATCAGGCTTGGGCACTAGGACTATAGGGGAGGACCAGTCACTCTCTGAGGGCCTAATCACGCCCATTTGTAGCATTTTGTGTATTTCGGCGGATATGGCTGCCCTTCGGGCTGCGGGAATTCTGTAGGGTTTCTGTTTTATTGGATCCCCGGGATTAGTGTTTATGTGATGTTCCACCAGGGTTGTTTTACCGGGACTGTCTGAGAACAGGTCCCGAAAGGGAAAAAAGACATCTAGAAGGTCCTTGGTTTGTGCGACAGACAGCTCTGGGTTTACCGTTAGCTTCTCTAGGGTACAAGGTCGTTCTCTTTCTACTTGGGAGATGTGTATGTTTTTCAGAGGGGGCCCCAGCCACTTCTTCAAAAGATTTATGTGATAGGATTGGGTTGTGCGTGGTGTCAGTTGTAAACGATAGGTGGTGGTCCCTATTGTCTCTACGACCGTATAGGGGCCCTTCCATTCCCTTTTGAACTTACTAGCACTGCTGGGAGGCATTACCAAGACCCAGTCGTCTACCTGTAACGTGCGTACTTTCGTTCCCTTGTCGTAATATTTCTTTTGTCTTTCTTGGGCCTTCTCTAGATTTTGATGAGCCAAGTCCCGTAGTTTACCCAATCTAGAACGTAAATGCAAGGTATAGTCTAGGAGAGTCTGGGTGTTATCCGCTTCTGCTTCTCAGGTCTCCTTTGTCATCTCAAGCAGAGTACGAGGTCGTCTGCCGTACAGGAGTTCAAAGGAGGAACATCCTAGACTACTCTTTACCTGCCCACGGATGACAAAGAGAGCCAGGGGTAGAAGACGATCCCAGGACTTTCCTTCGCTCTCTAACATTTTCTTTAATGTTAACTTCAGGTTCCCGTTATACCTTTCAACCAACCCGTCCGTTTGGGGATGATATACGGAGGTTTTAAGGTGTTTTATATTCAATAGTTTACAAACTTGAGACATGAGTTTTGAGACGAAGGGAGTTCCCTGGTCCGTGAGAATTTGTGAGGGAAATCCCACCCGTGAAAAGTACTCCAGAAGCTTGTCCGCTATGCAAGAGGTTGTGGTGCTGCGGAGGGGAAAGGCTTCTGGGAACCGGGTACAATAGTCAACTAAGACCAGAACGTACTGATAACCATTGGCAGATCGAGGTAGGGGTCCAATGATGTCCATACCCACCCGTTCAAAAGGCTGACCAACGATGGGTAAGGGTTGGAGGGGAATGCGTGCTGGATGATAAGGATTCTTGACCTGACACACGGGGCACTTCTGACAATAGGACTTTATTTGGGCATATATACCCGGCCAATAGAAGCTTCTCAAGATATTCTCGGTAGTCTTGTGGGCCCCTGCGTGGCCGGCCAAGAGGTGACTGTGGGCAAAGAACATGACTTGGTCCCTGAAGTCCTTAGGAACGAGGAGTTGGGAGGGAGCGGTGGCATTGGGGAGACGGTATAAGAGACCATTTTGTATTGAAAAGGAGGGGAATGTAACGGTATCGTTGTTCGGTTGCTTTCTAGCCTCTTGCCATGCATGGACTTGTGTGACGTCATTGGTCTGAGCCCATTGGAAGTTTTTATCTATTTTCCAGGGTTCCTGTACCAGAAGGGCAGCGACCTCTTTACAGCTCGAACGAGTGGTCTTCCAGAAGAGAGACAAGAATTCTGGATTGTCTGTACCCAGGATAAGGTCCTCAGGCAGAGTGTCCATAAGACCTACGGTAACATAGACAGAGCCCGTTTTCCCTGGACATGAAAGGGGAACCCTGGCGGTGAGATAGAGGCGTACATCTCCATGTATGCATCTTATGGCTACCTGTCCCCCAGGAACTCTTTGCTTCCGGGACACAAAACGGGTTTTCATCATAGATTGTCTGCAACCTGAATCCAATAGGGCTGAAACGGTGGCGGTATTAACTCTAAGACTTACATAATAGGCGGCGCCCATCTCTGTGGAATACAGTAGATTACAAGACCCGTAACTGACATCCAGGGGTTCTTCTGACTTTCTTCGGGGGCATACCCGGGCGATGTGCCCCCATTCCCCACAGTCAAAGCATTGTGGCTGTCTAGAAATTAGGGGTTCTGGTCGTGCGCCTTTATACTTTTCTGGCTCTTTGATGGGACGAAGAGGTTTCCTTGGTAGAGTGGACGGTCGTAGGCCTTTTTCGGGCTCCCATAGTAAAGTGCGGGGTTGTGCTCTTGCAAAAGAGGTAGCCATTTCCACAGCCCTTTCGATTGTTAATCCCACATGTTGTTTCAACCAACGTTGCGTGGCAAATGGCAATGCTTCCAGGAACTGCTCAAGAATTACAGCATTCAAAATTTCTTCCTTTGTAAGTTCGTTCGGTCTTAACCATTTTTCTGCTGCCATTTTTAACTTGATGTACAGGGTCTTCGGGCTGTCACCGGTGGCGCCTTTTTCTCTACGAAAGCGTAGCCGATATGCTTCGGAATCCATACCTAAGTGGTCCAGAATCACAGCCTTAATTTCATCATAGGGGACGTCGCCTCCTGCGTTGGCGAGCTGGTATGCGGCTTGAGCTTCTCCTGATAAGAGCGGTGCTAGAAAGAAGGGCCATTTCACACTCAGCCAACCTGCGGCCCTTGCAGCTCGCTCAAAGTTAAGCAAAAACACGCCTGGGTCTTCGCCCGGAAGGTATTTTTGTAAGGACACGGTAGGGAAGGCAGTGGAGGACCGTGACGCCACACGACTGGCAGGGCCGGAGGGGACTTCTCCCACCACACAAGTCAGGGCGTCTAGTTGGGCTTTCATTTGGTCCTTGAAAGTATCCCTGTAAGCCTGAGCACTCCGGCCCACTCCAGCTTCCTCTGCCCCTCGACCAGATGTTGAATAAGCGCTTCCATCAGGGTTCCTGCACCTGCGCTTTATGCCCGCATTCTCCACCATATGTTGGGATGTGGTGAAGGAAACACGAGAGGCGGATGGGATTTGGTTTAGCGAGTAGTGGTTTTATTCTATATTACAAAAGAGGACTTCGTTATCTTGGATCTGCTGAGCACTGGTCCTCGTCTCCGTTCTTCTTCTAGGCTTCAGAGTGTTCGCCAGTTGTTTTCACCGGAAGGGGCTTGGGATGTTCAGCATGAAAGAAACAAAAGAAAACAGCCTTAGATTCAGGCACGTTTGAAGGTGGTTGGGTAGGGCGTGTGGGAGCACCGTAGCGAGTAGGGTGTGCAGGGGGTACGAACCTAAACCACCACCTTTGAACCGACACAAGGGTATGAGTAGCAGATGAACCGTCTGCTTACTTCAGGAGGCGTCCCCCGAACTCTCCAACACCCGCTGCTCTGACCCCAGGAAGCGCTCCCGTACCTGCTGAAGCCAGGAACCTCCGGGTCCCTGGCGGGGCGCTGCGTGTGTCCAACCTCCGGGGTCCTCCGATAAACGTCCTTCGACTGTCTCGGTCACCGCTGGTTTTTCCTCGTCCTTCCGCTCGTCTCTGCACCGGCGTTCTCGCGCCCTTCTCATCTCCACGTCCTTCTCTTGTTCCGTGTCCTGCTCCCTGCCTTCCCGATTCGGCCAATCCGAACCGGCGACGCCATAGGGGGTGGTGCCTTCCAATGGAGAGGAGACTTTTTCATTAAAGGGCAAGGGCTCAGGAAATACTTCCTTCTCCGAGTCGGGTGATCCAGTTCTGACCTCCGGGGGCTGTGGGACAGAAGAGGGGTACGAGAAAGGTGAGTCCGGGGGATTCCCCAGGGGGACAGGGACCACATCCCGACAGTCCTATGCAAAAACTTTAGTGTATTTTATTCCAATGCGCAGAGCCTATAAGGGAAATAGGAACTACACTACAATTCCAGTAAACATCTGTCACTTGGTGGCTGAAATTAAGGGCTAAAGTTCAGACAGGAGGCAATATCAATATCAATTGATTGCGTTATATCCCACTTAAATCTTTAATCTACAGGTCACCTACCAAAAACCTTGATAGTTGATCCTCAGTTTCATTTAGTTTAGATTCAGAAAGGTCACATGATCTGCTTCTTTTAATCATATCCACAGATAGAATTAGGCTTAAAACCCAATTGCTGCTGGTACAGTGTACAGCCTAGTCTTATGGAAGCAAGTAATGTCTACTTTCATTGTGGCAGATTAAGGAGATTTTAGAAATATTTGTCTTTCTGTAGTTCTAAATGTTCCAAATGGAAGTTATCAATGAATGAAAACATTTAATTGGCTAACTCTCTAGAGACCAAGTCCACCTTCAATATTTTAGCAATAAATGCAAATTATATTGATCTGATGTCCTTACAATGATACATCTTAGTTGAAGGGACTGAGAGATATATTTGTAGGGTTCTAGTGCAATTTTATGTCAGTTCATTTCTCACTGTGGGAAAGATGGACGAAAAGTATAAGGGAGGATGATCTATAGATTCCAGTTCCATCAATAAAACATTTGGTCTTTTCTGCCACTTCAATTTCTCGTTTACAGTTAAGACAACTTATTTACTTGTACAAACCTTCCTGGTATTATTTGGTCAATGTGCTGCTGAATTTTCTTGAAGAATAAGCATGCACACTATGACTCACAATGTATGTAACACTGTAATTACTTAGTTGAGCATTTCCAAAAGAGGCCTCAATTAACATAGACTAAGGTTTACATTTTATGAAAGATAATCTACCTATGTCTTGGCAGCAGCTGTAGGCTAGTTTGCTCTTTTACTTAAAAACTGGCCAGTACTGAACTGTTTGGACATGACTTTCTTCAATATAAATGGAGGAATAACTGCTGATTATTTGCCATGCTGTAGAAGGTCCAATTAATAGTGGTAGTCATTCAACACATTTTATCTTTTGAAGCTACAAAAACGCCCACTATATAGAGCAAGGAGACTACAAAGGTCTATCATTTTTTCTCAAAGATTTTATCATCTGTCAGTTCTTAGGTCACCTTGATGCAATGTAACTCATGTAGAGAATGATGTGTCTTACACTACTATAGAATGGATTCTCTTTCAATGCAACAAGAGCTATAGTATTATTCAGTTTTCAAGCAATGGCACTTACAGGTATCAAGGTCATCACCTTTCACATGTACATACAGCAGAGTGTTTAAACCAAAGACAAATATGTTAACTTGTTTTCCTATCATGCATTAACTTTCAGTCTACACACACCCTTGGTACAGTGAAAAAGAAGACAGATGCTCATTCTTTCTGACCACATACCATGCATTAAACTGACCCAAAATAACTGATGCTCTATTTGAATCTCTTTTCCTTTAATACCGTAGAAGACACATCTATGATTGAGTATGTTTAACAAGGGCAACCAAAAGGCCAGTATGTATTCAGGTTTACTGTTCTACTGTGTACAACACAAGAACAACTCACTGTACCAGAAGCAGAGGAAATGTATAGCCCTAAGACAAATATGCTTACATATTCTCATCTGGAAGCATGATACCTGACATGCGGACCTTCCTGAAATATATTTCAGCATCATTTGTTTGGCTCGTAATGAGAAATAGTAAAACATGTTTAGGCCTATATTGGTTTTGTTATTATTAATCCTTCTCAGAGAACTTCTGCTAGACAACTCCATCCTTTGCAGATAACTGTGGTCAGTACTCCTGCAGGATAACTCCAGCCTTTGCAGATAACTGAGGTCCCTTTCTAATGCATAGTAATAATCTTCATAACCAAATGTAAGCAAATCATATAAGAAAACAGTCATCCTTATTTCTGCCATCTGGAGTACACTCTCATTTCAGGACATTAACATGCCCCCCTTTACTGTATATTATCAGTAGACCAACTTTCAGACAGAGGATCGGTCCTATCCTCAAGCAATGCACTAGGTTGGTGCTAAAGAGGAGTTCTCCTTGTATCTAGATTGAGCCTGTTGGAGGATTATTAACATATCTATCGAAATATGCATATAGTATTTCAATAGTGTGGACCTAGCTGAATGTCAGTGGAGCAGTGAACATTTCAAAAACTAGTAAATTCAAATGTGTAAGAGGAGAAGAAGTTGGGTTGTTCATGGTTAATGAATTGTGATATAGTGTTCGTCCAGTGTGAATCCATGTAGCTTGGCATTCAGAGAAAGCTGGGTTTGAAGCTATCAAGGTTCATGTAACTGATCCAAAATTATTTTCCATTTTTTCAAACTTTTTCTAGAACTCCATTCTGATCGACTGCTGATAGGCAAGTCATTGCATTGCAAACTGTTTAGGCGCAAGGACAAAACCCATAGGTGCACAAAAAGAACTGTCAGGAATAGAAGAGTGTGTTTGTGAGTTTTAAGCTTATTCTATAAATAGCTCTCTCCCAGCATTGCTTAGCAATAAATTACCCTTCCTCACTACATGAACTTCGTACTTTTGATGCAATTCATTTCCTGGTTCCATTTGTAGCCTCCTCCATTATTCTCTGCCAACCCCAGACCCGGAGTCCGGAGCGCCTTCCTTGGAATAAACATTTTCTGGCCCTTTCTTCCCAACATACCTCTCGCTTGTTGAAGGCTTGTGAAGAGGCTTTCTACATTGGATGGTTGAGGTTGTGTGTTTATTTAACCAGCAACCACAGCATGATTGACCCTGTTCCTAGTTCAGTGTGAAGCTAAATACTGACTTGCTCATACCGATTAGTTGTATTCATCAGGACTTTAGTAACTATAGGGCACAAGCTTAGATATATGCTAGCAAAAGGCCAGATAACCCATTGTTGATGTTCCCTTCAAGGCCAGGACCTGGCCTAGTGCACTGAAGGACTGGAATCCACCTACAATAAAAGGGGAAGACATACCTGATGTTAAAGAGAAAGGAGAGGATTCCATGCAGACCATGCATACACAGAAGGCACAAGAGTCTGCTGCAGGTCATGTATGCATGGTCTGTATGGAATCCTTTCCTTTCTCTTCAACATCAGGTATGTCTTCCCCTTTTATTGTAGGCAGAATCTTGTCCTTCAGCGAACTAGGCCAGTGACTGATCCAAGACAACTGCTTAATTAAAGAGTGAGGAAAGTATACGATAGATCAATTAACTGTGCCTTGTGATGAACCAACACTGACTGTTGTCCCATCTAGCCTCGTATGCCCTTTATCATCCTATTGCATCGTATATTTAGAGTAGTGTCTGATTGGCTGAAACATCCACTCACATTCCAGAATTACTTAAAGTTTTTCTGCGACCATTTTTGCTGGGGATATAAAACATTTTAAAGCAGTGGTTGTACATATCTATAAATTCCCAGTGGCTAGTAGGGGCTGTATAGTGAAATATAGACCTGCAAGCATGTTAACTCCAAAATATCGCCTACCACTATATCAAGGTCATGGTCGGACTGACCTATAGGGCAATCAGGCAGATCCACGGTTAAGGCACAGTCCCCAGCGCCTTCTGGTGTCCCAGGTAGGTGTTCGAGGTCCTTCTTCACCCCTAGGGGTCTAGTGGAAGAGCCCGCTCTTCTGCTAGTCTGCTCTGTGTGTGTCTTCCTCTTTCTGTCTTAGCCTCTCTCTGCCTGTTTTTCAATTTTTTGCCTACTTTCTGCCCTTTCCTCTTTGTTTTTCCTGTGTTGCGTTGCCTTTTCCCTGCCACTGCTGTCCCGGCGCCCTTCCACTGCAGCGTTTACCCGCTCCCGCCTCACAGCTGCTCACCCCGAACCCTACTTAATGGCGGCTGTGCGGCTAGCACACCAAAGGCAAACCGGTCTGCGCCCTGTCCATGACCCTTCCACGATCAGCGCTAGGGACCTCAGTCCCTTAACACCCCACTGCTACGACTCCAGCAGTCTCCACGCACTCAACCCTAGATGCGACAACAACCACCAGCTCTCGATGCTACGTAACTCTCAAGCCTTGTTTTCCTGCCGACAGTGCCACCACACATTCACCCACCCCCGGACCCAGACAACCACCCCCAACCCACCAGATGCCACGTACACAAGCCCCTAAGGTGCATCCTCCTCAACGTGCGCTCCCTGCACAGACACGCCATCAAACTCATGGACCTCCTCAACACTCACTCCCCTGACGTCACCTTCCTCACAGAGACCTGGACCAATGCCAGCTCCCCACCCGACATTGCAACAGCCATCCCTGATGGATACAAGATCCTGAGGAAAGACCGCCCCAACTGCCCAGGAGGAGGCCTCGCCATCATCCACAAAAGCACGCTACAACTTGGACGATGCTTCGCCCCTCATGGAACACATCCACTTCCAGATCCAGCCCAACCTCAGAATGATACTACGCGGAGCACTCGCCTACAGACTGCCCGGACCCACTACCCGTTCACCAATGCCATTGAAGACTACATCACTCCCCACGCCCTCGCCTCCACGGACTACATACTGCTCTGAGACCTGAACTTCCATCTAGACAACCTCAGCGGTCCCTGGGGCTGTGGGGGAGGATATTGGGCCTCCCACACATTTCTTTAAAAAAATCTGTGTGCCCCAGGGAGGCGGTAGTCCCTGGGGCACCAGGGAGCTGCGCGGGTCCCTCGCCAGTAATTTACATTGTTGGGAGTCACGCTGCCTGCACTACTCCTGCTGAAAAAGAATGAACTTTTAATGCCTGGCGGTGTCCTACAGGGACCCTACCAGCATTCATAGCGGGTCAGGGTAGTCCTACCCTGCCCCCTTTCTTTATTTTTTCAGTTTTTTCTAGAATGTGGCTTCAAGCCGGGTTCCAAGATGGCTGCCAACACTTCCTGGTTCTGCGTCCCTATATATCTATATTTGTTTTTTTTATATTTCAATAACCTCTGAACGGATTTAAACCAAATCACAAAATGGCACTTCCTTGGACCAACATCAACTTTCCTGACTAAATTTAGTGTAATTCCAATCAACAGTTTGTGCTGTAGCCGTGCCTAAAGGTCATATGGGAATTAACATGGGGAAAACTCACTTTTAAGCACCCCTTGGTTCTCGGCTCCCGCTTGATGCATCACCCTGAAACGTTCAAAACCACAGCCGAAGTGCTTGTAATATCAGTTCTGAAACTTTAGTGAAGATTCGTCAAATGGGCCAAAGTTATTGGCAAATGAAAAAACGCTCTTCAATGGTAACAAGGTCCTAACTATAACTACCTACAATTAGGGTGTGTGTGTGTGTGTGTCTCTCTCTCTCTCTCTCTCTCTCTATATATATATATATAGAGAGAGAGAGAGAGAGACACACACACACATAGATATATATACATATATATTCAGTGAAAAAACCATAGGTTTCAGGGACGTTATAGTTAGTTGGAGATTTCACTTGTACAAAACCATAGAAATTCGGCCATTATAGTTAGTAGACCTTACTATAACTCGCGCCCCCGCAATGCACTGCTGATGACGTCACATATGACATCACTCATGACATGCTCAGTGACATCACTGATGACATCTCAAATGAAATCACTGATGACATCATCCACTTGATCATCTGATGCACCTCTTCATACCCTAATAAAATCTTTCGTACACCCACTCTAAAATACAGACCACCAATATCAAAACCATTGCTGATGGGTACTGGTGGTAACTGACTCTGACTAACCAGGCCTAGAGCCAGTGCTATGCTAAAAGACACTTAGAATACAGTGAAAACACCTACATAGACTAGGGAACACTATGCGTTGGGGTACCCCTGTGATTAGCATGACCTCCTCTGTATTTGTCACAAGTTAATGCCTGGGTCATTGCATGAGTACATGAGTAGTGACTGGATTATTAGAGTGCTACAAGGAGAGTGCATGGTGATTTTATAAGTGCTTGGGTTTTGGAGCAGTGATTGGATAAGCACATAGGATTGGCTGGGTGATTGGAGAACTGCAGAGATAGTACCAGGGAGATCACTGGACTGCATAGGTAGTCCTCAAGGTATCACAGCGGTGCATGTGCTAGTGACTGGGTCATTGCATGAGTACATGGGTACTGAGTGGATAATTAGAGTACTGCAAGGATTGTGCGTGGTGAACTTATAAGTGCTTGGCTATTGGAGGAGTGTTTGGATTAGTACATGGTAGTGGCTGGGTGACTGGAGGAGTGCACAGGGAGTGACAGAGTGATTGCGGGACAGCATGGGTATTAACAGGGGAATTGAAGGAGCAAATGAGAAGTGTGTAAGTGGGTACAGGACTGTATGGGTAGGGCATATGGGATTGTAACAGTGATCAGTTAGTGCCTGGATCATTGCATGAGTACATAGCTACTAACTGAAAGATTAGAATACTGCAAGGAGAGTGCCTGAGTGAATTTATAAGTGAATGGGTATTGGCGAAGTGTTTGGATTAGTACATGTTAGTGGCTGCGTGACTGGAGGACTGCACAGAGAGTGACAGGGTGATTGCTGGACTGCATGGGTACTACCAGGAGAATTGAAGGAGCGAATGAGAAGTGTGTAGGTGGTTAGAGGACTGCATGGGTAGTACACAGGGATTGTAGCAGTGCATGTATTAGTGCCTGGATCATTGCATGACTACATGGGTAGTGACTGAATGATTAGAATTCTGCAAGGACAGTGCATGGTGATTTTATAACTGCTTGGGTTATGGCGGAGTGATTGGATAAGTACATAGTGCTGGCTGGGTGATTGGAGGAGTGTATGGGTAGTGACAGAGGGATTTCTGGAGTGCATGGGTACGACCTGGGTAATTGGAGGAGTGAATCATTAGTGTGTAGGTGGTTAGAGGTCTACATGGGAAGTGCTCACGTAGCAGTGCATGTGTTAGTGCCTGGGTCATTGCATGACTGCATGGGCTAGCTGGGCCACAGGGACCCTCAGGATTCAAGTGGACTTAATCCTCCAACTTAAAACGCACCATGGATCGCGTATGCACACTTGTCACATCAGGCCCCGCCCCCTGCCTTCACCACCCTGCAAACGCACCACTTGGCTTGTTTTAAGTTGGGGGATAAAGTCCCCTTGAATCCTGAAGGTCCCTGGGGTCCAACTAGCCAACCAGGTACCTCGAGTAAGCGCCACAGAGCTGCATTGCAGAGAGGAGTAAAAAGGAGCGTGGTCTGGCCTTGCACCACCTCTCTGCAACGCAGCCCTGTGGTGCTTACTGGAGGTATATGGTGGGCTAGTTGGCCCACCGGGACCCTCAGGATTGAAGGGGAATTAATTCCCCAACTTAAAACGCACCACAGGGCATGTTTTGCACACATGTCACATCAGGCCCAGCCCCCTCCCTTCACCACTGTGCAAAGGCACCACATGACTTGTTTTAAATTGGGGGATTAAGTCCCCTTAAATCCTGAAGGTCCCTAGGGTCCAACTAGCCCACCAGGTATCTCTAGTAAGCACCACAGATCTGCATTGCAGAGAGGTGTAAAAAGGGGCATGGCCTCGGACCCCCTCTCTGCAACGCAACCCTGTGGCGCTTACTGGAGGTACCTGGTGGGCTAGTTGGCTAGGGATTAGGGAGGTGGCGGTCCCCGGGGCGTGTGGGGGGGCTGTGTGCCCCCCACAAATAATTAATAAAAGCCCCGGGGGTGGCAGTCCCCGGGGCTTGCACATTAAAAATAGAAGCCCCGGGGGTGGTGGTCCCTGGGGATGCGGGAGGGCCTAGTGCCCTCCTGCACATAATGTTAAGCAAGCCCCAGGGGCCTTAATTAAATGAAACGCAGGAGACCGCGCTTCATTTAAAAAAAAAAAACAGTTTGGCGGGATTCGCGACCCCAGCGTGAATTCCTACGGAATTTGAAAAAAATAAAATGCTTTTTTGGGCCCTGGGGGTCCTTATGGGACCCCCTGAGCAGGCCTAGGGGGTCAGGGTGTTTCTACCCTGCCCCCTTTTTTTCTCCTTTGTTTTTCTGTTTTCTTGAGACTCGGTTCTACCGAGTCACAAGATGGCTTCCAACACTTCCTGGTTTGGAGTGTTGGCAGCTAATTAGAATAAATCTTGTGGTCAAGGGGGGGTTCGCGAACCCTCCTCGGCTATAGATATCAAAACTTTTATTTTTGATTTTCTGAACGGATTTATACTATTTAAGAAAAAAATTGTCACTTTCTGAACCAAGCACTACCTTTTTGCAAAATTTCGGGTAATTCGGTTCAGCAGTTCGGGCTGTAGCCTGTCTCAAAATTTCCTAAGGAAAATAAAATGGGGAAAACGCATTTTGGGACCCCCCCTTTTTTCTCAGCCCCCGCTTGACGAATCACCCCCAATCTTTCAGGATAGGAGCTGACCTGGATAGACTTTTTTTTGGGAGAATTTCACGAAGATTCGTCAAACTACACCAAAGTTATTAGCAAATCAAAAAATGCTTTTCCTATGGAAACTAGGTTCTAACTATAACTACCTACTGGCGACCGCCAGTAGGTAATATATATATATATATATATATATATATATATATATATATATATATATATATATAGCTCACGGACGAGCCGGCCCACTTTTTTGGGGGTCTTCAGCCCCCTGTGTTGTTCCATTGGTATAAAGACTCAATCTCCCAGCTCTCCATGCGCCCGGAGGCGTGAACATCGCGTGGCTGCTAAGGGGGTGGGGGTGCCCTCCAATGAGCGCTATTAGCACTGCCAGCTTCCCCGGTGTCTGGGATGCGCTGGAAGACCCTTTCGGGGGTCTTAAGCCCTGTGTGTGGTGCCATTGCTGGATAGACTCAGTCTCTCAGCTCTCCACGTGCCAGGAGCTGCGAACATCACGTGACCTCTAAGAGAGCAGGGCTGCCCACCAACGAGCACACTTAGTGCTTTCATTTGCCCCGCTGCATGGGACATGCCCAAAGGACTTTTTCGGGGGTCTTAATCCCCATGTGTGGTGACATTGCTGGGGAGACTCATTCTCCCAGCTTTCCATGCTCCAGGAGGTGTGAACATTGCCTGACTGCTAAGGAGGCTGTCCTCCAATGAACGCTCTTATATCTGCCTGCTTCCCTGCTGCGTGGAACATGCCAGAAGTCTTTTTAAGAGGTCTTGAGCCCTGTGTGTGGTGCCATTTATGGGTAGACTCCATCTCTCAGCCTCCACTTGCCCAGAGGCACAAACATCTTGTGACTGCTAAGGGGGCAGGGCTGCCCTCTAACAAGTGCTCTTAGCACTGCCAGCTTCCCAGCTGCACAGGATGAACTGGAGGACTTTTTCAGGGGTATTGAGTCCTGTGTGTGGTTCCACTGCTGGGGAAAATCAGTTTCCCAGCTCTCCACATGCCCAGAGGTACGAACATCGCATGTCTGCTAAGGGGATGGGGCTGCCCTCCAACAAGCACTCCTAGTTCTGCAGGCTTCCCCGCTGCATGGGACGTGCGCGGGGCTTGCCCGGGCAAAGCCCAGGCCAAGAGTAGGAGCGTCTTGTGTCCCCCATCCCAACTGCCCATCAGACTGCAGTGAATGTGCTTCATTTGGTTTCTGGGTTCTGCTTTTATAATGAAAGGGTCCTTATAGCACAATCATAGTCAAACGCAAATTGCAAGGAGACAGAGTTGTTACTGTAAAAACCCAGGTGGGACCATCCTTGACTCATTTTTGGTGCTAGCCGTGGGGGGTCATTGATAAAGAAATTGTCCTAGTGGAATGGCACTTGTCGTTAGAGATGCGAGAGTGTCCACAGGAAAGTTGGAGTTTCAAAGGAGCACTGGGGAAGAGGCTTCCTTGGCATTATGCAGTCCCTAGTCTGAAGTGATTGTCTAGCAACCACAGTTACCAATTCTTACATCCAGCATGTCTGTCAACAGACCCCCAGATGCTAGCGAAGATGGCCCCTCAGCCAAAAGGAAAATAAAACCTAACCAAGCAGGTACAACTAGGGCCATCAGAGCGCCCAGAGCCCTCAGGGTTGCTTTAATGGAAAGCCCTACTACTTCACCTCTGATTATCTCAGTCACATCTTCTGACATCAGTGGTTTAGAAGTTGCTTTTAACCTTCACTGGCATCATGTTTTTTTAAAAAATGTTTGCTTATAGTGACTGCGAGTTTATCTCTGCTTGTAGACAGATTATGTCATTTAGAAGCAGCCGTTTCTCGGTTATCAAAATCCCATGCCAATCTGTTGGACCTAATGAACTCAGCCCAGGGCCCCACACGGGCTGCTACAACATCACAGGTTTTGAGTTCTGCCTCCACTGTGGCCCAAGACCCACTGCAGGGCGGATTGCCTTCCCTCGCCCCTGCTCCCCTTCTCAACATTAATGCAGAGGGCCCTGGAGCAAGGAAAGTGGAGGAAAGGTATGCCGGGGAGTAATAGAGTTTTACTCTGAGAACCAACCCAAGGCCCGAATGCTAAGCTGCAATATTTCCCCAATCATCCCTACTCAATCTTCCTCCAAACTGTTGTCATCATGAGGGTGTTGCTATAAATATTTTCCCTTTGGGGTATTTTTATAAATATCTCCAAGCCCCTCAACCAAGGGTAGAGGTTGGGAAAAGTATTTCTTAGGAGCGGGTAGATGGGTTGCCCAGATTTGCTGTCCAAGTCTCCAACAGGTTCCATCCAGTTTCAGGTTTGTCAAGTGTTGATTGGTGCCCAGTGACAAATGCCATTCACATAGAGTTGGTCCAATCAGGTACTTCCCAGGTGACACAGTCCTGCAGCGATGTCGATGTTGTAGCTATCAATCTCTTGCCCCTGGATCATGACTTAGAGTGCTCACTGTGAGCCATTACATTTCTTGCAACCCAATGATGCAGTTTTGTACTGTGCACACCAACTTCACTCATCCCCAACCCCTAGTTAATATCACCTTTATTCCTTGTGCCACTGGGCAGTCATCAGAAATGGCAAAAAGATTACAATGCTGAAGATCTGGGGTCCTTTAAATCTGCTCTTACATCTTACCACCAGAATATTTTAAACGAGAAAAAAAGACATATTATGCTAATTTAAAAAATAAGGCAGATAATTCAAAAACTATTTTTAATATAGTAAAAACTTTTACCATGCCTAAAAATCTTGAACAGAAATTTCCTCCCTCACAAGATCTATGTGATCGTATCGCCGACTTCTTTGATAACAAAATCCTTGAACTAAAGAAAGATTTTATGATAACATCCTCCCAGATGCTAAATGCCCAGACCATAGGGGAAAGAAGTAATGAATTAATATGCTTTAAGGAGATTAATTTAGAGCAATCTAGGCAAGCTATTCTCTCCTGTAAATCAGGCTCGCCTTTTGATCCCTGCCCTCCAAAAATTTTACGCGCACTGGTGGATGTTGTCAACCCCATCCTTAATCAGATCATAAACGTTACTTTTAGACTAGCCAAAATCCCCGACAGCTGGAAACTGCCGCTGTAAAACCTCTTCAAAAGAAGAAACTTTCAGATCCTACGATCCTTTCCAATCTCAGGCCTATTTCACTGTTGCCATGTATGAGTAAAATCACAGAGAAACTGGTCAATAACCAACTTAATGTTTCTATGTAGGAAGCCAACATACTACTTCCTAAGCAATCTGGCTTTCGATCAGGTCACTCTACAGAATCAGTACTATTGCACTCCGCTGAATCCCTAAAACTTGCTATGGATCAGGGAAAGGATGCAGTACTGGGTCTGTTAGATTTGTCTGCAGCGTTTGACACGGTCTCTCATGCTATCTTGCGAGACAGACTTGCATGCTGTGGAATCACAAACAATGCATTGGCCTGGTTTACCTCCTTTCTAGAAAACAGAAAACTGATCATAACACTAGGAGGCTATATATCACAAGAAAAAGGGTTGGCATCAGGGGTCCCTCAGGGCTCGGCCTGAGTTCAACACTTTTTAATCTCTATATGGCACCACTGCTTTTTTTTATGGAAACGTACGATGTTGAGTGTATAGCTTATGCGGATGACACTCAACTGATCCTTACGATGGATAAAAACTCAACAGAAGCTGAAGAAAAATGTCACCACTGTTTAACAGCAGTGATGGACTGGATGAAGCTAAACCATTTGAAATGTAATAGCTCCAAAACAGAGATTATGCTGTTTGGCAAGACTAATGTTTTTAGACCGGACCAATGGTGGCCGTAAAACTCAGCACCACCTCCGACTACAGTGGAGACTGTAAAGAATCTGGGAATAAAATTCGATCATACATTATCCTTCCACAAGCAAGCTCTTGCTGTGGCTGGTACTTGTTTTCAAGTAATAAAAACTCTCAGAAAATGTTTTGCTCTACTCCCAACGTCGGCTAAAAAGACGGTGGTAGCAGCCTTAGTGCTATCCCGACTGGACTACTGTAATAGTCTCTATGCAGGAACAAACAAAAAAGTACTACAAAAACCCTCCATTGGTTGCCCGTCCATAAGAGGATTCTGTTTAAGGTTCTTACGATTATCTATAAAACAGCAAACAATATTGGACCAGAATATCTCAACATTAGAACTAAACCATACGTCACTCAACGTACCCTACGGTCATCCTCAGAGAACCTCCTAACAACACCTAAATTTAAACTTAAAACCAGGGGCGGAAAGACCCTGGTGGCCATAGGGACCAAAGCCTGGAACTCCTTGCCAACTCAACTCAGACATTCACAAACCAAACTTAATTTTAGGAAGTCCTTAAAAACATGGATCTTTGGTATCCTAGAGAATACGGCTTGGTCTTTTCTCTGATCATCTATCATCTGAGACTATGCCAGGTTTTTTTGCTGGAAGGTGCCCTTTCTCTCTGCATACATCGCCAAGATACTCCTTGGAGTGAACGTTCCGCTATATAAAAGCTGTTTCATTCATTCATCATATATTCCTTTAAATGAGTCCTGTACACCACCAAATGAACCTCTAGCTCCTTCTGTTACTGTCTTGTAACTTTTTGGGTTTGATTGGGAAAAATATGGATCCAGATTGGGGAGCTTTTATCAATCTACATGATATCTAGCAAGAGAAAGGACCATGGATTTTTTAGTTTTTTTGATTGAATTACTCCAATTTCAGCTTAGAAGCAGTACTGTTAAGGCGGAGCACCCCTCTGGTGGCCTTTTAATATGGGTTAAAAATATGCCAAACATAATTATAAAAAACTGGATATTGAAAGCAATGATATCTCAGGCCTGTCTATTAGGGTAAAAATGGTAATAACATTTATCTCTTTAATGTACATAACAATTCCATGCAGAAGAACAAAGAATCTCCCACACTACAAACACTCACCCATCACCTTCCCATTGGATTGTACACCACTTATAATTGCCTGAGATTTTAATACCACCTTCGAGCAGCTAGATGGCCTAGCTCTGGGCACCGACTTAGAAGATGAAGCTAGATGCATACCCTTACAAGAGAGCTAACCCCTATCATCATGATGAGTTTATGCCTCACAGCTTCTGCCAATCACCCTGAATCAAAGCATAAGAGCCTGTAATGGGAGGTTTCCTTCCGAGATACAGTGTGCTCATACATTTCCCCAAGGCATTGCACAAAGTAGAATTGGCTATATTCTTTTAGACCTTGACCTTTAGCAGACGGCAATAGATTTTTACATTTTAATTAGCTCAGATATCAATCACAATGCACTTAGGCTATCACTGGAAGGCAATCTGTTGAGGAACTCCACCAACCTGGGTGCCCAATCAGAGATGATTGTAACTTTGGGCAATGACAGAAAATATATTAAATTGTATAAACTTTGTTTCGATACCGAATCTCTAATGCAAGTTTCCGCCACTTTTTATGTTATTCTTAAACCCCTCACTGAGCACCCTTTTTATACATCGTCATTGTTAGCCCACCATGACGACTTATTTAAAGCCTTGCACTATTTTTGCACCAAACGTAAAATGGTCCCATCCAGTATTCACCCGCCTGGTTCTCTGAAGAGTGTCATAATGCGAAAGGTCAATTAATTGAAGCTGTCAAAAAGGGAACCTAAAAGGGAATTTATGCTGCTTGTGCAAACTATACCATAAGTCTCAACTACCAAACAGAGTTGGATATTCTCAAATTAATTAGCCCTGGTTAAGGCAATGAAAAATAAAGATCCTCAAACTTTTTGGCACATACTGCACAATGCAGTTCCAGAACCCATAGACCATAGAAATTGCAATACAACCGGAACAGTTGGTAGGCCTCTTTCATTGACATTTATGTCCAAATTAGGACAGGGACAGATGCATCAAAGTGCAGAACTTGAGGAATGTTACTAACGATGATCCGATCCGCTTCACTCTTGCAAAAAGACTCAGAGATATTAAGGCTATGCAGCCCGGAGGGGCACCATGCCCCAATAAAGGCCCAGGCAATCTGTTTTGCTCTGAATCCACTATATAGGGCCCTTATATAAAACCCTGTCAAATGGGATATCGGCAGGAGGGAAAATCTCCATTCTTGCCGCGGTGCTAAGATTATCCTACTATACCCAACAACTATCGGCCCATCAGTCATATTGATAACCTCTAGAAGGTGTTCTGTTGCCAAGTTCAGATTAGATTACTTGACTGGGTTGATGAGGCCTCCATCCTGTCTCCTCTGAAGCCAGGCTCCAAGGTGAGCACAGTAGATCAAATTTTTTGTTTTGATCTTGTTTCAAAATACCTTAGGCTCTCCAGGGATCACTTGTATATGACCTTTGTGGACCTCAGGGCAGCCGTTGACCTTGTCCCAAGGCAGCACCTGTTGTCCACTTTAGCGACTATGGGTAGTGATCATGCACGGTTCAACATACTCATCAGATTACGGTGGTGAACTGACCTATTGCATATCAGTTAAGTGAGGGGTACGCCAAGGATCCATACTTGCATCAACACTATACATAAATGATGTGGTTAAATATCTAAGTGAATGACTCCCTAAGATTGGGTTGATGTTCCATCCCACCCTGCTATTTGCAGACAATACTCTTCTGCTTTCATGAACTCTGCTTGTGCTCCAAGACCCCCTTAACAAATTTACTGAGTTTTGTGATATCTGTGGTTTGGAGGTAAATGCCTCAAAAACTAGGATTATGGTACTCAAACTCCACAGATTTTGCAGTGGTAGGTTTTTAATGACGGGGTCGATTCTGCAAATGTTAGAAAAATTTGATTTCTTTAGGGTCAGAATGGATAATTCTAGGAACTGGAAATCTCACATTCAAAAAGTAAACTAATATTGCTACATAGCGCATCAGCAATCACAAAGGGGTTTAAGACAACCACCTCCAAATCTGTCTCTCCTGCTGTTGAAGTTTATAGGGCAAATGCTCAGGCTGTAGCACAGTATGGGGCAAAGATTTGGGTACTTGTAAACAACAAAGTTTGATCCTGAAAGAAAACAGTTTTTTGACATCCTTGTTTAGTTTACTTCAGAGCACACCTATGAAGCCACTATTCTTTGACATATGGCTTAAAAGGGTTGATGGTGTAGCTTTGCTAAAGCTGCTTCTTTATTGGGTTAGGCTGTGGTCCCCTCCAGAGCTACATCACTATAGGTTGGCAGCTGAGAACGTTTTTAATTTGGGTACCACACACCTTCCACCTTGGTTAGAGTACGTTAAATTCCATCTTAACAATTTAGGCTGGAGGGCCTATTGGAGTAACCCTTCCTCAATCAACCCTAGAACTAAGGTCATTTTTAAAACTGCCTTTGGGAATACTAAAACCATTGCACACCATTGTAATGCTAAAGCCAAGGGGCTGTTGGAAGAACTCTTATCTTTCAAACCTGCAACTGTAATGGAATTTTATATGGATGTGATCCAACCACTCCAGGCTCGCACTTTGTTTATAAAATTTAGGATGGGTACACTGCTGGTTCGTAAATTTACAAACAGTTGGAAAATATATCATTCCAAACCAGCAGTGTGTGTATTTTTTACTCATGCATTTGAGGATGTTGAACACGTGCAATTTGTTTGCCCCATGTGTGACAGACGTAGGCGGATCTGGAGAAAGCCACTCTATATTTCAGTTGGTGTGAGATACCACAAGGAGGCTTACAAAATTTTATATCAGTCCGACATGTGAACTGGTATTTATATACAGTGTGGTTACTCAGGTAAAAGACGGGTGCCATGTTTTGAAAATTGTATGGATTGACCCCATAAACTACTCTTTATTTATTGATTCACTGTAATGTCAATATGTTTACATCAGCATTTCGATTTCACTCTGCACTTTCATCTTATTCAAAGCTGCTTGGGAATAGTTGTTTTAACACATTTCCTCCTCAGTGCTGAGACACCCATGGGTAGTTGAGCGCTTTATAAAGCTAATAAACATAAATATAAAACATAAATATTTAAGCCTCAACTGTAGTTGTGACATTAGTACCTTTATAATTGTCCTTTTATCAGATTGCTGAAATGTATATTTTATTGTTGGAAATTTTAAGTAACAGTATTTAATGTATTATAGCTTTTGTATGTGTTTTTATGATGTTTGGCATGTTTTATGGGCTAGTTCCTGAAATAAACAAATTAATGAATGTATAAATAAAACGTAATATTTTGATGCTGCATCCGATTGTCGAACTGCTGGATCCCCTGGATCCTGCTTTTGTAACCAAAAATCCTGACTGCGACTGGATTTCATGATATGTAACCATTATGGTTTCTAATGCGGGGAGGTACTTTAGATGGTAGCCCGATTTCAGAACAAGTAGCCCTCTTGCTTTAAAATATAATTGCTTTAAAATATAATTGATGAGACCAGTTAGGACAGTCAGTTGTCTCCCTGAATTTCATATGGTGACCTTGACTCTGAGCCTAGAAGCCTAGTGCCATGCCAAGTGAACATTGAGCCTTTGAAAACCAGTAATTGACACACAAGTCTATCATTTGGTTGTGGGTGGGAGTCACAATTTGTTTTATTGGTGTTCTTGACTTTGGATCATTTAAGTCAGAATTTCACCTGCCTGTGATCAAAGCCACTGAAATGTCCCTCCTATCACCGATGGTTCCTGGGAAATTAAGACAAAGACCAAGAGAATCACAGCAGATTCAAAACCTTGTAGCATTCTTTCAGACAGATTTTCTATACTGGCCATGGGTTGTAACACTGCCCTGCTAAAAGACTTGAAATCCAAGAGTTTTTAAAATAGCAGAGAACCATTTTCCATAGGAGATCATTGTTCATATCCAAAATGTTCTGGAAACCAATTGCAGGTCTTCTGAGAGAGTTAAACAAAGGGTCACAGAGAGTGGTGATGACAAATGTATAGTTGATCATTCGTATTTTAAAACCCACTTTAAAATAAAGTACATTTCTCACATTTCCATGTTTTTTGTCTTTTACATAGAAAGTGAGAGGAATTGTGCAGTGCTCTTGCAGGAGATACTGACAGACGGAAAATACATATAGTTATTCCCATCAAACCAGAACAGCCTGTCTGCCTTGAAGTGAAACTGCATCGGTCAAAAAGTTGTACCCCCCTTTTCAGTGGCTCAGTATAGTTTCCCCAGAAGGGTAAATGGCCTATGTTGAGCTCAGACGATATATACCATTTAGGTGCAGTATTTCTAAGTATGCCACATTTGGGCTTTTTACATCACACTCATTCTCGGTTGTTGATGTAGGTGAAGAAGTATTCAACTAGCTGGTTTGACAATGGTATTTTGGGTAGTATATAGCCAGGTGTTTACACCTGATTTTTATAGGGATATGACTGGTGGAATTATGTACCTGGATTTACATGTGTACTAGTGAAGAAGGACATAGGATGGAGTATTCTAACCCTTCAACTTATAGGACGTGAACACAATGATCATGTGATGATGGGACATACTCGGAATCAGTATGTTTACTTGTATTTGTTAAATAAATGGGTTAGTTTAGATCAGGGTGTGGATAAACAATTCACCAGTGTTTCAGGACATACACACATGGGATACATTTATATACAGTCAATTTAAATTGGCAACCCTGTTAAATAATGTAGTTTGTAGCATGCTTGTTCTAAAGATACATTATTTTACGTGGTTTATGGCTCAGTATTTTAGTTTCCATTCATCTTCTTAAGTATTAAATTCCACCTGTCTGTCGGACCAATTTTGCATGATACTGAACGTTTACAAGTTTCTTATTAGTAAATCCGTCTTATGGTTTGCCATGCAAATACACTTACCTGTAGTCTACGGAATATCACATCCTGCCACTGTTTACCTTTATTGGCCCAATGTTTAATTTAACTAGCTAACCTGTTCACTATTATTCAGAGTGAAGGGAAGCCTTTGAAAGGAAAGGGAAGTGGGTCAAGGCAGGCACGATGTTGTAGAAACTGGAGATTCTGAGGAGAAGGAAGAAAGCTCAGGAAAGCTAAGGTAAAGATTGTTTCTGTAGTCAGATATTGGGAAAAAAGAGGGCATTAATAGCAGTACTCACATTATAGGCTATAGTAGGCTTTTCTTTGGGTCTATATAAAGAAGACAGTGTTGTAGTGAATGGCCTTTTGGGTCAGGATGAAAGTTGCCACCAAGAAAAAAACTACGATTTATTTTCAGTATATGATGAATTTGAATACTGAGACAAGGTTTCTAGAGCAGGTATTGTAGAGATTAGTGGTTTGATTGAGGACCAGTACTTGCCCTTGTCTCCAGAGAGTTTTGGCTGTTGGCTTGAATTCAGGTAAGGACTACTAATGTGCAATAAAAGATTAGCTGATGGAGTGTGGATTGTCATTGAGTCTAAGGAGGGTTTATTCGCCATTTGCACTATAGAAGATGTTGCTTTCAAAATGATAAAGACAGATCTTGAAAAAGATTGAAGATCTATTAAACATTATGATAATCTACTGGTGAGGACATTAGATTTGGACACATTGGGTAGAATAGAAATCATTTGCAGGAGAAGAGGGAGAAATTTAAGAGATGACTGCTATCACCTTAGGTTGGGAAACAGTCGGAACACCGTGGCTTTAGCCACATGTGTTCCAACTACGCAAGCACTACCAAGATTGCCTTAACCACGCAGATGCCTTAACCACGCATTGGCGTGGTTAAGGCAGTGCGCGGTCTAGCTGCTGGCTGCTGTTCGGTGAAAGCAGGAAGCAGGAAGATGCCAGTAGGAGAGCCAGAGGATGCTGCGAGGTAAGTGGGGCAGGGACCGTGTCTGGGTTGGAGCGGTAGTTTTCAGGGTTGGGTGGGTCAGGGTAGTTTTCAGGGTGGGGGATCAGGGTAGCTTCCAGGGCAGGGGGTTTGGGGTAGTTTTCAGGGCTTGGAGGGCTAGTGTCGTTTTCAGTGCTGGGGGAGTCAGAATATTTTTCACAGCTGGTGAGGGGAATTGGGGTAGTTTTTAGGGCTGGTGGGGGAATCGGGGTAGTTTTTTAAATTAGGGTGTTAGTCCTAAGGGCAGTGGAAGGGGTTGGGGTACTTTTAGGAACAGCACGGGCATGTAATGGGGCAAGGTTGCAGGCCTCAGGGCAGGGGAGGGGAATGGGTAGTTGGGGTCGTTTCTAGGGCTTAGGGGAGGACGGTGTATTTTTCAGGGCTCGGGGAGGGGTTGGGGTAGTTTTGTAAATGAGGGTTTAGGGTTTTAGGCCTATGGGCAGTAGAAGGGGTTGGGTTAGTTTTAGGGACAGCCTGGGGGTGGGAGGTGGTCGGGGTGGGAAGTTTTTGGGTGTCAGGGCGAGGGGACAGGTAGAGGGTTCGTAGCTTAGGGTGGGGGAGGGGGATAAGAGTAGTGGTGACCTTAGCCACACATACTCCTCTACCAGTCATGCCTTTACCATGAAATTGCATGGTAAAGGCAGGCGTGGCAAAGGAATGCGTGGTTAAGACGCATTTGGAGTTCGGGCTATGTGGTACAGGCATGTGTGCCTCTATCATACAACCCCTTAGGTGGTGTTGCCGCTAGCAATGATAATTCAGTGATTATTGTTGTTGAATACTGCTTAAATGCTGTTTAACAATTCTGTGCTCTGACATGATGGTATGATAAGGACACAAGTTGGATTGTGAGTCTCCTAATTAAAGGCGATCATTTATGTTAGCAGGAGGGAGTTAAGTACTGAGGCATGTTGCTTAATTAGAGCTTAGAAACAGGGTCAAGGGGGAATAGAAGTTCTTAGAGTCTTTAAAACATATAGAGGAAGAGAAAGAAATTAACTGGAGTCTGATGGATGCCGAAAGCGGCTAACAAGCGTGTCAAATTCTCTATGAATGGAGAAAAGCCTGTCTGTGAAAAAAGTTTGTGAAATCTTTGCATAAAGGCAGTGTTGGAAGGCAAGAGCGAACAGGGGGTTGCTGCATTCAGAGGTGACACACAAACGTACAGGAACTAAGGAACATTGAGGATTCTTGTGGAAACATTAGTTCGCTTGAAGAAGTGCATACCTATTTGCTGCCTCAAAGATTAATGAGAATGTGACATTTAACTTGAGCGACATCACTGGAATACCAGGAACGTTCAGTAGATTGGAGTTGATGATTGATTGCTTAACTTGAGGGATAACCATTTGTTTCTTGTGTCTTCTAAGGGTGTGACGGATGGCGACCCTGCTCAATACTTTTTCCATATATATCCATCCAACAGATGTAGTCTTTCCCTCATCCTTTTAATATTAGCAGCCCACATTTTACCCCCTCAGACGTCTAGCAGAGCTTTATTGATTGGTGAAGTTGTGAATGAAATGAATCACTGGTTCTATACATTAAAAATATTAATTAAAATACCTACAATGTATCACTTTTGACAGGGAGAAAAATGACAGACTCCTGAGATTTTGCTCTAGCACTACTTCATCCATGCTCCAACTATTCTGTTATGCTATATTGACGTGTATAGCGCAGTAATCACCCAAGCAGGTATCCAGATGGCAGGGTAGGTGTGTAGGTTTGTGGTCCCCAAAGTGCTTATACGAAGAGACAGATCTTCAGCTTCTTGTGGAACTCAAGAAGTGAAATATAGGCTTTGACGTGTTGTGGGAGGTCATTCCATGTCTTGGATTCGATGTAGGAGAATGAGTGACCTCCAGTTTTGCTTTTTAAATGTCAAATCAGAGGAGGGTGTATTTTTAGTGTGAGCCTGCCACCGTGCATGCACTACACGTGCTCTTCCTTGTGAGAGCTATTGTTTACAAAAAGAGCTTGGAGCCTTCCCATTGCTTATCACTTTTTAGGTCTCGCCTGAGCCAGGGCATGCACTGTCTCAGGCGAGACTTTTTGTATACAGGCTACCAGCCCTGGCCTAACGCTTGCGTTCACGCGAGCGTGCACGCGCGCAGCCGCCAATCACGGCTGCGCGCGCACCGCTCGCGTGCTTACCACATAGCACGCCCGTCCTCGCGATCGCGATCACTTTCAACTTTGATCGCGATTACTTTCGCTTTCACTTCCGCGCGGCCAATGCTTGGTTTTTATAGGTATGCATGTACATATGTGAACCTCTATGCTCATTGAGATTGAAAAACACATTACAGAAACAAGTTTAAATATATCAATAAATATGACATACATTAGAAAATTATTAAAGGCTTCTCGCAGATGGCATGTTCTTTTCACAAAACCAAACACACTTTACTATGGACATCAAATCCTGTCAGTCAAATTTCATATTCATGAATAGCACAGAAGGCATCCTTCATGAGGCGTTGGTGTGGTCATGCATGGGGGTTTGCCCTGCGTGACCACCATCTTGCATTTCTTGCCAGTACAATGTAATGTAGTTCACGGTTGTAAGCTACCAGTCATAGTGCAACATTCAGCTTTGCTCTGAAAACAAGCACGGGTTATAGTTAGCTGTGAATATGATGAGCAGTGGCACTTCCTCAATTCTTTGTATTGCTTACACGGCATGGAGACTAAAACTAGCTTCTCTCCATACAAAATGCATTGATGCTCTGCCTGTGTATTGTGGGGTACGTCTACCTCCTGAGAGCAGGCACCCATGCAGTGGTGCTGGAACAATTTTCAGGGTTGGTGTTCTACCATCAGTGTTGTGCACTGATATCATATGAACTGTGTAAAATCCAAGCATCACACTAAGAAAAAGTGTAGCAAATGAACCACACCCCTTCAGCAGGAAAGTGATAAGGTGAGATATGTAGCTGGCAGGGCAATATGGAGCACACTGTTGAAAATATATTACTAATGCATGGTGTGTCAGTGCACTGTCATTTACAGACAGCACATTTTCAATTGAAATACCCACTATATTTTTACTGATAAAACTACATCTTATAAATGATAATGTAGAGAAATCGAATTTCACTGACTATTTGTTTTTTGCCAATCATTAAATAAAGCGTCTTAATTTATTTTGATCCGAATAAAATACTTCTTTCCATCACACTTCAGAATTATAAAAAGGGTGCTTCATTAATGCTTCCTCAACTGCTGATATATTTTTAATTAATTGCATAGTTCAGGTTTTGATGTGTGTTAAAAATGTTTTTAGAATAATTCTACATCCATTGCTTTCACACGCAGCAAGATTGGCACATGGTTCATATTATAAGATGCGCTACTATTGCAGTCAGAGAAAAATAACAGCAATGTCCCTGTTAAAAGAATGAGCAGCTATGTCTCAATAGACGTCTATGACAAGATAAAATATAAATGCATTTTTATTGGTCATTCACCCACTGAACTTCAACATGGTTATTTTCGGGGTGCTACTGCACACCTGCACGCCTACTTCCTGAGCCTATGCATCCTTGCCCGGCTCCCCTCACTGGCAGTCACTGATATGTCATTCATCTCTAGACCCACAAACTAACATGCTCTCCTGTTACCAGCAAATGAGTGTGCTTAAGGGGCTCATCACAGCTCAACTGACACTGATGTGGGTGTTCCTGCATTATAAGCTTGTCTTGTGCACTTCCTATATGTCTGCTAGTGACTGTTTGGGCATCTTCACTTGATATGCAAGTGCTGGTAACTCTGTATATCTTAAGTTCCGTTTTAAGAATAATGGTTTACTGATCTTATATTTAGACTTAATCGCCAGCTGCAGCCACCGGAGCTGCAGTAGCAGCAGTGGTATATTAATCAACAATTGCATTTTTAGCACCATAATAGCTCAAGCACTAATTTTGACTGACGTAAGCATTTTCCCTCTGTCGTATTTTGCACCCTAACTTGGATGAGTGGTCCTTTCTGCTGCAATAGTGGTTGGCTTAATACAATGGCAGTTATTGCTTACGGAAAGGGTCTGGCATTTGCCATTTATCTCTAGTATTATGATCACCACTTTCCAAAACGAGGTCCTGAAAATTCTGTTTCTGAGTGGTCAGAAAAAAAGTTTCACCCTGCTAGTAATGTGAGAATAGAAAAAAATATTGCTCTACTGCAAATCTTTGAAGCTATCAGAAGTTCTGAAAGCCCAGCACGCCATCAGGTAGGTGTGGCAGAATGATGCATGTATTTTGAGAAGCCAGGAAATCCAGCCCTGGTGAGACAATTGCAGTTGTTGACATTTTCATTATTCCTGGTGCAATTTCCATGAAAATTCCACAGCGAATTCCCCATGCAACCCTGTAGGTAGAACGGTTTTTGCATATCTTTGGGGTGAGTTTCAAGTAGGAATGTGTAAAATAGCAAACAAAATTCATATGAGAGCTGGCTGGAGAGCTGGTGCAGTAAAAGTTTCTTGATATGACAATTTCTGCTGTATAGCATCCCAATTTTCACGAAAAGTGAAATTCACAAATTTCACAAGCTTAATTAAAATTATGCATGTGCATGGGTCAAGTTTAAACAAGCATTGGCATAGCCAATAGGTCTCGCTTTTGGGACCTTATAAGTATTTAGTTATGCAGTACAATATCCTTGGTGCAACAACATCAACTGTTGCATGGCTAAACAAAGGCGAGACCTATAGGCTATGCCAATGCTTGTTGGCTTTATTGTCACTCCACTTTGATTACTCCTAATTGGACAGTGCACGCCTGGCGTCACTTCCTGTTTCTTCTCTGAGGCATGGATTAAGCACAGATTGACTTCTCTTGAATATTTTCCGGCTGCTGCTCACGTTGTGATTGAGGTGCTATTTTTTCCTGTGTTGCTGAGTTTCCATCTGACCCACCACGTCTTCATGTTGCTGTCCCCTATCCCTCCACCTATCCCTGCTGTCCCTGCGTGCCCATACCCTCTCCCCATTCCTTCACCCTTGCCTGCCAACCTTCCCCTCCTAGTTCCACCCAAAGGAAAGATCTATGAGGAAGTGCCAGGGGTGGCTGCATCATATTGATTTTTGACTAACTTTTCTTTTTGCCATGCTGCACTGCCACACTGCTATATATCATGGCTAAAAGGCATAGTCATAACCAATAGCTCTCACATAGGCAAAACCTATTGGCTTTGCCAATGTTCATTTATTTTTTAATTATGAATTTTACCATTCATTCCAAATTATTGCAGTACATTTACCCTCAAAATAAATGGGTGGTAGATAGAGAATTAAAAAATCCTTATTTTCTTATTTTAGTCTACTCAGCGTTTCCTAACTACATAATGGGCTGCAAAAGTCAGAGCAATAAATAAAGATGCCTTTAATTACTGTGTTTAACTTGTCACATTTGTGGTGATTTAAAAACAAAGGTCAAATGTCGGGCTGCTTTATTTCTTTTAACATAGGGATTAGTGTTTTCTTTCTCTTACTGCAAAATGAGAGGAGTTTGAAAAGTGAACCATGTGAAAATGAAGGATGTTTTTTGCATAAGAAAACAGAATGAAAGTACCTGTGAATGAACTGGATGCATCCAGCAGCTAGGAAAGCAAAAATGAAACACCTCTTTGTAATTCTGAAGTTTGCTGCAAGAGGAGATTTGAATAGGATCAAAGCAATTCAAGACCGTTGCTTGATAATGTGCAAATTATAAATATTCACAGAAATCCGGTTTCCACACATTATCATTTGTATACTACACAGTTTTAGCAGTAAAATTGTCTGTCTGTGCAAATGTTTTGGCCATTTCAATGGAAAATGTGCAGTCTGTGAGTGACAATGTGTTACCATAAATCACCCGCCTCATGCCCATTACAGGTAGGTGGGTTGCAAACGTTTGTTATTCTAAAAAGTGGATAGAGGTTCTAAAAGGTTTGGGAACTACTGGTCTACTTTAAAGCCTTGTGTGTATACAAGGACAATGTGTGTCTTTTTTCATTGCAAAGTATTTCTTAATGAGGAGATAACATTGTCATTTGCATCATACTTGCCACGTGAGACTCAGCATAACAAAATGTGTCTGGTGTCCTGCCGGCCTCGATAGAGAAGCCTCAATAGAGGCAGGTGCAGTTTATCTGGTTTCTCATTAGCAAATCAAAATATGATGAATCTCCATATTATTAATATTTTGATTGTACTGAAATTCCTCTTCAATGCACATGAGTGGAAACCTAATGCGTGCCGCACACTTAAGTATGTTATTTCAAAATATGCCACATACCACTTCGGAAACAGTTAACATCCATTCGCTATTTAGCTCAAAGCGCTATTTTTTCTGATGACTGTATACTCTGCTCCCATGAAGCCGAAATAAGTGACTCAGTAAACCAAGTTATGTGAAATGATATTTAAGGAAAATATTTCATGTGACCTCAAAACTTGCTCATAATTCAAACTTCAGTTCTGCCAAGATATATGGCGTTCCACAAACATAGAAGTAGGACTACAATTTTTCATTGTCTGGGGAGTTACAGAATACCTCAATACTTAGCAGTAATTTTCATTAATCCGATTACCCTTCCCAGTCCTTACTTGAACAAGTTGGTCACACCTCCCTAAAGCATTTTATGACTAAGCTGGAACACTTTCCTTCTTTAGGCTACCTTCTGTAGCATTCCTACTCTCTCATCTAGAGTCAAACATGGATGGACACTGCACTACCTTTGCATTAGCTCCTGTCTTCCTAAAGCAAAAAGGGAATGAGGATCATGATAACAGGAGGGACGGTGGGCTGTAAGTACTCGGATGAGGAAGGCTAATCAGAGTAATGAAGATTACTAGTAAGTTAGTTATACCTCAGCCCAATTCTGCTTGAATTAATGGCCAAAGCCAATTACCTTATGTCCACATATAAAACGCCGGCTTCAAAGTAATACTGCACATTCACTTTTAATTAAAAAAATATATCACTACAATAGAAAATAATATTACAGAGGAGCCTTCAGAGCTTCATTAAATTCAATCAGCGGTGTTTGACAAAAATTGAAGGAATGCTGAGGTCACCGCTTGACAAATGCCTACAATTAAGGCGTTTCATATTCCACTGAAGCGGCTGCCAACAGATGAGTAAAGTACTCATGCACTGATGCTGGTAAAGATGCTCTTTGTGATTCATATGCCAGAGAGAAAGTTGCATTAATCCATCAACCTCTCCATTCAGGAAGCATTAGAGGTCTTACAACATTGTCTAAAAGGACCAAAAATTACGGGAGGCTGTTGTATACTCTCTATTTTGCTGAATGAGAGAGATAGATTTTCACTTCCCGAATAAAATTCACAAGATGCCATGCTTCTTCCTCAGCTGAAGAGAAGGAAAAAAAGAAGGAAGAACAAATTCCTGGTCTGCATAGAACGTGGGAGCCACTTTGGGATGAAAACCAGGACCTGAACAAAGAAAAAGACTGTCAGGGAAAAACAGGTAGGGAGGTACAATAGACAATGACTCCAACTCCCCTAGCCTGTGTGCTGTGGTAATGGCCACTAGCAAGAAAACTTTAAAGGATACAAAAATTAAGTGAACTTTTTTTCGAGGTTCAAATGGTGAAATGAGTAAGGCTTTCTACCTAAGAAAGTACAACCGATCTAGGAGGAGGGCGGTGTAACAGGGATCGGTTTTTTTGGTCCTGAGGAAGAAAGCAAAGGGGATGGCTTCTGAAACATGTCGACCTTGTAGGAGGTGACTCATTATAGTACACCATCTACACCTCCCCACTTTTAGTATTATCAGCCAGGGAAGACAATAAAGTATTTTCGTTCCACTAGCCAGAGAATTTTTAACCATCTCACATTTTCTTTTCACGATCCCACGCACTACACATACTCACCAATCACTTAATAAAGTGCTCCTGCGTCTACGTAAGTCGTAGCACGCCCGGTCCCATAGAGAGGCAGGAAGACCCCAATGATGAAGCATGACACTGAATCAGGTTTCAGTGTGTGAGGGGTATTTTACAATTGTTTGAAACATTGCCTTTCCCACAAATTGAGAGAAGGAGCTCTGATCCTTTTGCACCATTGTTCACGTATGACTAAACACTTCAAATAAAAATGAAAATAGCAGCACACACATGGGTCCATATATATTCACATAATACATGGTAGAATCCCTATGTTGGATGATTGGACGATTCTACCTTTTTCCTCTTCACTCCCTCCTTTGATTTTTTGATTGCTCTAAGAACTAGCCAGGGAGAAATATCGAGCTTGAATCAGGATGCTGCCATAACCCCAGAAGGACCAGGTGCAGCTCAAGTTGAGGCAGAGAAGAACTCTATAAAAAACAGTGAAACCTAAAGAAGCTACGCTGGTGTGGTCAGGGAAATTTAGTTGTAAGCAGCCGGGTGCTCTATCCCCTGAATGGCCAGGGGAAATTATTTTCATTGACGGATGGATCGGATTCCTCTAAGCAAGAGAGTTCATCTTCAAATAGTTTGGCTGTTTTAGACTCGAACAGTAGCACATCTTTGGATGACCTGCATATGACGCAAAGGAAGAAAAATTCAAAGAAGAAAGCCATGGGGGAAAAAAGAGAGTGCTCTTGGGAGCAGTAAGCAGCAATTGAAATGGGTTTATTCCAATGCCCATTTATCATTTCAAGAGCCGGAAGCAAGCGACAATGGTAACACCGACACAGGAATGGCCACAGCAAGGCAAGAACCGTCACTCACCACCATTTTCTTGTTTCTCAAACAAATGCAAGAAAAAAATCGGAGTGAAACCCACCGTGCAAGGGTTGCCTCCAAGAAACTGCAAGGGGGAATGCGAAAACTAAACAACGCTTGTGGAGAATTTGCAGATCGTCTAACTACAGTAGAAGGCCGAACAGAGTCTTTGGAAGCAGAAGCGGAAACCTTTAAAGCACAATACATATCGCAGGGCGCAGACTTGGCTGATGTCATACTTAAGATGGAGGACCAGGAGAACCGCCAGCGGTGGAATAGCTTACATTTTTGGTGAATCAAGAAGGGGTGGAGGGTGGCAACCCTAGGGACTATATGGTCAATCTATTGAAAGGAGCCTTCCTGGATCAAGTTAAATTGGACTGGGACTCGGAAATCCAGCGCGCCCACCGGTTTCCATTAATGGCGAGAAAGCACCCACAAAGTGAGACTGAAAGGCAAAGGGCAATGCTAGTTTATTTTGGCAATTTTCCGCTGAGGCAATTTATTTATGATATGGCCCATCCAAATACCAAAAAATAATTTGCAGAGGTGTCATTTTTCGCCAAACCCGACTTTGCACATGCTACAGTGGAGCAGAGATGGCGTCTCCAGCAGTTAATTAACCCATTTAAAAAAATTGGGGCAGAGGCCTATCTCATAAACCCACCCAGGTTAAAGATTATTTTTAGAGCGCATACTCGTAGCTTTACCTCAGAGATAAAAGCTCAAGAGTAATTGTCGGAGGTTGAACAGTAGAGCAGCAACAGCAAACCTAAATGACCTTTAGGGGGTGATTCTAAATGTACTGCCTGAAAGAGGCACTGGTGAAGAATGAAAGGAAAAAAAGAGGCTTTTATTTCACGGTTATGGAGAGGGGGCAGTGGGGCTAGGGGGTTAAGCACTCATCGTTCAGGCTATGCCTAATTGTTCAATGGTGGGGGTTGAGGGGAAGGGTGGGAGGGTGGTTGGAGGGAACACATAGTTGAATGGTATTTGGTTTTGGGGTACAGGGTATTCTTGGTAGTTTAAGGAGCATGTTTATTATTTGTGGGGTAGGGTTCACAGAGGTTAAAATATACCATGGCTATCCAGATGACAGGTGGTGGGAAACTTTGAATTGGCACTTTAAATATTTGCTCACTAAATGATATCAAAAAGAGGCAAAGGTTCATCAACAGACTTAGTTTGCTTGCAAGAAACTCACATAGAAGAATCAAGGATTGGCCTGTTAAAGAACTTGGGCTATAGACTTGTAGTGGGGACAGCCCAAGGATCACGTACACGTGGGGTCGCTATATTAGCCCGATATAATAAGTTACAGTTTCTTCAAACAAGCTCGGATTCTATGGGGAGGTGGGTAATTACTAAGTGTAGTCTCATGGGGTCTGGTACTTTCACACTCTGCTCAGTTTCTGGGTCCAGAGTGGACGACCCAGGGGTCATTAATTGGCTGACCAATGAGTTAGCCCACTGGCCACTACCCATTATTCTCTGTGGGAATTTTAATGTTAACCCTTCAAACAACTGGGAGTCTAATTTAAAGCATGAAGTGAGGAAACCTAGAGTATTTCAAGCAATATCAAACATATGTGGCACACACGGATTGATAGATGTTTGGGCCAAGAACATGGCTTTACATTTTTTTCCTTTCCTCACCTTAAACATGCCAGATTAGATTATTTTTTGTGTCATCAGTGTTGGAGCCAAAGTGTAAAATAGACAGAAACCCCAGACTTATATCTGACCATAATCCGTTGGTATTGGAACTGACAGGGATGGGAATGACGCAAAAATAAAACCAACATGGACTTTTGAGAGAGCCCTTCTCTTTGACGATGAGTATAGGAAGCATATGTGAGAGTGGATAGCAGGGTTTTGTAAGGTGAATGTAGAAACAGCTTCCTTAGTCAATGTCTGGGACTCTATAAAAGCCTGCATTCAGGGGGAAACCATTCAATTCTCCTTAAAAAAAGGGAAAGCCGAAAAATGCAGGATGCAAGACAGCTATTTGAGGCTAGCACCAGTGGAAGAAAAACTGGTAGTGGCAGTACGGTTAGGTAAAAGAATAGAAGACATTCAAAGTGAGGTATCAATAGCAAAAGCCGCAATTAGAGAAATCATTATGAAGAAATCTGCCAATAAGATTGTGGCCCACTGAGAAAAAATATATGAGAATAGTGAGAAAATAGGGCATCAACAGGCAATACGAACATGGCAGGATTATATATGCAATGAGATCATGAAGATTAGAGATCCTGAATTGGGTGTGGTCTCTGACCCCAAGGAGATTCAAGAGGCCTTACAGAAATATTATCAATATTTGTACTCTGAGTACTCCGAGGGGGGTAGGATTCCAAAATCAAGACCTAGTCAATTGTTATGTAAATCTGATGCTTGCGGCTCTATTGACAGAGGAGGAGAAAGATTATCTTGAAGCGCCCCTGACTGGGGAGGAGATGCTCGTGGCACTATTGAGTTTGTCTGATGGGAAAGCTGCCGGGCCAGATTTAATACCCTCTGAGCTTTATAAGATTTTTGCTGACCAGGTAAAAGATGTCATGATAAACCTCTTTACACAAATTTTTAATGGGGATGTTCCACCAAAGGCAGAGGCAAAAATTATTGTCTTCCTCCCAAAAATAAACCCGTACAAGAGTTAGGTTCCTACCGCCCAATCAATTTGATCAATTGTAACATTAAAGTATATTCAAAGACTCTAGCTTCCCAATTATCCCGACTGGTTGATAAAATGGTTGTAGAATATCAGCACGGATTCATCCCTGGGAGGGGTACTAATGACCACATTAGAAGGATTATAACAATATTCGAAAGGAGACAGGTGTCAGGATACCCTATGGCGGAAATTTTGCTTGATGCAGAAACAGCCTTTGATAGGGTCTCCTGGCACTTTCTGTGGACTATAATGGGGCAAAAGGGGATAGGCCCAAATTTAATCAGGGCAGTTAAAGCATTATATGTAGACACAGTAGCCAGAGTGAGTATTAATGGGGAATTATACAGACAATTGAGCATTACAAGGGTAACGTGGCACGGGTGTCCATGTTCCCCGTTGCTTTTTGCACTGTATATAGACCTATTTTTAGTCACTCCTAACCCTGAGTAAGCCATAAAAGCTATAGAAGACGAAGCAGCGATCTTTGGGGCATTCTCAGGATAGTCCTTGAATAAAGGACAATTGCAAATTGTTATTAATGAGCATGTCATAATGACTGATAGCAGAATAGTGGAGAGTGCATTCTACCTTGGGGTTACAATTAGGGCTGATCTAGACGCTATTGTAAGTGATACTCTAACATCAGTAGCGGAAAAAATTAAGCATGTGCTGAAAAAGCTGAATAATTTACATTTAACGCTGGTGGGTAGATGTAACCTAATGAAAATTGTATTTTTCCCCAAGTTATTATATCTTATGAGAGCCACCCCCCTCTTTTTCTCTAACCAGTGGTTTAAGAAATGTAAAAACATATTATCGCAATTCATCTGGGCCTATTCGAAACTTGGAAGATCGGTAACATTTTCAACACTCTCAAAAGAAGGTGGAGGGCTGGCATTTCCTAATTTGAGGCTATATTACTGGGCTACCGCTCTAGTGAATATATACAGTGCTTTTAAGGGAATACCCTAGCAGTGAACCACCGAAGTACCCTTCCCCATTTGAACTACTAATTGGGGTCGAGGTCTGGGGCTGTCTATGGCGTCAGCTAGAGCTAGGGTACATTAAAAGGGTCAAATTTAAGACTCTCATGACTGCCTATAAAATTTGGCTACCTAGTCGCCGTTAATTGGGTTAGGTAAGCTTAATTCTTATACTCCACTTCGTGGTTATGGAAATTTGCCAGAGATTTTATAGACTCATGTATGATTAATTGGTGGAGGGGTGGGATTGATACAATAGGGTGTTTTTATTCTGCTTCAAGCCTTGTCTCATATGTTGAACTCAAGACACAGTTTGATCTCACCCTTATCGAGATTTTTCAATTCCTCCAAATAAGGGATTTTTGACAGAAGAAGGGGGGTGAGCCAGGGATAATAGTTAAAAATGAACTTGTAGAGAAATTAACAAACAGAACCCCCCCTCGTATAGGGACTATATATTATTCCCTAAATATTTTAATGAAGGATGAAATGGAGAAATGCACTGGAAGCTGGCAAATCAAGTTTGATATTATTGACAGGGTGTTTCAGCAAGCCTTCTCAATGGCGCTGGATTCTATGTTGTCAGCTAAATTACAGGTCCAGTTTTATAAAACTTGTTTTTTGTTATATTATACTCCATACTGAATTGCAAAATGGGGTGAAGGGAAGGGGACATGGTGTCCACGTTGAGCTCTGTACAAGGCAGATATAGTACATATGTTTGCAACATGCCCTTCTCTGTCATTAGTCATTAATCAAATTGGGAAGTTTTTTTTAGAACAAGCTTTACCTGAAAGTAGTCATGACCCCCACTTCAATCTTATTGGCAATACAAGAGAACGGTAGTACTGATGAGGGAAGGGGGGGCTATCAACGATTTAACTGGCTATATTTAGACTATGCATTTCCTCTGCATGGCTAGACTCGGATCCCCCTTCTTTTCAGGCTTGACCCTGTACCTGATGGAAACAGTCAAGCCCGAACTGCCAAGCCAGGTCTTCCCTGGACCAGAAACAAGCATTCCTGGGACTGGTTTCGGGGTAACACCCCTCTTCAGCCATGCTAGCTTGAATCCAGTGGCAAAGTGAGCAAGGGACCCATGTCTGGGCATACCCTGCCAACTTAGGGCATACAAAGCAAACACAAGGAGATGATGGACGGAGCACTGAAACTTTTCAGACACACACCTCCAGTCACAGATCTGGGTTGAATCCATCATCATTCTTTAGCTCACTTTGCCACCCCAGTTCAGACCCAGCCATATACAAATCAGTCTTGACCCTGTTCCTGATGGGAACAGTCCAGCCCGAGCTGCAAAGCCAAGTCTTCCCTGGACCGGAAACAAGCATCATGGGACCGGTTTTGGGGTAACACCCCTCATCAGCCGGGCTAGCTTGAATCCAGTGGAAAAGTGAGCAAGGGACGTCTGGGCATACCCTTCCAACTTAGGGCGAACAAAGCTCACTTTTTCACTTTGCCACTGGGGCTGGGTCCAAACTGTGGTGGCGAAGTGAGCTTAAGAATGATGATGGTTTCAACCCTGATCTGTGACTGGTGGTGAGTGTCTGAAAAGTTTCAGCACTCCGTCCATCATCTCCTCGTGTTTGCCATATCCTTAATGAACCATATCCAACACCTAGGCATCTGATATTAAATCTATGCAGTTTAACAGAAGATATATATTTCCAACTGATTTACAAAAAGCTGGTGCCTGAAAAGGACGGTGCAGAAAAACAGACTTTTGAACATCCTGTGCTTTCTAGTCTTGAAGATATATTTTACAACCTGACTTATACCTGGCTTACAATCTGGAAGGAGCATTGTTATCTTACAACACTTACCTAAATCTATGCATGAAAACATCTTGTATTTAGACTCCAACCACTGGAAGGGACCTCTTCCTGGTGTTGTCACAGGGACCCCACTCCCTCAATACCTACAAAGAGCCAGGTATACAGATATTAGAGAGTGACATGCCCCACTCATAAGGGATCTGGCTTACGTGTGGCAAACTGTGGTTACACCAGATCCATGAAGCATGGAACTGAAATGCTCTCTTGTAGCATACCAACATGACAAGGGAGCCCCGCTCCAGTAGCTGAGATCAGCACCACAGATCACACTCAACGGTAGCCCCGAAACACAGAGATTACAGTTGAAGAGAAGAACCTGGAACAGCCAGGGCCTGTGGTGCTGTCTGATTAGGGAAAGAAGGCAGAAAAAAAGGATGTGATGTGGTCTCCTCCCCTTTTGACTGCAGATGAGATGAGGGAATCTGTGAGGGAGAAGGGTAGGTTACTGGAGGTATCTTAAGGATGTAAAGTTTCCAAATTTAGTCACATGGTATCTGGAGGAGGACAATCAAGTAAGAATTGAGAGGAGGTAGGATAGAGGAGGTAATTGGCAGCGCTTACGAATATAGAAAACACAGACAATATTGCACTAAGTGGATTTAAATGCAATTTTTACACATAGTTTCACCTCTGTTAACCAGTGCTTAATTTGAGGTGGTGGTTTCTGGTGTGCAGCACCAGCACTTAATTGTCAACACCAGCACTTATGACAGCCTCCACATGGTGGCACTGTTTGTGTGATTTATTTATAAGAACAACAGTTGTTTATTAGTTCAATGTACATTTAAAACGACTAATACATGCTACCTAAGCACTTCTTATAGCTTTGGAGGTCTGGAATAGTCTGAATTGACACACCTGTAGGAGTGCGATGCTTAATAGTTGTGTTACTGGCACTGACTGCACTGACTGGGGCAAATGAGTTGTGTAAGCTGCGGTGTACTCCTGTTGAGGGCCCTGGCACTTGTTTGCAGCTCTGGATGTTACAGCGTCGTCTTAACATTCTGTGAATCTGGGCAAATCACTAAGGCAAGAAGAGAGCTGATGCCCAGACTCAAACCCGGTTCCTCTGTGTTGCCTTAGTATCCATCCTCCCACCCAACCCCATGTTGCTTTCACATTCATCTCCCAATCCTTCCCTCTGTTGCCTCTGCACTAACCGCACCACCCTCTCCCTTGTTTCTTCAATGTTACCCCATGTGGCTGCAGACCCCCATTGCTTCCGTTCTGCCCCCTCTCACCCCCGTTGCTTATGTTTCATCCCACAGCCTGCAGCTCACTTTAATCACTTAAAAAAAAAGCATTTGTGTCTTTTATTCTCTTTAGTTACTGATCCAATATGCATCGGTAATTAAAAACAAAAAAAGGGGTCTGCGTCATTTTGTAGGTACGTGCATGTATGGTGTGTGTTGATACAAAATGACACGGGTCGCCACGTCAAAGGTTATTTTGTTTAGTGTATAGTGTGGCTCAATACCATTGGCAAAGCAAACAGGCCACAATGGCGAGATTGATTGTTCAGTCCTCCTCTTCCTGATATCTGCAAAGCTGACCTGACCCCCATCTTGCCCAGAGCAGACCCTGGGATATGCAGTTCATCATCCCTCTCTATTTTCAGAAAATCTTCTTCTGGCATGTCCCCAGTCACAATCTCAGATCAAGTGCCACTAAATTAGTGGCCATTCCTAGAATTAATAAGGCTAGATGGGGTGACATCTAAGCTTTGGAACACCATGCTTCTTTTTCAGAAATTTCAACCCAATCAGACACATTTCAGGAAAATGTTAAAAACATGTCTTTTCTCATTCCTTCCCCAAATAGGCAGATTTTCATGGTTTCTCATAGGACGCTAGCCCCAAGGCGCCGTTTGACATTTGCCCTTTTTATACATTTTTACTTACTTTGCTTACTTAAATCTGTTGAAGTTGTTAGAGAAAGCTGTCTTCCTCCAGATGCAGGGCTTTGTGGAGGAAAATAACCTACTCCAGCATAAGTCCGTTTCTGTAATGGTAGGACTCAATTTGTATTGATCCTATTGCACCTATCCATGGCCTTCGATGCTATCAACCTCCTGATCCTATTGGATCCTTTGAGGGAGTTTGGTATTGAGGGTTAAGCAGGGTAACTGTTCAAGAGCTTCCTCTCAGGATAGCTTTTTAGGCCACTCTAGGTACAGACTCCTCTTCAGTCTGGGTGCTATACTGTGGAGTCCTACGTGTCTCTGTACTGTTGTCTGTGCTTTTCAATCTTTATATCACACCACTCACTAAACTCAGGGCTTGATCTCTATATGTAGGCTGAGGACACCCAGACCGTGCTAAAATTCTCAATAGATCTGAGAGTAACACTGTCCACACTCTGCAAGCGTCTGTCACGGGTTCAGTGGTTGATGTTCAAGACCCAATGATTGTGACGACTTTATATGCAATGCAATGTGAATTTTCTCCTTTATTTGAAAATAAAATGTTTATAAAAAATAATAATAAATTTTTTTTTTATATAGAAATAAAATGGAGATTCGTTGTCTTAAGAGGGTGCTGCTGTTCTGAAGGCTTCTTTTTTGCCGGACTCATTAAGGCTCAAACTTCTCTAGTGAGTAATCTGGGACTCCAGATTGACTCAGCTTGACTCTACATTATCAGGTGAATTCAGTTGTGAACTCATGTTTATTTGGGCTGCCTACTCTAAAAAGAAGATTCCATCTGTTATTATTTTAGCAAAAAGTGACTATTATGAATGTGGGAGGAAACTTCATTCATTGCAACAAGCAAACAATGATGAAAAGTAATAGGTTAACATGTTCAATAGAATTTGAAAGATATTGAGTGCAGGCATTGAACCAACAACAGATGTATCCTGTGCGGGTTAGAACGTGGCACTAGCAATACATTAACTCTGTTTTATGTATCTCTGATCTGATACGCAAGATGCAAATCTTGCGATCAAAGAAGCACAAAAAAGTCTGATGGTTAATGAATGGTGGGAAGAGTTGTCCCTTGTCTTTCATGTACAGAAAGGGATTTATAATGGACAAACATTGAGAAATTATGGAGGATTTAATTAGTGTGAAAGGGAATTTTGCCTATCACATTTATATAACTATATTAATGTTATGGGTTTCATGCACTGTAATCTCAATCATTATATTCATGTATCCTGTGATTCTGTGTATTTTAGGTAGCATTTTATAATTCCATGAATCAAAAAACATGAAAAAAAGCACTTGTGAGTGGTAACACAACCACATTTTCAATGGCTGGCATACGCAAAATAGATGCATATGTCATTTTTGTTCCTCACTATTCATATTATTGGCCTTGTACAAAACTTTGCAGTCTCAGTCAGCGCTTTGATTGGGAAATGAGACTGCTCTTTCAGGAAGCTGACAGCAGCAATAGCTTGTCTTTAAGACTTGAAACCAAGGCTTGATAGTAAATGAGGCCAAATTTAACACACATGTTCAAAGTGTTTTTATTTCAAAGAACAGGTTTGCAGCTCAAAAGTAATGCATCTCACACGTGATTTTATAGTACGAACAATACGAACAATCACACGTTATTCTACTATACAAACAATACGAACAAAGTGAAGACGTTTCCATAAGCCCCACTTATGATTTTCACAATGCTCTGCTCAGTGACAGCCGTGCGACAAGACGTAGATGGCTCCTTGAGAGCGGAGGCGGCGTACCCCAGGGATGAAGGAGAGCCGTTGCTAGCCACTCACTATAATGGCGGCAGGCAGGTTCAGAGAACGCAGCCCAGCTGTTTGATTGGCTACCTGCTGCTGTTTATTGTGTTCCGGTGACAATGGCTCTCCCCGCGCGCCTGTTGCAATGAACGGGTCCAGTTTGTGGAGCCTGAGATGGAAGTCAGTGCATATTAATCTAATGCTCCAGTTGCATGTGGTGTGAATCTGAGTTGGATCAGCTCACATCGGCATACGTTTTCTTAAAGCGTTAGTGAACATTCTCTACTTCTGCATTATAGTTTGGGTATGATCGAAACAGGAAACGCAGTGAATGACGTGTAAATTGTTAATCTTATGCAAATGTGTAAAACAGGAACTATATCACCAATCACTATGTTTAATGGCAGATACAAACCATGACCAATAATTATGAGGAAATAGTGTAGGTGAATTATTTGTCTTTTATGATCAATACTTCCGCTCACTCGTTCTATAAAAGCGATATTGTTATTAGTTCACAGGTTTAATGCGCGTCAAGGGGACGTTTTGCTTTTGGTAAATACATATTAGGGCTGTCCTCTTTTGCAGAACTACGTATAAGTCTGCAACACAGATAAAGATGGAGCAAAGTCGTGTGCAGAGTCTCCAAGAAGAGAGCAGGTTCTGCGGCAGAAGTGCAGTGAGAGAAATGCTAAGGACTACATCTGTAGAGCATGGAAAAATTGGGAAAAACAGAACATAGACATAGAGATATTTGAATGCATTAGGGGCGTTAATACCACAAAGGATGTACGCATGTTTCAGCAACAGTGCGGTATTAGAACAAGGTAGAGAAAAGACTTGTCAGATGTGGCTGAGGTCGGAGTAACATGATGGTGTTAGCCACCAAAGGAGGAGTACGCGGACGGAGCACTCTTTTCTAGGCCTGGGCGGTAAATTCTGTTCATCTCGCGGAATTTTTTGCTTATTCGCGATTTCAAAATGCGTGTTCTTGAGATATTTCCCCCTGAGCACGCAAACAGCGTTCGCGAACTGGAAAAAAGCATCGCGTATGGGCGGGACAAGCAATTCCGCGTGTTCGCGGAGCTCTCCGTGCTCATGGAGATTTTTTACCGTTTCGCGGAGCTTTGCGTAGCGCGACTACGCAAATTCTGCCCACCCCTACTCTTTTCCTCAAAATTCGTGAGGCAAAATCAGTCATAGAAGTTACTAAAATGGCTTGTGACAGAGAGACACTTATGACCACTACTTAACGGGGGTAGCAGAGCAGGGGAGAGAGGGTGGACGGGTAAATGAAAAAAATAATAACAAAAACACCTGCAGGCAGGCCACCTCTTCTCATTCCTCTTCGGTCCAGGAGCAGGAAGCAGGAACCAGGAAACAGGTACCTGGAAGCACACAGGCTCCTAATAGCGGTGGTGGAATTGCAGCAGTAGAAAGAGGAATCAAAATATTCATTATTTTTAGTCTCTCTGCACAAAAAATGTGAAAACAAGAAAATGTATTTTAAAAGATGTTATTGCTTACTTAATTGGTCACTAAAAGACTGAATTTTAAGGCACCCCCTGCAGCGATCTCTTTCAAGAGGGTCTCAGGGTCTAATATTGGTATGATAGCATAGGTGGTTAATGTACCTCCTATAGCCCATTGTTCTAAAGTGTAGGTTAAAAATGTGTTTTCTGTGTACAATAGCTTTGTGGATTAACAGATTTTCTACAGAGAGCTTTGTGTAACCTGCAAGTTACAATAATGATAAAATAGCTTATTGATCTATGCACCCATTTCGAACTGTCATCTATATAAACTACTGTCGTGAACACTCTGGAAAGTCCCATTTAGACATATTCTATTTTCATCATGTGCTTGTTTGCAGATTCTTTATCCCATTTAGTACAAAGTGTCTCAGAACTGTTAGTATCATGTGTGCCTCCTATCTATGCTAAAATATTTTTTAAAAATTTGTTATGGACTCTCCTATAACATCAGGCTGGGGAACATTCAAAGTGCGCATGACTTTTTGGCTGGGCCAAGACGGCCGGCCAAGAAGTCATGCCCTCTTCAGAGTTTGCAAACAACTCCTCCCCCTGCTCTGCGGCCGGCACAGGCCCACCCCACCCACACTTTTACAGCACCAGAGAATAGTGAAAAATAAAAAGATAATAACATTGTTATTATCATTTTATTTTTTGTTATGGGGGTGTTTATTGGCTTGATATTTACTGCTTCTGCTAAAATATAGCATAGTGCTTTGGAGTAACGATAGGATGCTAGGATCTTGCTAATCATGTTAGGAATGCTCATATGGATTTCGCTGACCATGCCATGTAGTACCACATTTATTTTTGTATTCTGTCTTCTTACCATACATGTTATATATTCTAGACTTGGGTTTTAGAGATAAACATTTTAATGTTCATCCCCTGTTTATTAGTGCTCTTTTGTGTATGTCATTTTAATGAAAGAGGATTTGGAATTCAATTTTGTCACTGAACTCATATAGTGGGATTGATTGTGACCAGGAAAGACTTTCTGCAAGGTACACCTCAACTGGATGTGTATGGGTCATAGTCCAACTAGATTTCTCATTTGTATTGGTGCATTAAATTAAGTCCTTGCATCAGGGTGTTAGAATTCCGACTCCTATGACTCTGAGCAGTGGCCCCCAGATTGTGACACAAAAAGCCATAAGTCTGTGCCATTTCAAGTTTTAACTTAATCTTTCATTATTCTAAGGCTGAGAAAATGGGTGTTAATGGGTAGTAGTAAACAAAAATTAGGTACCAAAAACCAAATTCAGTTTTAACTGTACACCACGTAAATGGTACACTTAGTATAATATACCTGGCATTCCTACACAGCATATATAGGGCTCATATGATGCATATATATATAGGTAAAATACTTTTAGAACTCTGTGTATCTCATAACAACATGTAAATAGACAATCATATGCCTCTATGGCTCCCCTTAAGGGAATTGATTCTGATTGTCCCACCAAGGAAAGCTCGGATAAAAGTATGATTACCTCTGAAGCATTTGTAGCCAGGCACCACTGGACAGCAGGCAGTCAAGCAACCATCGCTCAGTACCTCAATTCAATGGCTCCCAACATGACCTGACATTTTCCCTTTTCCTTGGGTAGCCACTCTCTCTTTATAATTGTTTCCAAAATAGATCCCAAAGATTCAAGGTCAACCAATCCCTGTCCAACCCCATGCCAGTCACATTAGGAGTCCCACAAGGCTCCTCCCTCTCACCCACCTTGTTCAACCTTTTCATGGAACCTCTTACTGATCTCCTCAGCCTCACAAAGATACACTTCCACATGTATGCAGACGACACCCAAATATACATCAAGATACACTCACTAGAGGACATCAAATCGCTCAACACCACACTACAAAAAACCCAAATGTGGTTGGCAGAAAACCATCTGAAACTTAATTCCCTCAAAACATAATTCCTTTTAATTGCTCCCCCGAACAAAACTCACACTATCCTGGACTGGATGAAGCACCTAACAGCTCTCAATGGACAACCGCTCATAGTCGACTCAGCGAAATCTCTTGGGATAACGCTAGACAGTAACTTAAAGATACAGAAACACATTAGCACCTCAACTAAAGGAGCTAACTTCCAACTAAAGACCCTGCGAAAACTGAAACCCTTTCTGCCTGCACACGATTACAAACAAGCAGTTCAAGCCCTTGTAATCCCCCGAGTGGAATATGGAGCAGTTACCCTATGAGGCCTCCCAAGATCATCAACAGCACCGCTAAGAGCCACGATCAATTCAGCCGGGAGACTCATCACAGGATCTAAGAGAAACACTCACATTTCCCCTGACTTGAGAGCCATCAACTGGCTTCTGTTTGAAGCCAGAATTCCCCTAAAAATCACCTGCATGACGCTCAAGGCCCTCTACCACAAAACCCCACAATACCTAGCACAGACACTGGTTCTCTCTGCGGGCAACAGAGCCTCTAGGAGAGCCAAGACCCTTCTCCTACAACCTCAACAATTTGCCAAGAAAAAAACGTATAACGTTCCTTCTCTGGTATGGCTCCGAAGATATGGAACGCTTTGCCCAGTGAAACAAGAATGAACCCCTCCACTTCCTCCTTCAAAAGAGAAGTGAAAGCTATCCTCATGGCTAAATTCACTTGAACTCTATGTCTACTCATTGTATTTTTTTATTGATTGTTGTCTTTGTACACTATACTTTGCCTTCTCATAACCTGTAAAGCGCTCTGATACTCGCAAGAGTCTTGTTCGCGCTATATAAAACCTTAAAAATAAATAAATAAAAATTAAACTTTTATTGAAAACAACAGTGATCTGCTTATTCAATTTTACATTCTTGATGTCACTTCTTTACATACAATCGACAAAAAATGTGTACACCGGTTCACATATGCCTCTACTGCTACTACACGTCCTCGCCCGAATCACTGTCGTCTTTTGGAGGTGTGCAGATGTTTCCCCTATATATGTTCCATTTACCCCACACTCTTCCCCATTTTTTGGGGCATTTCCTATTAATAAACGTGGATTTTTCCGCTACCATGACCATATCCATATCTTTACACCAATTCAGTAACGTCGGTACGGTCTCTACTCCCCACTTTTGCGCTATGTTCCGTTTAGCTATTGTCATGCCTGTCGTTGCCCATTGGCGTTTGGCGTGGTCAAGGTCTGTCGGTCCCCATACATTAAGAATGCAGCACTTAGGCTCTAGCGGGACATGCTACTCAGTGACCTTTGTGATGGTTCTCACCACTGCCTCCCAGTACGGTATAAGTTTCAAGCAGTCCCATAAGGTGTGATAAAAGGTACCTACGTCTCCAAACAGTCGCATGCAACACGGGTCAGGAGTCCTCCCTATCTTGTGCAGAACAACCCTTGTGTAATAGGTCCTATGTAATATTTTAACCTGCACAAGTCGTAGTCTAGAGGAGATTGCCACCTCCTTCAGCGACGCTATCGCTTCCCGCCAGTCAGGGTCATCCTTGTCTCCCACTTCTGACTGTCAGGACTCCCTGAGCCAGTCAAGTGTATCTGCCGGGTTATTGATGATTTTTCTATATGTTAGTGAGGTCGCTCGTTTATGCAGATAGTCGGTGAGCAGTCGGGCCTCTAAGGGGGATGATTCCGGGAGCGTCTCAGCAGAAGGAAGGGCTGCCTCTATTGCATGTTTAATTTGCATATATCTAAACTGTTCGCTCGGAGCCATTGTGTACTGCTCTTGCAAATAGGCGAAGCTGACGACCTCTCCAGTACGCCAGAATTCCCCTAGCCTGGAGATGCCTATCAGATCCCATTTTTGAAACCCTTTACTGTTAACCAAAGTTCCTAATTGGCTTGCGTCCCACAAGGGTGTGCGTTGTGCAAGTCTGCCTGACCAGCCCCAGTGTCTGTTAACCGTGTGCCATATGCATGTAGTATGCATCACCGGGCCCATAAAGTCATGGGCCTTTCGATTGATGTAAAGCGCTATATTAACACCTCCTTTCCCTAGGGTCATTCTGTCTAGGTGGTAGGCAGGGTCCGTGTCCGGCACGTGAAGCCATTGATTGATTACTGTGAGTTGTGAGGCCCAGTAGTACGCTTTGATATCCGGCAGGGCTATCCCGCCGTCATACCAACTTCGCACCAGTTTATTTGCTGCCACTCTGGCCGGTTTGCTATCCCACAGGAGAGCAGCGACCTCTGAATTTACTGTAAAGTATGAGTCAGGGACTGGATATGGCATATTGTCTAGGGCATACAGGAACCTGGGCAGGGCCATCATTTTAAAGAGAGCCTCTCTACCCAGTAGGGTGAGTGGTAGTGCCTTCCAATGTTTAATGTCACGCTTCAGTTTTTGCAAAGGGGCTTGTAAGTTGAGTGCAAAAAATGTGTCTTGATCCGATGTTACATGTATGCCAAGGTATTTAAAGCAATCCGTGACTATCTGAACCTTGCAGTTCTTTGGAAGACGCGGGGCGTTCCATGTAATATGTATAGTACAGACGTATCCCAGTTAATGGCATATCCAGATACTGAACCAAACACTGCGCAGATATTGCGTAATGCATGGAGGGATCGTGTGGGTGTGGAGATATATAGTAATACATCGTCGGCGTAGAGGGAGATACGATCCTCCCATTCCTCCCTCCATTTGAGCCCTCGAACCATACAATGCAATTGTTACTTTGTCGGTCCTCAGTATCGGTTTGATGCTTAAAATGGTCCCCCTCTTGATCTAACCAAGCCTAAATAGCCGTAATGGCACAGGTCAGTGGAAGGATCAAGCGTGGGAAGGAAAGGAAGGGAACAGCAGGGAGGGAGATCTGAAACAACAAAGAAGAGAATCATATAGCCTTATCCTCAAAGTTCTATCATTACCACACAATATTGACTAATGTAATGTCCTCTCCTATATCTGTAACAAAAAAGAACGGCACTGGTAGAAGAAGATACTTCCATACATGTCGTGCCTTCTGTGTGGTAACACCCTGTGTGTACTATAGCTGCAGCAGTAAACAAACACAATAGAGAACACATCATGAATATAAACCCTTATGTATGATGCAGATTAAACATACCAATGATAGGGGAAATATGACTTGCTAAGACCTACCCTTTCTTGTCCTCCAATGCACTTCTCTGGGATAGAGCTTAGATACACTACAAGTAAAAAACCCCTGTTGAAAAGGAAGTCTGTACAACCGAAGAGTAATTACCACGAGGCTCAACAGTCGTGTAACATAACAGAAAAGGAAGGTGCTCATCAACAAAAGACTTCCTCAAGAGGGTTAATTCACCCTATGAACAATCCAGACTATCCCAAACCAAAGTGAAAGAGGTTACCAATCTCGGTAGGAATGTTGAAAGAGCCCCCGGCCGACAATACCGGGCAAAGGCACCTCGAGACTGAATACCGTCCTCCGCACGAGCAGCACGTTCTCCAACGGAGGACGTAACTTCGAACGGCCGACAATGCCGATCGAAATAACCTCAGGTGTGATCACAGGTGTAATACCGTCCTCTGCACGAGCTACAAACCTATAAGCTCTCCAACGGAGGACACGACTTAGAAACGGCCGATAATGCCGATCGATATAAACACAAAACCGTCCTCCGCATGAGCTACAAGCCTGCAAGCTCTCCAATGGCGGACACGATTTAGAAACGGCCAGCAATGCCGATCGATATAAACACAAAACCGTCCTCCGCACGAGCTGCAAGCTCTCCAACGGAGGGACGACTTAGAAACGGCTGACAATGCCGATCGAGATACTGCGGGCGTATTTCTCCTCCGCACGAGCAGCCGCTCATCCAAGGGAGGAGGGGACGCCTACAAAACAGAGCTAAGAACAAAGGTCTGGTGCGAAAGGCACCCTTACCAGACGTGGATCAGGTCACTGCAACCAGCACGAACCTTGGTGGAAGAATTTCCGACACCAACCCGGGTTCGGCAACTTCCTATATGGGCTGGCCTTGCTGCATTGTACGTGACACGCAAGGCCCCATGGAAGTTGTAGTACTTCCCCGGAGGGCATTGTTCCGAGCATAACGTCACGCTCTGACTGTCAGGATGGTGCGCTCAAGTCCGGCGCTTGTAACAGCAATGATTATCCTGGGTTCCTCCTCCCAGGCCCAGACCAAGACCAAGGGTGAGACTGACCTGGGAGGAGGAACTGGGGGTGCCATTCGCCGACTAGGAGTGGAAGGAGGCCTGTAAATTAGTAAAAAAATGGCTCATGTTGCACACAATTTAAACTAGCCTACTTCAATTTTCTACACCGCACATATATCACCCCGGTGCTACTACAGCACATAGACCCCACGAAACCGAATACATGCCCACGATGCCACACAGCTCCTGCAACATTTCTACACCTGGCCTGGGATTGTCCCGCAGTACACACTTACTGGGGATGGATGGTTAAGACGCTACAGTGTGTTGGGGGAGTGAAACTAAGGCCAGAACCCACAGCTTGCTTATTGGGTATACTTAAACAACGTAAGGGAGGAAAAATGCAATGACGATTCACACAACTGGCACTATTACTAGCGAAACGGCGAGTAGCTTTGAACTGGATGGGCACTGGGGGACTGAATTTGCTCAGGTGGAGTAAGGATGTGAAAGAATCGGCTGTAGCAGAGGAGTTCAGGCTATGCGGGTGTAGGGCAGATCAGCATACAGAAGAGGATTTGGCATTATGGAGAGAGGCCATAGAGGACTTTGAAGCAACAGTAGCAACTGAGCAGGACACAGGGAATTCAGGCTCTGTTGCGGAGGGAGGTGCCTCGCCTACGAAAGGTCTTGAATCTAATAATGAAGGGACTTACCCTACTGACCGAACGTAGCACGCGTACTGTGATATTGAAGGCCTTTAGAAAATGTGAATGTAGTGCTAGACACTGCACTGGGAAAGGGTTGAATGGCTATAAAGTTTACTTCATGTTTGTATTGGTTATACGATATAGCATTGTTTATGTCAACAAATGTGAAACCAAAAATAAACACATTCTTTAAAAAGACTAATGCTTTAATTTACACTCTTAATTCAATTATTTAGCCTCATTATATGAGGAGTGTATCCTCTTATGGAAACGATTCTGCTTCCTAAGCTAATTTTCTAACATCTTTGTCATTTTCCTTCTCTCCATATTCAGTTTATGATGCATAGCAATGAGGTCACCCATAATCACTGCTTTCAAAGACTCCCATTAACTATTTATTCTTACATCAAATAATTTTCAGTCAAGTACTAGCTTAGGCACTTCATTTTTTATGCTTTTACTGATTCCTTCTTTAAAATTCTGCTCCTGATGTATCTCTTGCACTGGACACATGGTTATTTGACATATGGATTTGGTTTACCAAGCAAAAATCAATTTCCAAAATCAGCTGTAGACAAATCAGTGACTATATATCCTGCTGTGGCAGAACATATACAAATCATGAGTGCTGCCTGGAATGTGGGCTACGAGGTCTGTTATAATACAAGAGGCTTCACACACAACCTGGATACTGAGGAAGTGATTTTTTGCAATTAGAAAAACTTTACTCATTTGCAAAGGGTAGACTTTTGGCAATATGTGTACCATCTACACTGCCATGTGGGTAATGTGCAATACGATAATAATTAAGTTTGGTATGTTGCAAATGTAATATAATTATATTTTAGGTAGCTTAAGAGCAAAACAATGTGGAAAAGCACTTTGGGACAGTCGCCCTCAGACGGCTATCACTCCCTGGTAACTTCCAGAGGCTAAAAGGTGCAGTGAACAGAGTAGAGGCAGCTCGCCTTCTGCGTGTTCTTCACTGGCATCCTATTAGGAAATAAATCATGCTCATGGCGCTTGTTTTAGTGCATGGTGCTCTCTACCAGAGTGGGCACTTTAACTTAGAACCAGGTTCAGTTCTAAACTCTTTCCAGAAATCTGAGGTCTGCTAATAAATTATTAGGAGTAACTCCCAGAATTCGACAAGACCAGGAAAAACGTCTCTCACCTACCTAGGCTCAGTAGCATAGAATCAACTACCCCTGGAGTTGCGTTCTGTGAGTAATGTTGCAATGTAAAAAAAAAAGATTGAAACGTCTTTTTGTGCAGGACTAATAGCAAATGGTGTCACTTTTTCTCGACCGAGACAACGCGCCGGAACACACCTTGGAATAGCTGTGTGCGGTACAAAATGCTTTCATCATCATCATCATCACCTTGGAATAGCTGTGTGCGGTACAAAGTGCTTTCATCATCATCATCATCACCATGGAATAGCTGTGTGCGGTACAAAATGCTTTCATCATCATCATCATCCTTTGAACATGCAGTGGCATAGCATTACTTCTACCTTTTGGTGTTTGAAGCAGTGGATTTAAACCTGCAATTACATCTAAAATAACCTGACCACTTAGTCTGTTTATCATCAATTTCACCTACAAATCCTCTCCTTTCTCTCCCTCCTCTAAGTACCAGCCACAATCCTCATTGGGTCCTCCAGTATAGTTATGAGTGTCAAAGATCCTTCAGTCTTGCAGACTTAGTGCAGCTCGTCCCTGCTGCCTTTCCTCTCCTTCCTCTCTTCCTGTGATTTCAGAGCTCAAGCCTGTTTTTCACATTTACAGCAGTTTCTGTTCTACATAGCCATCTGTCCATCCCGCTGCATTTAGTCACCAGAGCAGCTTCAGGTCCTAGCTCTGTTGTTGGGATGAAACAATGGCCTAAATTGTGAGGTGTTAGTGTCATCGTCTGGGCCTCTGCATTACCCTACGGGTCAGGAGCTGAAGATTAATTGTTAGGGATGGAGTGAGGAGTTTCAATGGCTAAAAGATGTTTAGATTAGATAGTTCTGTGTAATATGTCTTCTCCATAACCTATCTGGCAACACCCTCAGCCACAGATTTTTATGGTGATTTATTCATGCCCCCAGACTTCCACTGACTAGCCTTCTCACAGCCTGTTTCTCCAGGCCAACATTAATTCAAACTTACATTAGATCATCTTGGACTTGGGAAAATCAAGGTCACTATGTACAGCTTAAAGATTTAGATGTAAAAGGTGGCATTTTGAATTAAAGGTTTATTAACAAATCTGTGAATTGGCCTTAGACATTAACCTGAAAACATACTGTAAAATGACACATTGTAAAAATGTGTAAAATGCATCAGGCATCCATATTCACTGGTAGGCCGCTGTTAGATTTCCCTTTTACAAATAGAAGCTTTAGAAATTGCTGAACCATGCACAAATGTATTTGAAGCTTGACCTTATTATGACTTCCTGCGAATCTTCATCATAACTGCAGAATGTTTTGGTTTTATAAATGAATTATCTTTCTTAAGGGACATGTTCTCGTTTGCACTAGGCTTAAACTGCCAATCTATCTCTTTTTCATAAAATGCACAATAGAAAATTGCATAATTTAACAATAATTCTCACTTACATGAAATGCAGGAATTACATTTACCAAAAACTGAAAGTAAATGTTCATTGTCACACAGCGAAAAATTGAATACATGATAAAATAGGCTCTGCATTAAGCTTCCCTGAGAACAAAGGTTAACGCTTCCAGAAACACAATTGTTTAGTGATGTCTGCTACATATTTGATAGTAGACTGTCGATTTCACCTGTTTTCTGTTGGTAAGGAAGAATGAAGCCTGCTCACCATCGGAAGATGTCTTTCCATTGAACAGAAGTGATTTAACCTGAAACAATATTATTCACCTGTGTTTTTGTCTTTTATAATAGTACATGTTTCCAGTGGCGGCTGGTGGAATTTTAAACTGGTGTGGCGTATTTCATAAGGAATGAACGTACGGGAGCGAGCGCGCGTAGCGAGCGAGCCCGACGGGAATAAGAGGGGTTCGGGGGGGTTCTCCCCCCGTGAAGAAATTTTTTAAAAATTGGCATTTTTTGGTGCAATTTTCAGCACTATTTCTGTGATAAATGGACTGAAAAATCAGTTCTTCTAGGCATTCATAAAATAAAACTCATACATAATTTCAGAGAATTTCTGTGTTGCCAAGCAAGTCTGACTTCTGAAGAGGGCTAGGGGTACTAAGCAAAACCGCTTTGTCTCTATCCATTCCAATAGAAAACACCTAACATAGGTGCATAAACATCCACAAAGAAACACACTTGTAATTTTGTTCCTACCGGAAATGAAGGCTGGCCACTTCCTTTTCTGCATCAGCTATTCAATGTTGATTGCCCAGTAATCTTCATGACATTAAATAGCTACAAGTATAAGAAATATATCCATTCGAAACAAACATTTAATTTTTAGGAAGTCAGCAAAAGCTTTGCATTTTTGTGCGAGGCAATTTTGCAAAATGAGGTAAATATTGTACTTAAAATAGTTCATATAGCGCTCTGAGGCCCTTGGGTCCATCAGTATTTTGGAAAACCACTAAATAAAAATGAGTTATGAAATGAGTGTAATATGCATTGCTTAAAATATAAGAAATAGCCATCAACAATCTTTCATTTATTTTAGAAAGAAACAACACAAACTTTATATGTATAAGCAGGCTAGGTAAAAACGTTTTACTTTATTTTTAAATACTTTGCATGCCACTCTCAGTCCCTTGTGCCTGTCAGTATAGTAGAAAATGGCTACATAAAAATAAAATATGAAAATAAATAAATGTATATTTTAAGAAATATCCCTTCAAAACCAATATGATATTTGTAAACACAAACACAATTATTTTAAATAATACTATATAAATGCTTTGCATGCCACACTCAGGTCCTTGTGCCCTTCAGCCAGCACAGCAGAAACAATTGAATTAAAAGAAATTATGAAAATAAATAAATGTACATTTTAAGAACTTTCAAAACCAATATGATATTTTTAAACAATTAAAAAAAAAAATAATATTTAAATACTTTGCATGTCAATTACAGGTAGAAGGGTTCTTGTCCCTGTTAGTACAGTAGAAAACGGTTAAATAAAAATAAATTAGGAAAATAACTAAATGTTGTACTTATAAAGACATATACCCTCAAAACCAACGTATTTTTAAACACTAACAACAAAAATATTTAAAAAAATAATAAAATATGAAAACAAATATCTATAAATTCACAGATACATAAACACACATATATAAATACATATCAACTGTACAGGAGTTGTATGAATATTAAATGGAATGAGTACATGTCCAACAGTACTTCCTAATGTTATCAAACAAAACAAACCGAGCTATAAACACCTGAAACTATGATTACACATCAGATTAATATTTTCTATTTATATAGAAAGTTTGCTCGTCGATCTTTAATATGAACAAACTTTTCAATTGTTCTTTTGTTGAAGAATTCTGGTATTTCCTTTATTAGCTCTTTTTCCATTGACAGCATAGCCAATGCATTAAGTCTAGCTTGAGTCATAGTATTTCGCAAAAACGTTTTTACCCTCTTTAGTGTGGAAAAACATCTCTCAGACTCTGCTGTTGTCATGGGTGTAGTAATGACAACTCTTAAAAGCTTTATGGTCTCAGAAAAAGATTTCTCTAAGTTGTTTTCACACAAAAAGCTAAATAAAGCCATGGCACCACCAGTAGTTTGACAGAAGTCACGTCTTCCATACAGAACCGAAAGTTCTGTACGCAATCTATCCTTGTCTAACATAGGATAGGCTTCTATCGTTTCTGCGAGTGCCTCAGCTGGGAAAGATTTGTCATGTCTTTCAAAAAGGTCACTTCGCAATAGTGTTGCACTTACAAGATGCTTTGTGAATGCAAAGCGCTCTCTGGCATGGACCACAATAATGTCACAGACTTCTTTTGCTTCTTGGGTCAAAGTATTTATTTGCCGTCTTCGGTTTACAAATGTACATTCTTGTGGCAGTGTAGAATCCAAACTGTCAATGGATTCCCGTACTTTGGTGATGCTTGTCACAAAGTCTGTAGTAGCTTTCTGGACATATACAGTGTCAATGTCTCGCTTTTGCAATTGATTATATAAAATGTCTACCTGGGGCATTATACAGTGAAAAAGAGACAGAAAGAATATAAACTCTCTATCATCTAATGTTCTACTAAATCCCTTAGCTTCACATATAGTATTTGACTCAAAATCACCACTGTGTGCAATGGTTGAAATGCATTCAAGAAGATCGTCTCTGTATTCATAAATTATCAATATTGCTCGAATATTGAAGTTCCAGCGAGTTGCAGACCCTCTTGGAAGTCTTCTTAAAACTATTTGTTCAAGAATATCAGTCCTTTTCGGGGAACGTGCAAAAAATGCTGTTATACCACCAATCTCTGAAAAGAAAATTTTAACTCTAGATATTTTGGAGGAAGCCTGTTTCATAATTAGGTTAAGTTGGTGGGCATAGCAATGAATATAATGTGCATTTGGGTAAACATCCCTGATTTTCTTTTGCACCCCACCTGTTGCACCACGCATGACGCTGGCCCCATCGTAGCTTTGAGCAATTAGTTTTCCTTTAGCACATTGCTCAGGGAAAACAATGTTTAATTCATTAAGAATGGCTGAGGCAATTGTTTCTGCAGATGAGTCTTTTAGATGTGTGAAACAATAAAATCTTTCAGCTACCTTGCAATTTCCATCAATGTAGCGGAAGACTAGAACTGACTGTGTCTTAGTAGAGACATCAGTTGTATCGTCAGCTTGGATAGCTACATAATCCGTGCTTCTCAACTGCTGTGTAATATATTCTCTTATCACTTCCAGCATACAGTCCAGAAATTCATTCTGAATAGTTTTAGACGTGCCTTTAAACAATATGGCTTTTCTTAAATGTGTTTCCATAGCACTGTCAATGCTGGAGACAAAATCAACAAGGCCCCTGAACACGCCAGGATTTAGAGACTCTTCAGTTTCATCATGGCCCCGTAATGCCAATTCAAAGGCACCACAAAAGCGAATACAGTCAATCAATTTTGATAAAATGTATCGGTTTTTATCCACTTCTGCATTATGTTTTCTTACTCCCACACGGTATGCTTCGTTCAATTGCTGTACAATGTCCGATTTTCCGAAAAGAGATAATTTCAACATATTTGTCAAATGGGATTTACAGGAATCATGTTTTTTTATTTTTTTAGCCAGATGCTTTAGGTCAGTAACTCCTGTTTTTGTCCAGGCAACTTCACCTCCAAAAAGTAAGCAAGGGAAACAGAATAAAGCATTTTTAGAAGCGCTACCAGTAAGCCACTCTATCCTATCATACCATGTTCTGGTAAACCGACGTGTATAACCCTGTCCCCTATCTTTTGCAGACTGCTCAATTTTAATTTCAGGTTTATCAGCTCCTAATGTTTTCACTTGCAGTTTATCAGCATGTGTCAAGCCCAAAAAGGGGTGTACGAGTAAACTGTCAACTGTGTTCATTGTATCTAGCAATAGATCAGACTGGAAATAGAAAACCTAACCTGTTTTTAAATATTCCCTAGGTTGAAGACACAAAAACTATATCACGCAAAATAATGAATACACTAATATGAATTGTCATGCACACAATAGTAACAGCAATTAGTCATCCATCCTCATTCTGACAGGAATGCAACTGCAGCAGCACGTACAGCTGTCCCCCAAGCGGTATTGCCTTGTAACTAGTTCAGAATTCCTCCTGGGATCCTGTTAATAATTAAAATATGATGTAAGCTTTGAGGCTAGGTGCCATTGCATGCACAACACCAGTGGCGATTGAAAAGCTTAAGCATGTCAATTCAGTGATCTGCCTAGAATTTAAAGGGTATATTCCAATTATGGGCTCCTTGAATTACTATTAGAAGGATAAAATCAGTATATGTTAGGAGTAAACCTAAAACAAAGTACTTATACACTTGGACTTGACTTTAGATGGCAAATAATACAAAACATGTTGAAATTTTCTGTAAAAAGCATACGACTTGCATTGAGCAATACCCTTTAAAAGAGTTCTAGGCAGATCTCTGATATATCCAGCAGCCGTCTGTACCAAGCACAGCAAAATCAATGTATATTTTTCCAATTAAGAGTTTACCATTGCAGTTAGACTATTTCCAAATTCAAAAAATATATGGATGGAGGAATTCTACACACAAGACAGACTATAATTACATCCTTTAGACAGTGCTAGTCATATCAGTGATCCTACTACTAAATGGACAGGAGTCACACTGTCACAACACATTAGATAGATTTTATATACCCTTCTCACTGTACATACTCTGGGGCAGATTTACAAGCCCTGTGCGCCACTTTTGCGCCGCCGTTGCGTCACTTTTGTGACGCAGCGGTGGCCCAAAGCTAGCGCCATGCTGTGACAGATTTACAATGTGACGCATCTAGGGAGATGCGCCACGTTGTAAAGCCCTGCGCCACATTAAACCTGAGTCAGGTTTAATGTATGCAGGGTGGGCGTTATGTCGAAAAAGCCTCGGAAAAGTTACGCAGTAAAATCTACGAGATTTCACGCAGTCACTTTTCCGACGCTGGTGTGTCAAATCCTTACGCCTGCTTCAAGCAGGCGTAAGATGTGACGCACCATGTTAGGGATAGGGCAGGTTGGAACAGTGCTGGAGTTGCGTCACGCTTGCGACACAACTTCAGCACTGCGACAACCTTACGCCAGCAGATGTGTCACGCATCTGCTTGTCTTTGCGCCATGATGCACCACATTGGAAATGCGGCGCATCTGCAATGGCGCATGGGCAAACTTGCGTGACGCATCTGCCCTGGCCAGGGAACGTAAATCTGCCCCATGGTACGGAAAAAAAGTAGACTAAAAAACATTGGTGAGAAAAACATTGTTGACTGAAAAAATAGAATGAAAATAAGTAGTGGCTTTCATGCATTATACAAGAAACATAAGTGTACTCGTAGCAGGGCTAAGGGCCATCCTCCCAAAGTAGACAGGAGCATTTAATATAAGGGTCAGGAGACTAGCAATGAATTGTAATGATTGAGGTCAAGTTAGCGTTAATGGATAATTTCGGGATTTTAGGGTAGCACTAAGGAGTAGTACAGGGCTATTATGAATCAGGGTAGCATTAAAGAGTAGTCCATTTATTATGCATCAAGAAACGACAGAATGTATGGGCAGTTTGGGGTTTAATATCTTTAGGGACGGTAAGCATTAAGGGATAGTAAGGGATTATTAGGCTAGTTAGATAAATGAAAGAGAGCATACAATAATAAAAGATTTAAAAATCAACATTTTTGGACTTCTCATAGTTAATCATGAAAAAACACAAAATTATCCCCTTAAAATTTTTACTCGCCACAACCTCATACTCTCTGCACTGTTCTGCTAGGATAAACCAACAGGCCTCCACACCTAAAGACCACACACTTGGCACCCATACACAGCTGAATGTGGACCTTTGCGGGAAATAGAAAAGCATGTCCTACCTTCTGGCCTGAGGTCTAGGACCAGGAAGCTGAGTTTCGATAAAGGTTCTGTCGCCGCAGGGCTGGAGTCACCACGTGTCTTCTTTCGATATCTCGCAGTACCGATCTGGAATGTGATTATATTACGATCAGTCTTAACTCCAATTTCTCATGTGCTAAAAGAATTAAAACAAGAATTATTACCAACAATTACTGCACTGTATTAATGTAATGTTTCTAGCAAATGTGCTACCTGTACAATACTGTTTTACGCAAAACAAATAAACACAAACATTTAAGATAATACATTCAGGTGGTTTTAATGGAATGTGCATGAGTGCAAGTGAGATCCTGGGTCTCTGCAAGCATTGTGATTTGTGTAATTTTGTGTAGAGTTGCTGGTTTCTGCAAAGAAGTGCATACACGTTTAAACGAATATATGTGAACCAATGTGTGTGTATGTTTTAGTATGTGTGAATTGCAGTGAGTGCCTGTGGCGCTGTGCATGAACTCTAGAATCCTGTTGGTTTAGTGAGCAGAGTTATGGGAACACCTCATGTGACTCTACTGTGGCTGAACCCTAGCCCTGCCTGCCTCTGTGCCTCTTACCAACATTGGCTCCATGTGTGAGGCCTGCCAACACAGCAGTATGGGGCCATAGACCTGACTGTGCTCCTTCGGCCATGCTGGCACCCAACTCAACTTCCCGCCCCGTGGACTCCGTGTGCGAGACCGCAGACAGCCAGAGCAGCGACTCCAAGCCCCAGGTACTCTCTCGAGGGCCCACGGCCTGACTTCAACCCCCATTGCATTGAAGACCTTTCCGAGGCAGAGGTGACCAGTGGACTCATTTGAGGATACTATGTTACTATGACTCCCTCAAAGGGAGCATCTGCATCTTTGCTTTGTGATGCCCCTGGAGAATGAGCAATTAACTTTACTACTGGCATAACTCTTAATACACTGATTAGACTGTTGTCCTTTAGGCTTAGCTTTAATTAGATAAAGATGGCCTCTTTTTCTGCAACTGGTGTGAAGTTTTTTTGTGGTGTCTTTTACTGTGTTACTTTACTATGTGTTGCACTAATACTTTACACATTGCCTCTTTGATAAGCCTGCCTGCTCTGCACCAAGCTGCCAGACGATGACCAGAGGTAGTCTTACATGTGTATCTGAATTAACCTGACTATAATGGTGGGTTATTGCTGGATTAGGTGTATACCCTAGCCAACCAAAATCCCCATTTATAAGAGGTACACATTCAGCAGCGTCTGCAGGTTGTCTGCTTTCATTCCAAGCAGCAACGTGCAAAGGGGGTGGGGGGGGGGCTTATCAGATTCAGGCCAAATTTAAAGGGCCATTGGCATCCTTTTGTTCCAGGGAGCTATCTAGAGCTTCACACCTAGATGCGAATGCCTCGACCGAGGCGAAGCAGCTGCCCTCATCCTCCTGGACCTCACAGCCTCCTTCAACACCGTTTCCCACCAAACCCTCTGAGCAAGACTCGACGTCGCTGGCATCCGCGACAAAGCCCTGGATGGATCAACTCCTTCTTCACCGGCCGAACATAGAGAGACAGACTTCCACCATTCACCTCAAAACCCACTGAGATCAGCTGCAAAGGGCCTCAGGGATCCTCCCTGAGCCTCACCCTCTTCAGCATCTACAGGGCTCCACTTGCAGCCATCGTCAGAAACCGCAGTCTCAACATTGTCTCCTATATCGACAATACTTAGCTGATTCTCTCCCTCACAGAAGAACCCACAGCCACCAAGAGCAACTTCCACAAGGAGATAAAGCAGTCTCCACCTGGATGAAGGACAGCTGCCTCAAGCTTAGCTCAAACAAGACCTAAGGGGCTCATTATGATGGTTTTGACCACCCGCCAGACGTGCGGCAGTCCCACCAGTGCAATTAGGATGTGTCAGCCATACTGCGGGCGCATCCTGGCCTTTTAACATTGCGGACGGTGTTGCTGGCTGCAGCACCGTCTGCAATGTCAAAAGAGCATGCCCAGCATTTCCCTGCACCACGTGGCAGGCACCGCGCAGTGCCTGCCATTTGGTGCATGTAACTCATGGTACCCCCCAGTGCACCCCCCTACACACACAGAGGGGGGCCCACAATGACCACTACCCACTGACCACGCGCAAAACCCTGGCATCTTCCTGGACTCCTCGCTCTCAATAAACCCCCAAATCAACGCCGTTTCATCCTCCTATTTCCACACGCTCTATCTACTTCATAAGATCTTGCAGTGCATCCCCACCATGATGTAGAGATCCGGGACAAGGCCCTCGACTGGATCCACTCTTTCCTCTCCAGCAGAACACAGCGGGTCAGACTCCCACCTTTCCTCTCGGACCCTACATCAACCACCTGTGGAGTCCCCCAGGGGTCCTCCCTCAGCCCAAGGCTCTTCAACGTTTACATAGCTCTGCTCGCCCCATCGTCAGAACCCATGGACTTAACATTGTTTCATACACAGACGACACCCAACTCATTCTCTCCCTATCCAGCGAACCCAATGCAGCCAAACACAACTTTCAAGAAGGCATGAAAGCTGTTGCAAAATGGATGAAAAGCAGCTGCCTACAACTCAACACTGACAAATCAGAAGTACTCATCATAGGCCCACACCCCGACACCTGGAACGACACCTGGTGGCTCCCGCCCTCGGAAGCCCACCCACCCATGGACCACGCACGCAACCTTAGGATCATCCTGGACTCAGAGCTCAAAATGGACTGCCAGGTCAACTCCGTCGCATCCTCCTTTCACACCCTCTGCCTCCTATCTAAGACCTTCAAATGGATCCCCATCAAGCACAGAAAGACCGTCACTCACGCCCTCATCACCAGCAGACTCTACTACGGCAACACACTCTACGCCGGAATAAACAAAAACCTTTCCCGCAAGCTATAAAACATCCAGAATGCCACCGCAAGATTGGTCCTCAACCTGCCAAGACACTGCCATATCTCCCAGCACCTGCTGACACTCCGCTGTCTCCCCATCGAGGCTAGAATCACCTTCAAGATTCTCACCTACGCACATAAAGCCCGCCACAACACCGGACCAGCATACCTGAACAGCCGACTCAAATTCCACTCACCCAAAAGTGCCCTACGATCAGCCCAGCTCTCCTACGCCATTGTCCCCCGTGCCAGAAAAACCAGATCGGGAAGCCACTCCTTCTCCTTCCTCGCGGCCAGAGCCTGGAATGCCTTACCGCTCCACCTTAGACACCATCACTCCCATCTTCACGCGAAACCTAAAAATCTTGGCTTTTAGACAGACCCCCTTCTTGATGGACTGGAACCTGCACATCCCCTCCTTCTTGAGACCCTTACTGGTGAGTAGTCGCGTTTAACAAACACATGATGGATTGATACCTCAACCACCACTTCTCCTTCTACACATACACCAGACATCTCCACTCCATCCAACTGGCCCAGGCCACCATACCACGTATCAGCAAGACCACTGCTGGAGAAAGATCCTTCTCCTAACTCCTGGAACTCCCTGCCTGTCCACCTCCGGCAATCACCATTACGTCCGCAATTCAGGAAGGACCAATTCAGGAAGGACCTCAAGACCTGGCTCTTCGACTGAACCTCAGATCCCCTCACCCGCTCCCCTCACCCCCAAACTGCTTGAAACACTGATGGATAAGGAGTTGCGATTATGAAAATGAGTGTGTAAATGAATGTACAGGTTGTGTTACATAAGTGAGTGAGGGACACAAGGTGTAAGAGTTTCATGTTGTTTATAGCTCACTGTGCTATATTAGAAGGATTACAATTTATGAACTGTCGATAACAACTATCTCTGTGTTAAAAGCAGTGACCCACTTATCTGGCAACATAAAGTAAAAATATTGTCACCTGCATATTACATGATCCGCTTTGCATCAGACATAGGGGCAGATTTATGTTCCCTGGCGCATCCCTGCAAATCAGCATGGATGCGCCAGGGAAGGTGCGTCACGCAAGTTTGCCCTTGCGCCACCGCAGATGCGCCGCATTTACAATGCGGTGCATCGTGGCGCAAGGGCAAGCAGATACGTGACGCACCTGCCGGCGTAAGGTTGGCGCAGTGCTGAAGTTGCGTTGTAAGCGCGAGGCAACTCCAGCACTGTTCCAACCTACCCTATCCCTAACATGGTGCGTCAAGCCATACGCCTGCTTCAAGCAGGCGCAGGGTTTTGACGCATCAGCGTTGGGAAAGTGACTCAGTGAAATCTTACAGATTTCACTGAGTCACTTTTCAGGGGCGTTCCTGCGACGGAACTCCCCCCCCCAGTCGAAACGCCCACGTGAAACCTGACGCAGGTTTCACGTGGCGCAGGGCTTTACACCGTGACGCATCTCCATAGATGCATCACAATGTAAATGGGGCGCAACATGGCGCAGGGTTTACGCCGCCGCTGCGTCACAAAAGTGACACAACGGCAGCGTAAAAGGGGCGCAAGTCCCTCATAAATCTGCCCCATAGAGTGCATTTAAAAAAACTTGCAAGGGTTAATATCAAATTTAACCCTTGCTATTTTTTTTTTATGCACTCATGAGGCATTATACTATACCTGGTCAACCAACTCGGCAATATGCTAAAATAATTATATAAAGCAGCATATTTAAACAATGCAAACATTGCACAAAAAATTAAAAGTACAAATTATTATTTCACACTTACCTTATCAGGCAGCTGCTTCTGTCTTAGTCATCTAGCTGATGGCCTCGATGCTGGTTGCTGTGTGCTTTGTGCGTCTCTGGACCTGCTCCTGCCACCTTCAAATCAGAGCTGCTGCTGGTTCAGAGGAACTGAAAGTGAAAGCAGCATGTATCATGTGACTCCACCTCACAGGGTCATGAGTAAAGTCTCATGACTCTGTGACACAAGGAAATGTGTGTGAGTTTATTATTTTTTTAATCACTGTATGTAAAGTTATTACAATAATGCTGGAAATCATTATTGTAATAACAAAAAATAAAAAAAAACTCGTCATAGAGATTAGGCCTGGGCAAAAATTTCGTTCCGTTCGCGGAAATTGCGATAATTTGACATTTTTGCGTTCCGCGGAGAGCGCGAAAATGTCAAAAATTCCGGTTTCCGCAGCTTGGCGATAATTTGTTTCTTGCTCGCGCTGTAAAATGATACATTCTCGCGCGCGCGCGATCGCCTTACCTGAATCCCTGCGTTCGCCGACAAGTTTTCTTGATCCGGTCGCGTTCTCCATGAGATGTTGTATTGTTTTTAGCCATTTGCGCTGTCTCGCGACAGTTCGCGCCCGCAGTGACGTCATGCGTCGCGCGATCACGTCTTTCTTCTCGCGATCATGCACCGCGAGAACAACTCAAAACAAGATGGCCGCGCCCGCAAGCAACCACATGGGTAAGTTGGCGACCCGCAACCATGCAGAAAATCTCGCGAACATGCCGGAAAAAAACTTCCGCATCTTTGCGATATTTCTGCTTGTTTGCGATAATTTTAAACATTCTCGCGATAATTTGCGAAGGTTAATTCCGCAAATTCCGCCCACCCCTAATAGAGATGGGTGGGATCAGTTATGCTTGACCCCACCCCATCCAGTGATGACTGGTGAAAGGGAGGGGTGAGTGTAAAGTGTAAATCCTTGAGGCAGGGCAACGTGGTGACTAATGCAGCCTCGGGCTTATACAGTACCCGCCCGAGGCTGCTCTGGAATTGACACCTTACTGGCGTCATAAGTGGGCGGGGCCGCGGGCCCTAACTGGGCTGTCAACATAACTACCGGGCTGACATTATGTCCGCCCGGTATATTGAAAGTTTCCTTTTGTGAAACATGCGCAAAGTTGCCCCACACACTGCATGAATTCAGTGCCTACCCTGCTGCCTGGCCTGCGTGATGCAATGACGCTGGAGTCTGACTCCGAGCGTCGCAGGCACTGGCAGGCAGCAGCAGCAGGACTTCAACGCGGCTGAATCACACTGACTGCTGGTACTGGCAGGTAGGCTGGGCGTGTGCGCACCGTTCCGCTTTTGATTTAAAATGATAAGTAACATTGCTGTTACTTATCATTTTAAATCTAAATGCAGCGCGGCTGCCGAGCGAGGCGACGGGCGGGAGGCGATCACGAAAGGGAGGGCGCCGCCCGCCCGCCCGTTACAGAAAACCGCCGCTGCATGTTTCTAGTTAGACAGATTGCTGCTGTAGATATCTGCTGACATCTACTGATGACGGCTGCTGCTGTTGCCTGCCAGTTTTGGAGATGATGCTCCCAGACTTTCAACTTTCCTATTCCTATCCTTGGTGGTTGTAGCTACTGCTGCATCTGTTTCCCATTTTTTTCCCTGTTAAGGCTTCATTAGTACAGATTGCTTCTGCAACTGCATGCTGATGCTCTTCGGATATTGAGACTCGGCCGAGTTTCATGAACTGCCCTTTATTAGGGAGCCCATCTACTTAATTTGATTTTGAACCTCATGCTCCTTTGATCTAACTCTTTTCTCGAACTCTGTATGGATTCTATTACCTTTTGATTCTGGTCCTTTATTTAGAATAGGGATTCATTCCTTTATGGAACATGCTTGTCAATTTGCATTAAAAAATTACTAATCGCTTTATGAGAATAAAGGTTTTCAAAACAAATCCAAAATTTGCATTATTTACTGAACTTTAGAACTGATAACTTGAAATGTCAATTGATAGGATTTGATTTAGCTTCCATTCAAAAACAGTGGCAAAGATCTGTAACCCAGAAGAAGAATTTGGAGTGGAGTTACAGCCCATTCTTTTAAGTCACAGCTTGAGCGGGTAATGAGAAAAATATTTTTGGACTCTCTGCGCTATCACGACATATACTCCAATCATTTAGATGGTGTGATAAACAGTACCTTTCTCAATGTGACAAGTGGGATAATCAATTTAGACATTGTCAAGCTACCTAAACCTGTGGTAGTAGATCCTGTGTAGCATTTTAATTTGCACCTGCCTCAGTTTTGATGGGACAGTCACCTTTCTAGACTGAGAGGGCATCATCTCATTTGCTAACATCTATGTTTCCGAGATCATCCATCCATCGATATCTCAGGTCTTGGATGGCATCTGGTATGTTTCATGAATAATCTGAAACACATAGTGATGAAGTAATACTTTCCCAGGTGGAGAAACAAGTAACTAAAGATATTATTATAATTATGAAAGTGTCACACTAAAGTCCATTGCAATTTAGGGAATAATTCCAACTCATAATATTATGTCACATAACCCATTTGAAGATGCTGGTCAGATCTTTAGACCTATATCCTGCTAAGTCGTCTGCCTCTCCGAGTGTTGTGCAAGACCATAAAGGGGTTTCCTTTGTAATCATACCCTTCCACTTTACAATGCATGTTGACCATTCTAAGCACTTTAGTTTTCAATGTCTTTTGGTATTTTGCTTTTAATATATTATCTCTTTGAAAGATAGGTACCATGAAGTTTGTAAATATGTTCATAGAATTGTTTCTAAATAGTTGTATGTCAGAATATCACGTGCAAAAATACAGTTTTAATAGGGGCGCTGGGTGGCGCACGAGCAAGATAGCCGCACTATTGTGAGGCTTCTGCAGCTCGGTCCACTAATCTGCATATTTATCCTGCCCAGGAGGTCTAGGACAAGATACGTCAAGCCGGGTTGGAGCACAAGACCCGGTGACCTAGCGGTATGTGTATGGAGTCTCCCGGTCGCTGCTGTCTGATGTAAAGACTCCCCCAAGGTGTTGCCGGTGGAGAGGCCTGGCGTGCCTGATTCCTGTACGGGCGGAGAGAGTCACGCAAACACCGAGGCACCCACGTGGAGGCTAGGCCGTGCGCCTAATGTGACCAGGACTGACACCTCCCACGCACCCTCAAATCAGTGACACCTAGCACCCATGGGGCGGGCTTGACATTTCTTTTTCTGGCAGAAAACTGAGGCACCTTATCCTTGGCTCCTGCAGACTACAATAATTACTTCGGCAGGCCCCTATTGGCACTGGTGGCATATCGCGCTCTCACGGGGGACAGTAATTGAGCGCAGCAGCCATTTTACGGGCCTCGCGAAAATCGCACGCTGACCTGTGCTGGATTGATGACTTGCATGGGCTTGGATGCCTCAATGATCCTCATGCCTATCATCCACAGTGAAGGATAGCACAGCAAAAGGGGCCACTTGTGGACGCTACATATGACAGTGGCCTTGTCGACATTCATGCTGCCTACTCAGCGTGTCACTGGGCTGCCTAACTGAAACCACCAGGAAAGCCCACACACAACTTCCTTGCAAGCGAAGGGTACAAGAGTAAAGAACTCCCGCAGCGAGGTCGCCCCCCTGGATGCCAGTAGCCTCCGTGTTGCAGTGCGTTGCGCACAATGGAAATAGACTTGCCCTGACTACGCGCATAATAGATTGCATGCAGGATTGTACGCCTTGCGCCGCAACAAAGCAACTGTGACTGTAACCAAATAGAATACGCTCCGCGAAATGGGAAAGGCAGATGCGAAACAGACCAGACTGACATTTGAGGCCAAAAGAGACACTCGTGCACAACAGGAAGATCCTGCTCACACTAATGAGGAACAAATGCAGGAGACGGCACAGCAAGAAGACGAAGACATGAAAGAACTCCTCCTTGCAATGAGACACAGCCTCACCTCCATAGAAGGTAAAATGGACGTAATGAACACTCGCATGGAAGCTATAGTTCAGAAGCTAGACAACCACGATGAGCGCATAAAAGAGACTGAACGCCGCATCTCCCACACAGAGGACATCACATCGAAAATGCAATAGCAAATGGCACAGATGGACAAGCTACTTCGAGTCATCGCTGCCAAAAATTAGGATCTCGAGGCGTGCAGCAGACGAAACAACATCCGTGTTATTGGCATCCCGGAAAGCACCAATACCGGCCGGATGGAAGAGTTTGTAGAGAGGCTGCTGCGTGAAACAATCGGTGCTGAAGTTTTATCCTCACAATTCATAGTAGAAAGGGCACACCGCTCCCTGGGCCCCAAACCGCCGCCAGTAAGAACATCACGTCCCATCATCACGAGGTTGCTTAACTATGGCGACTGTGATGTGGCGCTCAAAACAGCATGTGAAAGTGACATCTCATGTTTGAGGGCAACGCATTCACCCTCTACCCTGACTTCACGGCCACTGTCCAAGAAGAACGACGGAAATTCATTCCCGCCAAGCACAAACTTCTCTAGGCACAAATTGATGATGTGCTCACGTATCCAGCTCGACTACGAGTGACACACCAAGGCAAACAACATGTCTTTACTAACCCGCAGCAAGTAGACGACATCTTGAAGCGCATCAAGCTGCCAAATAATCCCCATGCTGCACGGGAACTGCCACCAGGGATCATCATCCCCGGCCAGAGAATAGTATGGTCCTCATCTCTACTGCTGCTCAACTATGGGAATGGCGCAGCAATTCACCTTCTTCTCTCCCTCCAGCCGCAGAGTCTACCTCCTGTCTACTGCTGGGACAATAGAACACTGACACGCAATTTAGACGGAGGGCAGCGGCTGAAGCATCAGGATCATGCCCTCCTGGGGATATATGACACTTAGCACCTGGCACCCCTGTCCCAGATGAGTTTGTTTCTCCATTTCACTGCAACTCGGAGGGGAGGGTGTAACCGTGCATGTACCTAGGAGTGCCCCCCCAAGGGTGATCCCCCTTACTGCAGATTAAAATACATGATGTTTCTGTTTTTTGGGGCGATGTGGGTGGGGGTGGGATTGTTCATTCTAGCATGATTGGGATGCTGCAGTGGGTGGGAAGGGGTTTGTTAGCGGGACACGACGCAAAAGAGAATATGGAACAGACAACATTCTTATTGCATGTGCTGTACCAGATTCGTAGATGTAGATCACACACCGCTTTTTACTTTAGAGTACAGCTCCTCATATGGCCAATTTAGCAACTAATCAGAATTTAAATTACTTAACGTGAAATTTTAGAGGACTAGGTGATCCACGCAAACGCAGACAGGTGCTAGCATATCTGGACCGCCATCATATCCGGGTCGCACTGCTCCAAGAGACACTCTTGAACCCCAACCATGCTCCTTCATTTGCTTGTAAATGGGCAGATCACAGTATATTCTCCTCATACTCTTCATACTCCAGAGGGACAGCCATACTTATAAAAAAGGGCACTCCATTCGCCCCTGCTGGCATGTCGCAGGATCAACAAGGGTGCTACTGCATGGTTGGGGCAGGCTAGGTCCAGTATCCGTCACATTGGTCTGCTGCTATGGGCCCAATGTTGACGACCCTGATTTCTTCGCCAAACTTTGGGGCAAGATTCTGGATGTAGGCTCCACTCACCTAATCTGGGGGAGATTTTAATACTACCCTTAATCCAGAGATGGACACATCCAACCCGGCACTGCATCACTACACTAGATCACATAAGCTCCTACAGCACATTGTGGCTGACAATGGGTTAGTAGACGCATGGCGACATGTCTATCCATACAAAACTGAAGGTACACATTATTCAGCTCAGCATGCACCTCGGGCTAGATTAGATTACTGGCTAGTACCTCACGGTCTAGGCCCCTTGATAGTATCAGTTACACACTTAGCGAGAACATACTCGTATCATTCTACTGTCAAACTGTCGCTAAACCCACCAGGGTGCGACTTATGCCCTAGAAGCTTAAGGCTATCACCTCTCACCCTACTGGACACAGCATTTTGCAGCGAATTAGAGCAGGAAATTACAGATTTTTTTAAAGAGAAATTTAGGATCAGTTGACAGCGTTGAGACGGTTTGGTAGCCCTTCAAGGTCACAATCCGGGGTTTTTGCATTTCTAAGAGTTCAGGAATTCTGCGCAACATTTAAAACACCCTAAAGAAATTGGAGGGCGAACTTAAAGTGCTGGAGACTTCACTATTGGTTGGCGCAGGTGGTGCGTCCCAACGTGACTTCCGGGAAAAACTCTCAGAATATATGGAAACAGCTGATCGAGAGACCCAATTTAGAAGTATATACTGGGTGGCCCGCAGATACGGTGAGGGAGAGCGCCCGGGCAGAGCTCTAGCTGAAGCAATACACAAACCCTGCTTCTCTAGTTATGTACTAGAATTTACAGGTCCTGATGGTGTGCAGTACAGAGACACTGCTGATATATTGGCAGCGTTTACCACTCATTACTACAAGCTGTATTCCACTAGCAAGCGAGGCTTACTTGACCTAGTCAATTATCTGGATGATGTAGCCTTAGGTTGGCTGGGCAACTCTCAGGGGAATTCTTAATTGCTCCCCTCTAGCTGGACGAAGTACGTGAGGCTATTATGCATATGAAATCTGGTAAGGCTGCGGGCTTAGATGGGCTCTCCATAGATTTTTATAAAGCATATATCTATCAATTAGCCCCCATCCAGAAGATTGTTTATGAAGAAGCTCAAACGAACGGTATTCTCCCACCCTCAATGAGAGAAGCACTCATTACCTCCATATTAAAGACAGGTAAGCCTGCAGACCACTGCGATTCATTCAGGCCGTTGTCCCTCATCAACAATGATGCTAACATACTAGCTAAGGTGTTGGCCAATAGGCTAAATTTGTTGATGGAATAACTAGTCCTCCCCGGCCAGACTGGGTTTATTCCAGTCCATGCAACCTCACACAATCTACGTACCTTCTTTTACATATTACAGAATGTAGATCCTGATTTGGCACTTGCAGCAGTTTCCCTAGATGCCACAAAAGCATTCTATTCAGTAGAATGGGAGTACTTACTAGGAATACTGCAATGAATGGGAATGCCTATGGGGTTCCTATCTTGGACCTGCTTGCTATACCAATCTCCTACTGCAAAGGTCTTAATTGATGGACAGACGTCTCCAGTCTTCTCGATCTGCAGAGGTACCAGGCAGGGGTGTCCACTTTGCCCCCTGATTTTTACGCTGGTGGTTGAGCCTTTGGCGGCCAGACTACGACAACACCACCAGGATAAAGCCTTACAGTGCCCCATGTGCCAGGTACTCATCTCCCTCCATGCAGGTGACATCACCCTGTACATAAGAGACCCACAACAAAATCTCAATCCCCTCTTGAGAGAATTCATTATTTTTGGGAGGCTTTCGGGGATCCACATAAACTGGGGGGAAGTTGCAGATATTCCCTCTCACCTCTGTCACACAGTTCCCATTGGATTACCCACCAGAGTGGTGTAACACAGAAGTAAAGTATTTAGGTATTCGCATTTCCAGAGATAGGGAGGAGTTAATGCGCCTTAATTATGGCAAGGCGCTAGACCACATCACGAGCTGTGTCACACGCTGGATCTCTTTGCCACTATCTATGGCAGAAAGCACCTCACTCATCAAAATGGTGGCCCTCCCACAGTTGCTATACTTATTCATGAACATTCCGTATTACCTGGGTAGACACTTCTTCACTGCTTTACGCTCTGAAATGATTAGAATAACATGAGGGGGCAAACAGCCACGACTACAATTACTCACAGGGTGGGTTTGATGTCCCGAACCTTGAGCTATACTACTTATGCGCACAGGCTCACTATGCTTCTTATTGGTTTCACCCACCCAGATACATGCCACAAGTAGTAGTGGAGGAATGGCTCGCAGATCCCATTCCCTTGGTGGGCATGGTATGCAGTGTCCCCCAGCCCCGGGACAAAGATGCCACAGTGGTCACATGTACAGTGACTACCTGGAGAAATATTCTGAAACAGCTACAGGCCCCAATGCTTTACTCTCCACTGCTCCCGCTGTTGTATCACCCCCATATACAATTGCTTCAGGAGACAGTGTTTAGGAAGGTCATGGAGAAGACGGGCATTACATGCTGGGGGGACCTGTATCACAATGGGACGTTTCGCACCTTTTAACAAATATTTCATAACACACCGACCTCGCCACTAGACGTTTTTCTCTATGTGAGACTTAGGCAGGGCGTGCGCAACCATACCCTGGCATACCCACTAGAACCCCCGACACTAATACCACTGCATGCGATACTTCAAGCCACTTCTCCGGCACACGCTGTATCGACACTTTACCACGCAATACATATGCAATAGGTGGTGGAACGGTGTCATGCCCGCACACAATGGGACTTGGTGCTCGGTTGTGAGGTATCGGATAAACAGTGGAATTATTGCTGCCTACAGACGGAGCAAGTGTTAGCCAATAGCAGACTGCGGATTACGCATTTAAACTTTTTACACCGCCTATATTACACACCAGTCAAAATGTACAAATACAAACTTCAAGACACAGATAGATGTGATAGATATGGTGTGGAGGGGGCCGACTTTCTCCATTTAGTGTGGAGCTGCACAGGAGTACATGAAAATTGGCGACAGATCTTTGTGGCTCTGGAGCAGATGAGGTCATTGACCTTTGTAAAGACCCCACTACTAGAACTTTTGGGATATACTGAACTCATAGAGAAGCCCTTTCGCAGATATGTCACTTTGGCGCTACTGATGGCCAAGCACCGAGTTGCATGTAAATCGGGCCAAGGGAGGGCTCCGAAATTCAAGGAGTGGATCACTGATTTGATATTTGACCAATTATGCTGAATTGCTCCCTATTACTTCACGTCCTAAAGATATATGGGACCCTTTGTAAAGCTACCTACTATCTCATCCAGTAGACACAGCAGCTGAAAATAGGTGATCAGAGATGGGACGATACTACTGTAAAAATTGTAAATGTAATGTGCAGTTCATGATGACTATTAGACCACATGAGACCGGGTTAACAAATACGTCCTGATTACATTTCACCCTGATGATGTGCAATAAGTTTTGATCCTTGTTTTGTATTGAATTTGCCATGTGGATACCTATCAGTGGTGAAGACATACTGTGCATTCCACTGCATTGTACTTCTTCTATCTCATGTTTAAGAAAGTAATAATCTACACTGCACTACGCAGAACACCTTTGTAAAAGTTGTGCACGTGTCCAGATAATACATATAAGCGTCTGTAATGTTTGTAACATACATGTTTGATGTTACTCATAAAAGCTCAATAAATACATTTAAATAAAATACAGTTTGAATACTGTCCCATTAGGTGTGGATTTTCTATTATTAACTTCAAAAGGGGGCTATTTTTGTAATCACTATTTAGAGCACAATTCTTAGATCAGGTGAAATTTTGACCACAACATTCCAGTATCATACCCTCTGTGGATATACCTATAGAGGTTTACATTTAACAATTGTAATATAAATATATATATATTTACGATATAACAAGAAAAGTGTTCCACTCCATAACACTTTTTCTTCACAGTAGTTTATTTTCATAAGCGCCCGCATCTCAGCCCCACACCCACGTGTATTTCGACAAACAGTCTTGCTCGCTGTGTGTGTGTGTGTGTGTGTGTGTGTGTGTGTGTATATATATATATATATATATATATATATATATATATGGCTGAAACTTCAAAAATGAAGAGTCCGCACTCATGTAAGAGGAGAAAGACTTGATTTATTCAATGAGTCGCAGAAACAACAAGACGCATTTCAGCTCGCACCTTTTTTGACTTGTCAGTGTGTTTGCAGCACATACGTGATTATATCTACAACAGTGACTCAGATGTCCTGTTACGTAATTGGTACATCAACTTAGTAAACAGACTTGCATTACACATTGACACAAATCTCATGTGCAAAGGTCGCCATATTTAAATGTCACAGTATCATTCATACAGCAGCTATTTATTATCAACCTTAATTCTTATTTACATTTCATGGAACTTTCAAGAATTATAATTAATTTTTGACATGAATTCTCAAAATAAAAATTAATAATTTCAAATTCGTAATCGTTGTGGCCCTTAATCATGTTCTCAATGAGCTATCATTCACATTATCATTTGACCTTTTCAAAACGTACACATATTATTTCATGATGTAGCTCAATATGAGCTTCTGTTCCTTTCCTAACATGTTAGAGACCTTAAATCAATCTCGATGCCAATTTCCAGGTCATCAATTCCTTACATAATTTCTTAATCAAAATAAAATATAGCGAAACAATTATTTTGCAGAGTCTCAAACATCCCAATTCATTGGTAAAATAAAGGGATTTGATGCAGTAAAAGGGACTATGAAAATAATTGACCTGCCTATTGTTAATTATCCTAAATGGATTGCTAATTCCTCTTCTGTGTTTAGAACCATATGCATCTTCGTTTGCAGATCTACAATATATCTCGATTCTAGCCTAGGCTGTTTAATTACTCTGTCTCCACCTCTCTCATTCGGCGGGATATTGTCCAAGCAAAAGAACCGTAATAGATTTCTGTTGCTATAATGATGTAGGGCAAAATGTCTTGTGACTGGATAGGTTTGGTCATTCTTTTCTTTTGCCTGTGAATGCTCGAAAATCCTACGTTTTGTTCGGTGGATAGTACTGCCAATGTTCATGAGTTTACATAGGCATATAAGGCAGTAGACACAATATGGTGCATTGCAGGTCAAGAATTTAGTTATCGGTCTTGGTCTGTTTCAGCCTGGTACCTCATATGTAAGTGTGTTGATACTATTTTTGCATGTCTCGCATTTGGTGCATGAAAAAAATCCTGTTGGCTCACTCTTGCGTGGATTAATTGATACAGCTGGTAAGTGACTCTGTACTAGTGTATCTTTTATCAAATTACTTCTTCTGTATGTTATTTTAGGGTGATTAGGAATGGTTTTACCAATGATGGTATTGGTTCTCAGAATGTGGCAGTTACATTGTATTATATGTCTTACATTTTGTGCCTTATTAGAGAAAGTGGTATGAAGTCTAATTTTTCTTTGATTAAACTGTTCCATGATATCTTATTTACCACCTCATATATGCATTTGAGTATATACTCAGTGTAACCTCTTGATCTGAATCTGTCTAGAGCCTCTCTTGGTACATGTTCATAATCTTGTTTTCTCGTGCAATCCTTTTTGAGTCTTAATGGTTCTCCATAAGGAATACTTTTTTTCAAAGGTTTTGGATGACTACTATTTGCTTCCAGCATGGAGTTACCTGTTGTGGGTTTACAAAATAAGGTAGTACAAATCTGACCATTTGCATGGAATATTTTTAAATCTAGAAAATTACCTTATATTGCGCTAATTTTACCACTGAATTGCAAGTAGACCTCATTTCTGTTCAAAGTTTTGATATATTCTTCTGCTGCTTTTTGAGGTCCTTTACATAGGATACATAGATCGTCAATATAACGATACCACCCTACAATACAAGACACCCATGTCTTATAAGTATCTGCTTATGCCACCTGCTTCTCCCACCAGCCCACGAATAAATCTGCGTAGCCGGGGTTGAAACAGGTGCCCATAGCAGTCCCATGTGTTTGCCTAGACAATTGTTATTTCAGGAAATATTATATAGCTTTTATACCTTTGTCATGTGCAATGCTTGTGTACAGACTTGTTATGTCTAATACAATCATCAGCATATCTTGCTCCCAAATGAAGTTCGAGTTTATTCTTATGAAATCTTTGGAGACACGAATGTAAGATAGTAATATACATTCAGTCAAGCTTCCCTTGTATGAAATAATAGGACGGCCTGGTGGTATCTCATTGTCCTTACGTATTTTAATGAGATGGTAGAATGTCGGCGTTATTGGATAAGGACACTTCAGGAACCCGAGTTCCTTCTGGGTTATCATTGCACAGCTGTGCCATCTTTGTACCATATCATGATACACTTCAATCTTCCCATTGTAATCCTCCTTCTGTATCGGTGTACATCAGATTTGTGTCTCTGCATAATGCAAGTCTGTTTACTATGTTTACTATGTTGATGTACCAAGTGCTGCATACACACTGACAGTCGAAAAAGGCGTGAGCCGAAATGAGTCCGGTTGTTTCTGCGACATAAATTGAGTCTTTCTCCTCTTGCAGGAGTGTGGTTTTCTGATGGCACTCGCTCCTGAGTGCTCAGCCTTTTGTTGGTGGACGGGAGCAGTAAATATATATATATATATATATATATATATATATATATATATATTACTGCTCCCGTTGCACCAAAAACGAGTCACTCGCGGTCGGGTGCTATGAGTGCGGCGGTGCCTACCGCACAATATTAACGCTCCAAATTCCTTATTACGTAAAGAATACAAGCACTCACGGGTGGCGTGTCAGCGGGTCTTTATTCCCAGAACAGACGTGTTTTGGCGATCTGCCTTCCTCGGTGTTCACGGCACACCGTAACCGCCATATTTTTAAGCATCACAGTGTGTCAAACAATTCGACATAGACAGAGGACAGCGTGAAATGTTTATGGAGTTAATTGCGCCATCTTGTAATGTAGCCACATCCCATGTATAGAATATACATCCACAATGCGAGGTACAGAATGTACAAAGTTATCAATTCATTGAATCTTCTTTGACACATACACACGTTAATCACTTTAAATAAAATGATCGCCGTCTATTTCAGGACACGAGTTCAGAGTACCTTAATGTATGTTTTGCGCCTAATAAGCATGGCAATAACTCCACCCATCTCCACAATAATACCGTGTATCGGCACCACTCTTGATCATGCCGTGTGTCGGCTTTCACTAGCTGTCAAAAAATAGTCTAGTCTACACGCATATATAAAGGGGGTAATTGAAATAGCTCAACAAAGCGATCATTGCACTCTAAAGACATAATCCAATATACTCTTACTTATATTGCCAGACTGTCTTGTTAAGTTCCCAAATGTACTGATAATTCTTCATTGCTGTTCAAACCGAACGGAAACTTAGATTGTAGATCTATAATGTAACGTGATTCTAACCTTCATAGTTTCTTCAGGCGGTCACCTCCTCTAATGTTTTCTGGGACATAATCTAAGCCAAAAAACTGTAAAACATTTTTACTGTTAGGATGTTTTTCATCATAATGCCTCGCTACAGGATATGAAGCATCACCTTTCACTATTGCCCTCCTGTGTTCAAGTATTCAAATTTTTAAAGAATGAGTTGTACTGCCTATATATAATAGACCGCACGGGCAAACAAGGCAATAGACTGCATAGCGGGTACTGCAAGTTAAAAACTTTTTGATGGGTCTTTTCAAATTAGCATTGGGTACTGAGTAAGTTAAGACTCTCTGACTATTGGAACAAGCCTTACACTTCCCACACGGAAAGAAACCTTGCATGTGTTTCAAAGTGCCCTGCAGTGATGATTGTTTTGTTAGGTGGCTACTGACCAGCCTATCCTTTAATGACCTGGCCTTTTTGAAGGTTATCATCGGATAGTTAGGAATGTCCTCCCCTATGATTGCATCGCTTTTTAAAATATGCCAATTTTTCTTGAACATTTGTTTCAAAAGATTAGCCTCTGCAGAATATGTGGTGATCATTCTGAACTTTCCTTCATGGGAGTCGACGGACTCTTTTCTTATTTCCGTCTTATTTTCAAGCAAGTGTTGTCTAGGGATCCCCCTGACCTTCTTTAGTGTATTGTCTAATGGTGCCTGTCCATAGCCCCTTACTCGGAATCTAGATACACATTCCCTGGCTGCTAGCTCAAAATCACAGGCTCTGGAGCTGTTGCGTTTTAATCTTAAAAGCTCTCCATAAGGGATGCTTTGGATTAGTTTGGGAGGGTGATTGCTGGTCGCAAAGAGAATCGAATTACCCGCTGTATTCTTGCGGTAAAGAGCAGTTTCTAACTTTCCTTCTGAAACAAACACCTTCAAATCCAGATAGTCCACTGCCACTGGACTTACTGTACCCGAAAAGTGCAAGTTAAGGTTGTTGTCATTCAGATTCTCTATATAACCTTTCGCTGACTCAGTTGTTCCCTCCCAGACAATGAACAGGTCATCGATATATCGATACCATACTTTTACCTGGCCTTTCATATCCCCTCTCTCGTAGGTTTTGGGCACCTGTTCCTCCCACCAACCCACAAACAGGTTGGCGTAGCTGGGGGCGAAACAGGTGCCCATCGCCGTCCCTGAGATCTGTTTGAAATACTGATCTCCAAAGACAAAGATATTATTGGAGAGGCAAAAGCTTTGTGAATTCTATTAGCATAGAATTGTGTTCCGCAAATCTTAGTTGTCGTCTGTTAAGAAAAAATTGGACAGCTTTCATACCGTCTTCATGTTTTATACATGTGTATAAACTGGTGATATCCAATACCATCAGTATATACTTGGAGTCCCAAGTTAGACTATTCAGTTTACTCAAAAAGTCTTTTTTTTTTTTTTTTTTTTTTTTTTTTTTGTTTTAAAAAGTTTTTATTGAACAATAATTCGATTACAAGCACGGGCCTACAACCACCAGGGCCGGCCGCTAAGTACAGAATGAAATATACATTTATCAAAGCTGCAGTCGGTTCCCGGGGGTCGGCCCCGTAGTGAGTCCGGATAGTTCTAGAGGCACAGGAGACTTAGATCAAACAAACACAGAAAACTAAAAGAAAAACAAAAGGCGAGGCATAAAGACAAACGGCGCAGGTCAGGCTTCCTCCGGGGAACTCCAGGTCAGACCATTAAGCAGCACACGAAAGGAAGGAGTACCGGGAGGCTGGGGACGGGGGGGGGGGCCAAGGGAACTGAACGTCCATATGTAGTCATTTCAAAAAGTCTTTTGTGTCTTTCACGTATGATTCCAATTGTAACACAAATGGGAACAGAAACTGGTCAATAAACATGGACATGTGTTCTGTTAAACTGCCCTGGGAGGATAGTATAGGTCTGCCCGGTGGCCTCTCTTTGTCCTTATGGATTTTGGGAATGTGATAGAATGTTGCCACCACTGGAGTAGTGTTCCTTAAAAATAAATGTTCCTCCGTCCCCAGCATTGATCTGTCATACCATTTTCTGATCAAAGTCTCGTAACTGTAAACACTTGCTTGGTAGATCTCTCGAGAAGATTTTTCGTAGTAATTACTATCCGACAGCTGCCTCAGGGCTTCACCACAGTATTGTTCCCTGGTTTGTAGCACTACGTTACCGCCTTTATCAGAAGGCTTAATTATGATCGATGTATCCTGCAATAGACCGTCTAGAGCTTGCTTCTCCTCTTTGGTCAAATTCTCACAAATATTGTGTCTCTGATTACTACATCTGAATTTCAATAAATCCTTGACAATCGTATCCGAAAATACATCTATGGCATCAAAAGGCATTTGTGGTACAAACGTAGATTTTAATTTGAAAGGACTTACTTCCGATTCTTGTTCAATGCCCACAGCTATTGCCCTTTGAGCCACGTCTTCCGATGTGCTTGATTGAGTGGATATTCCAGTATGCAGATTATGCAGAAGTTCAACTCCTGATAGGTCATTGCAGGTCAGTATATCAGTTGTGGTCATTCTTACTCCTACTGATGTTGATTTAGTTAGGATAGGTCTCAATTTAAAGTACTTGTGTAGCTTTAATTTGCGTATAAAATTATACAAATCGATCCTTGTTTGTGTAAACTCAAGTTTGCTACTTGGGCAAAATGTTAATCCCAAAGTAAGTACCTTGATTTCATTTTCTGATAATTTTTTAGGAGTAAGATTAACTACCGTTAAATTTGTTTCTGTTACTGGCGTTTGTAATTCCTCTTCTTGCGTGACATCCAGATGGGTTTTCCTCTGCCTCTCCCGGTCCCACCCTGATTGACGTGTTCTCCGGACTGATGTTCGGGTGGTTTGTTTTTCCCGCCCCGCAGCCATGATTACCTTATTATTTGGAACTATGTCGAATTGTTTGACACACTGTGATGCTTAAAAATATGGCGGTTATGGTGTGCCGTGAACACCGAGGAAGGCAGATCGCCGAAACGCGCCTGTTCTGGGAATAAAGACCCGTTGACACGCCACCCGTGAGTGCTTGTATTCTTTACGTAATAAGGAATTTAGAGCGTTAATATATATATATATATATATATATATATATAAATATTTATATATATATATAAATATTTATATATATATATATAATAGTAGATAGTTATAGTTAGAAGCATGTTTCCATAGCAAAAGCATTTTTTTATGTGCTTATAACTTTTGTGTCGTTTGACGAATCTTTACGAACTTTTTCAAAAAGTTCCTCTTTTTAGGTTAGCTCCTATCCTGAAAGTTTGGGGGTGATTGGTCAAGGGGGGGCTGAGAAAAAAGGGGGTTCCAAAACGTGTTTTCCCCATGCAATTTCCATAGGAAAATTTAGACAAGGCTACAGGTCAAACTGCTGAACGGAATTATGCCAAATTCGACAGGGAATAAGGTCTTGGTCCAGAAAGCACGCTTTTGTTTAAATGGGGTAAGTCCGTTCAGTAGAGAAATATGAAAATTTACAGATATCGATATTTGAGAATTCTGACATCTGACTGGCTGAGGCGTTACGAGCACGAGCGTGCGGATCATTGGCAGCGAACTGTTGAAACTAGGAAGTGTTGGCAGCTATTTTGTGACTGAGTTGAAAAACATAGGGTGGAAAAAAAGAGAATAATTGTATAAGAGGGTATAATAGGAACATTGTGGTCTTAGTTTAAGCAGTCTGCACGGTGCAGAGGCAGGGAGTTTGAATGTTGCGTAGGCCATGGAAATTACGTCCGCAGAACAACGGTGCGCGGTATTGCGGCAAGGTTGCGTAGGGTTCTGTAAATCCCATCTGGAAAACAAAGCGTCGTATTGCGGCAAACAGTATGTAGGGTGCAAACACAGGTAGTGTGAATGTGCGGTATTGCGGCAATTTTCAGTAGGCTGTGTAAATCATATCGGGAAAATAACAATGCGCCGTATTGCAGCTTTCCTTTAATATAATGCGCTGTAATGTTTAATTATAATTCGGTGTATCACGGACAGCGTCACTTTCTTAGACGAAATTTAATATTATGTGGCAGGGCGTGTTCTGTTTTTGTGCCTGGAACAAAATTAACGTTTAATTGGCTGAGGAGTTCCAAAAATGCGCTCAATATTCATTGGCTGCGAACCATTGAGAGTAGAAGTGTTGCCAGCCATTTCCTCCCCGTCCGCGGAGTAGCAGGGACATCTGATTGGCTGACGTGTTCCAAGCAGGACCTTCCCAAGCTTAATGTTCATTGGCTGAGAACCATTAAAAGTAGAAGTGTTGCCAGCCATTTCCTCCCCTTCCGCGGAGTAACAGGGACACCTGATTGGCTGATGTGTTCCAAGCAGGACCTTCCCAAGCTTAATGTTCATTGGCTGCGAACCATTGAAAGTCGAAGTGTTGCCAGCCATTTCCTCACCGTCCACGGAGTAGCAGGGACATCTGATTGGCTGACGTGTTCCAAGCAGGACCTTCCCAAGCTTAATGTTCATTGGCTGTAAACCATTGAAAGTAGAAGTGTTGTCAGCCATTCCCTCCCCCTCCGCGGAGCATCAGGGACATCTGATTGGGTAACGCGTACCAAGCAGTACCTTCCCAAGCTTAATGTTCATTGGCTGTCAATCATTGATAGTAGAAGTGTTGGCAGCGATTCCCTCCCCCTCTGTGGAACACGATGGACATTTTATTGGCTACAGTGTTCCAAGTACAAGTTTGCTCGTTATTGGCTAGGAACGGTTCACTGTTGTGAACCATTTTGTGGCACACTTCAATGGAGTACGGGAAAACTATGTAGCAGCGGGGAGGGTAGGAACACTAGTAACTCAATATATTTTAAGGGCCATTTATATAATTGGCATGGGGTGTACAAATCACGACGGCAAAATAACAGAGTGTGTTGCGGTCTTCGTTTTATTGACTTTGCAGGTGGGATACTTCCCAGGAGCACTATTTACTTATAATGTGGTGTTCACTTTTCTGACGGGGAGCTGTGTTTGCGCAGCCAAAATTTCAGTCTAGGTTTGAAACTGTTTTTATTAAGCAATTACAAATATACTTTCTTCGGAAACTGAAGCTGTATATATCAAAGGGGTGACAAATAAAAACGCAATTCATAAAATATCCCTTAAGCGTGGCCACACCCTCCCTTTTTTTTCTGCTATAGTTTGTAAAAGTGTCGCCCCATATTCTTGATAATATAAGAGGGCATGAGTTACTTTTAGATAAAGTAGAAAAGAAGTGCTACAAGAAACACTCCCGCAATACATCATCTCAGGTCGAACAATAACAAGTAAAAACAGTTAAACACAAATGGCTTTATATTACATAGAAAGGTACGCTTTATCATTTAAAAAAAATTCTATTCTGTAGAATTCGGGAAAGTTCTGTCGTAGTGCATAGAGGTCGCTCACTGCTCCGCTAACAAATCACATACTCCTTTAAGAACATGTAGGATAGTAGTATAATAATATACACTACTGGTCTTATATATTCTTTAAGGAGAAGGAGAATAAGAAACACAACAGAGAAAAATAGAAATACCAAATAAAATCCAGAAATGGAGAGTTTATGAAAGGTATTTACTAAGAAAGTGATGGAGCCGGTAAAGCAAAATTTTGTATACCTCCTATATTTGCATGAAAATACTAACTATATAACCTACTTATATTATAATTTGACTAACGGTGTGATGTGTTATACTAATCAACCTTTTGCAAATCTTGTAAACACCAATTACACGTGGGACTTATTGCTATTTGCATGGCAAAATAACACTAATTACAAAAAAATTTACGCATATTAATAGTAGTACATGTGGTAATAGGACATCGCATGATTTATGTTGCATATGTAATGTTTGCGTTCCTGTTTTAGATCGTAAAGGTGAGTATTATCGCTTCAAATGACGCAAAAAGCTAGGAAAATACTTATACATAAAGGGATTCGTGAGGGTTTAACATTAGAATATTCAATTCTTTGTATTAATTATTCTTTTGTGTTTGTTTCGCTTAAGTTGGCATTTGGGCCTACCAAAATATGGCGTCCGAAATGGAGTTCTGAAGTGGCCACCGTCTTGTGAGCGCGATGCCTACTGCGCAGACTCAGATGGCTCCGTGAACTTCCAGGCGACCCCAAGTCACAGTGTTCCTGGTCAAGGATAGGAACATGGAGGACTGCCAAACTTCAGTCAGTAAAATCTGGTCTAAATGAACAATTGGGACATACAAGCAAATCTTCAACAATGTTGCATAAGGGCAACACAGACAGAGGAAACGAACCAGCAAAATCCATGAGAACCTCATAGTGTAAAAATCTGACGTTCCCCAACCAGCCAATGAAAAGCATAGAGGATTCTGAGTCTTAAATGTGTTTTAGCTGGTTCTAAATCACCATCAACCAATCTAACTAATTGGTCCGTCGACCAAGTGGTGGAGTGCCTTGATGTTTAGGATTAAGAATCTGTAGGTGGTGAATGCTAATGTATATTCTGTAAAATAACTTTTCTTCCCTATAGGTAATAAGGTACTCCCCCACATGTCCAGCGCGAAATCATCATCCCTCCTGTGTGCAGACTTGTGAGAGGAAACATATGAGTGTTGGTGTTATGGGCCCCACCAATGAATGCGTGTGTGAATGAGCTAGTGTGATGTCGGGTCTGCAACGCAGGAAGGGACAGTTGTAAATTTGCTCTCTTTTTCCCCGACTCTCATTCTCGCGCTGGATCAAAAGTATGCAAACTATCTGTTTCTTACTGTAAAAATATCGGTAAGTAAGTTATGAAGGTCAGTAAGCTGTATTTCAGATAGTTTAATCCTGGGGGCGACAAATCTCCAATTCCTGTTGTGTAGAAATATGACACCCTATTACAATTTACGGAGTGTCACTGTTGCTACATAAAAAGGAAAAGGAGCATAAACTCAAGGATACAAAAGAAGATCAATAACTAAATACTTTTCAGCGATGAATATGTTCAGAGCTTCTTTTCTCCTGGACTTCGAAATCTTTCATCTTCGCGCCGGCGGGTCATAAACTCCTCTGAGATCACAATGACTGTTAATATTATAATATACATATTCACAGTATACGATCCCAAGGGGAAAACAGAGTTTGAACCAGAAGGTGCTGACGTTACATATAAATCTTTAGTATTCGTGCCGACGGGTCATAAACTCCTCTGAGATCATAATTTGTGGTTATTATAAAATACTTACTCACATTATATGATCCCAAAGGGGGAAACAGAGGAAGACACAGAAGCTGCTGACGTTACATATAAATCTATAGTCTTCGCGCCAACGGGTCACCAACACCTCTGACGTCAAGTTCAGTGTCAATATTATAATATACAAAGTCACACTATATGAGCTCAAAGGAGCCAGAAAATAAATAATGTTTGCTGTATTCTGTCTCTTTCTGAAAACAAGCTGCTGACGTTACATATAAATAGCAAAAATAATCACTGGCACTATTTTCTAAATACAAGTGTTTACATTTTGACAAATAGCTACATATTATAAATATTTACTATGCCACAATCAAACAACTTACAACTCTGGATTATGTTTTGTGGCCGCAAAAGAAGAATCCGACTCTACAAAAGAGCACCTACATCACTGAATGGACATGAGCAAATAACTTCCAAAAATGAAACTAATCAATCAACGGGTGTGGTTTATATACTTTTTGGTTATTGAGTAGAGTATGGAAGGAAGATGCGTCTCTGCCCATTTAGATGTCACGTTTTACAGTTTACACGTGCTCATGTTTTAACTGTTTAACTTGTGCACGTGTTGGGAAAAGTTACAAAATGTGAAGCGGTAAAGGTTTCGATTTCGACCCTAACATGTATAAGGTCCTTAATATGTACATACGTTGGAGAGCTTAAAACTGATACCCGGCAAACCGTGTCATTTCCATTTTCATGACTAAATACATCTATTAATTGCCGTAATTCTAAATAGAAGACATAAAAAAAATATCTTTCAAAATAGAAGAAAAAAGAAACGTGCTAATATTTCTCATCACTATGGTTTTAAATTAAAAATATTCGAGCATTTGTAAAGCAAACAGCTACCCCTAGAAAGGTGTGCCGGCGCTTGGGGGCATCGGAAAGATTAAGCAAGGTGTTGCCCACAGTGACATAGTGGTGGGCTAACGTACCGCTGGAGCCGGGAATTGAACTGTGAATGCTGTTGTTCAAAGTCAGGTTTCTTAGCTGCTGCGTCACACTTTTTCCACACTTATATGTTAATTACTGCTAATTACGTTTCAAACATTGTTGAATAATAACTTATAACACACTACTGTTGCAGTTAATATTTCACTACAAAAAGTATGCACGTCTTTTTAAAATTTATTTAAATACAATATTGGTTTCAGGACATTGTAGTTAGAAATTATCATTTAAAAAAACATTGAAATTCACTGAAAAAAACCATAGGTTTCAGGTACGTTATAGTTAGAAATTAGCATTTAAAAAACCTTTGATATTCACTGAACAAACCATAGGTTTCAGGGGCGTTATAGTTAGCTGGACATTTCACACGTACAAAACCATAGAAATTCTGCCATTATATTTAGTTCAGCTAACTATAACTCGCGCCCCCACAATGCACTGCTCATGACATCACATATTACATCATTCATGGCATGGTCAGTGACATCACTGATGACATCTCAAATTACATCAATGAAAGAAAATAACGGTCACCAATTAATATGTGCAACGTGTTGATGTTATGCATGGACAGGAAAGAAATACTTCTTCGCTCAACTGTCGACTTTACAAATTTCAAATGCAAGAATATGCAAATAACAGTTTCAATAAATATATTGAATAAATAAATACTGTAATAAAACAATTATCCAAAATTCATGAGAGAATTTGTCCTAAAAACCTAAATTAATTTTTTGCATTCTTTTAACACTTTTTTGTGTGTTCTTTCTTGGAAACTTTATTCCTGTAGACATCTCTTTCATGACAATATCGCTTTCCTCACAAGCAAGAGGTCAAATCTTGTATCATTTCATTAGGAGTTTATGTAAAAAATATATGATTTTTCGTTTATACACAAATAATTGAAGTGCTTCAAATTCTCTAAGATTATGCCCAAGTGGGCCAAAATATCACTTGAGGTACATAAGAAAAACATAATTTAAATTATTTTGTTTTTCCAAAATGTTTTTGGCACATGAGGTTGTACTTATAATCAACTATACATAGGTTAAAACTACTGTACTCATGTTAGTGCCTCTTGGATGGTGAAAAACTGCTATACACCCTACTCAACTACGTATCCAGTGAGGTATAAATAAAACATTTTATCTTGTGACTCATTAAACACCATTGCTTCCTTCTACCTTGAAACGGACCTTTGAGAACAAGGGAGAGGCTGTCTTCTATATACTTCACATATTACAAATACACATAAAGGTCTTCCTCAATGCTTAGTCCAGTGGGCATCTTGCTGTTCATATTTAATATAAACCTCAATTCTAGTCCTCTTAATTGCTGTTCCCTATTTCCACCTCTGATGTTCAGGGGCACTGAATCAATCATGAAATATGTTAACTTTGACACATCTCTTGCATGAACTTCCTTAAAATGGTGGGCTACTGTATCAGTTTGATCGTTGTTCTTTATTAACCCGATGTGCTGTAATATTCACAAATGTACTTTTAGAATAGTACTACGGATGTACATTTTTGGGCAAATACATTGAAGAACAAAGACCACAAATTTGCTCCTCCAATGTAGGGGTGTTCTGATCTTAAAGCTTTTGTTAGACAAAGAAAACCAGACTTCTTATGTGTTTACAACAAACTTACAGGCTTTGCATCTAGGGCAACATTTAAAACCTGGGCTCCCAGTCAACCAGTTTTCTGGAGTCTTCATTTCAGGGCTGCTAGCTACCAGCTCTTGTCGCATAGACTTAGCCCAATGGAAAGTAATCAGTGGCTTAGCTGGTACTGAATTTCCTCTTGTAAGATCACTTTTGTTGAGATGCCAAAGAGTGGAGAAAATCTTTCTTATACTCTGATGTTCTCTACTATACCTTGTAATCATTCTGAACTAATTCTGACTTTATTCAAATTCTCTTTTGTCTTAGAGATGGCACCACTCTGAAAAATAATTTCCTCACAATTTTTTTAAATTGACTTTGCTGATGGCACTATCCTATATTCTGTTGCGGTAACCACGGTTTAAGAACCTTTTTTTAAAATCTTCCTGCACTCCTCCTAGTATCTCCCTGTCACTACAGTTTCACATCATTCTGAGATTCTTTGCATTGGGAATCGTGAATTTAAGGTTATTTGGCTAGAAACTGTAGGCATGCAACAGGGAATTACCTGCTGTAGGGTTACTATATATTTTCGTAAAAATTGTACCTTGCTTTTACTCATGATGGTGGTGAATTCCAGATTTAGGTTGTTATTGTTAAGATTCTCAGTGAATTTTCTTGCTGCTTCTTCTGTTCCCTCCATATGACAAATAAATCATCAATGAAACGGGTCCAAAGGACCATGTTTTTAGACTATTCTTCAGCAGGTTTATCCGTGAGCACCTGCTCCTCCCACCAGCCCATATGCAAATTAGCATAACTTGGGGCAGATCAGGTGCCCATTGCTGTACCTCTTTTTTTGCCTATATATCACCCTGTCAAAAAGGAAGAAGCTATTGTATAGACACCAATTGATCATTGACATTATTATTTTTGTGTGCGGTAGAAAGCCCAGCAGCCTATTGCCCAAAACGTATTCAACTGCTCTCAAACCATCACTGTGGGACATACTCGTGTAGAGTGATGTTACATCCACTGTGACAAGTATATATGATTCCTCCAAATTAATATCAGATATCCTTTTCCAGACGTCCCCAGTGTCTTGAATATGTGAGGATAGATTTTGTACATACTCCGGCAGAAAAAATGTCAATAAATTTAGACGTATTTTCAAATTAGCTTCCAAAAGCCAATATAATTGGCCTCCCAGGTGTACTGGCAATGTCTTTGTGCACTTCCGGTATGAGATATAAGACTGGTGTAATTGCATGTTCTACTTTCAGGAACTGATATTCTTCCTGAGAAATCAAGCCCATACCTCGCCATTTTGCCAAATCCGCGATGTGCAATGTGTTCACAATTGAGATCTAAGACTTGGAGGCCGTGCTATAACAATTCACCGTCTTTCAACTGTCTCAAAGCCTCTATTTTGTACATGTTTAGTGGCCAGAGGACAATGTTCCTGCCCTTGTCTGACTGTCTGATGACAACATCTTGTCTGCTACGCAATTTATCCATAAGCTTGTTATACTTAATTACATGAGTACTATACGATTTTTCTCTCCGTTTCAATACTTTATGTTGTACATTTTTCAGATCCTGTATCACCAATTCTGAAAAAATATCAATGGAATCTCTTGGCAGCATGGATGTAAATACAAATTGTGGGCTATACGGTGTTGGTTTACTACCATAGATATCCAGACCCTGTGCATCAAATATCTCTTGTTCAGTGGATACTTGACTAAAGGCCTAGGATCTCACTTTCCAATTGATCAAGTTGGATCATGATCAATGCATCCGATACCTGAAAATTGGCATTTCCTGTATTGCTTTCTGCCGTAGGGTTTCCTGTCGATGGTGGCTTATTTGCTAAAATATTTTGCAGTTTAATTTTTCTAATAGACCTAAACAAATCTATTCTGGTTTGACTGTAATTGAAACTGGAAGGCACACAAAATGATAGTCCTAAAGCTAATATATCTTCTTCCTCTTTGGACAATTCGACGTCTGATAACTTGATGATAGTCCTCTTGCCATACTTCCTCACTGGCTGGGTTTGTTTAAATTTGTAGTCTTGTTTTCCTCACTGGGTCCACTCTGTTTCTGCGTTGTCTGTTTTTTCTGTTCCTTCGTTATCTCTGTCCTTTGTATTTTTCACACGATTTGGAGGGGGTCTCTAATTTCTGTCTAGTCATAAAAACAAAGTTCTTCTATAGCAGTAGGAACATCCTTTGCATCTCCTTTTGTATTCCCTTCCTCCTGATCAGTTTCTCTTAGTTCAGAGCTGGTATCTGTGTATCTGGGTTGGACACTGCTCAGTGCTTTCTCTGACAGTTTTTGCCTTCTTATATTGTCAAACTGGCTGGAGAATGTATACATTTGAACTTTGAGATAGTCTTGTTTATCAGGACTGAATTTAGCTGCTTTTCTACCTCTAATTACTTGTTCATATTTGTACAGTCACATTTTCAATTCCTTGTCAAATTTCTGTAGAATATTGTTGTCTGCATTACTGCCCAGATCTTGTCTTAAGGATTCTATTTCTTCCAGCAATCTATTTCTATCAATCTCTGCATATTTGTTGAGGATTGTCATCATCTTTCTCAATGTTTCCTCATTGTTTTCCGCCCATCCGACCATTCGCTGAGAATATCAGGATTCGCATTTTCGGGGGGGGGGGGGGAGGAGGCTATAGTGGAGCAACTATTGAGGCAGCAAGATTTGCGGCGAATAGAAAGAAACGTGAGGAACTCTTATTTTTTAAAAGATCACTAAGAAAGAGAAAGTTGAACCTCAGATGCTTTTCCTCACTATAGACAATCACCAGATCAACTTATTTAGGGATTTGCTTATTAAAAACTGGCATATCCTTATTACTGATCCAGTAATCAGGAAGCTGCTCCCTAATTATCCACCACTCATATATGGCAGAGCGCCTTTGCTTAGAGATGCCACTGTCAAGGTAAGCCCAGAAAGTGATAAGGACCCAGGATGGTTAAGACCTTCCCCTGGGTTCAAAAGATGTAGCAAATGTAGATCCTGCAGTATAGGTACAAACACCTCAGTATATTCAACCCCCTTTAGTGGCAGGGAGTTTAAGATTAGAGGTACATACAATTGCAAGACAGAATTTGCAGTGTATGTCCTGCACATGTAATCTTCAGTATGTGGGTAGTTCTACGCTGCAAGTGCACAAGAGGATCTTACAGCACATGAGAGCGAAAACTAATGTGGATGGATCACATTCCATAGCCTGCCATTGTGAAATAACACACTCCAAAGATCCAACAAAAGTCACCTATTTTGTAATAGATGCGATCCCAGTGAACAAAAGAGGGGGTGACAGAGTGAGAGGTTTACATGAGCTAGAGACAAGGTAGATCCTGTTGCTTGATAGCAAAACACCACAAGGGTTCAGTTACAATGAAGAATTTCACTCATGCCTGTGAATTGACTCTTTGAAGTAGCATAAGGCTTTAAAAAGAAAATGAATGTTGAAATGCATTGGTTGCATTGCCTACCATATAGACCAATATGAGAAAAATGACTACTTGTGGAACTGAGCAATTATTATTTTTAGGCACTTGCCGTGAATTTTGGGATGGTAGGAGGATGACAAAAAGATTTGTGATGTAATAGGCACGTGCCATTTTAGCAACCTTTTTGGAACAGTGATGCGCTATTATTTATAAAATGTTGAATTTAGACACATGTCTAGGTGTAAATATATGGTTTGAATTATGAATTGTACTCCCGCTGCGTACAGGTAATACACAACCTTGGTGAAACAATGACACTAGTCTTGTTTGAAACTGTATCAGCTCAACGACTGAATGTTATAATGTGTTAACCTTAAGGAAAAGGTTAGAATTCACAGTTTATTACATAATGCCATGCCTCCATAAACACTCACGAGTGACAATTTAACTCGTTAGGACAGATTGTAAAAATAAAATAAAACATAAGAAACATTAAAGAACGTGAGTCTGTCCTCATTGCCAGACAAGCACATGATATGTAAGAGCCATTTTCAATGATGATGGAAAACTGTGCAACCAGGCCGCCGTGTCGGCTGAAATGTGTTGTGGGTGACATGCTAAAAAATAAATGAAGAATGGAGAATAGCATCTGAAGTTGGCTCAGTTTTTCTCTAAGGATTTTGTTGCCAAGCTTTTGAGTGATAAATATATATATACACAAAAAATAAAAGTTGAAGGTACTTCAAATTCTCTATTTATCCAATTACAGAGTTCTCCTTCAAGGCGGGTAGGGTGGGGCTCACTTTTACATGCAAACATTCCTACTAAAAGCAGGACGAACACGATTCAAGATTCTTATTATTGGTCCTCCAGCAATGCAAACCCGTTTCGGGAATCCGCCTCTATCAATGCATACTGCAATGAAACACACCCCCTTTCACAGTTCCATTTAAATAGATAGAATTCACTCTCATTGGAAAGTAGTGCAGAGACGCAGAGAAAGGAGAGGCCTTCAAGGTTCAACGCTGTTTCCAAGGCCGACACATAGCATTAGCATGTCTGATGTTGCATTGAATTCCAAATGGCAGTACTTGTGTTGATGGGTGATGTTTAAACACTCTTGCCACTCTTGCCACAAACTGCCATTTTATCTCTCAGCAAGTTGGGAGCACAATTTGATCTATTTAAATGGAACGGGAGACCGCAAACCAGCACACAGCACTTTTGCCTGTGTCCCTGGGTGTCGACGCACAAAGCACTTTTTTCCTGGTCCCTGGAGGGGCTTGAAATTGACGGCGGCGGTCCTGCAGCGTGGGAGACCGCAAACCAGCACACAGCACTTTTGCCCATGTATCTGGGTGTTGACGCACAATGCACTTTTTTCTCGGTCCCTGGAGGGGCTTGAAATTGACGGCGGCGGTCCCGCAGCGCGGGAGACCGCAAACCAGCACCCAGCACTTTTGCCAGTGTCCCTGGGTGTCGACGCACGAAGCACTTTTTTCCAGGTCCCTGGTCTTTGAAATTGACGGCGGCGGTCCCGTGACAGGACGCGCGCGAGGCCTGCCCAGGCTCGGGCCCGGGCTCGGGCCCGGGCCCGTCTTAGCCCGTCATAGCCCGGTAGAGGCCGGGCCGGGCTACAACTCTGTCACCTGCCATACCCACGGTACTGTGCACTGTGATCATAGCAAAGGACATATCTAATTGAATTTCATTGAAGAAGGGTTAAAGATTTCGTAATTTATTGAGCTTGCACTACTTCCCCCGAGAAGGAAAACTGAGTGAAGCAAAGTATTAACTCTTGATATCTTGATTCTCTGACTTCTGGATAAAGTATAAGTAGACCTGTAGTGTATTTAATCTATTCCTTGCATAATTTTCTCTCCTAGGAAAAGATGCATTATACCAGTGATAAAAAAAACTGGGATTTAGATAATGTCGCCCTGCATTTTTGGCACTACAATACTTGGATAATGAATTTACTATTGCCTCCATTACTGTATTTTTAAATTGCGGAAATCCATTGTGATATGACACATACTTGGGTTATTTAGCTCATGGACTTTTAATTGTGTAATATATGAATTGTGCTTTTATGGTTTACTATGCACAGTAACCGAATAAAGATATTGAAATTGAATTGAAATGGAACTGTGAAAGGGAGTTTATTTCATCAAAGTATGCATTCATAAGGGCAAATTGCCGAAACGCCTTTGCATTGCTGAAGGAATAAGAAAAAGAATCTTGATATAGGCTCCGTGAGTGCTTGTCCTGCTTCTTGTAGCTCTGAATGAGCCTAGTTCATCAATCATGATTCAACATGTGATTATTAAACAGTATCTCATTGTCTCTAAATCATGCTACCAGATGAGAATTAATTGAGAAATTGCATTGATTTACTTGAACTAAAGGGGATGGTTCACAGTTTTTAATCCCACCCACAGTTCTTCTTTACACTTCAAACCCCACAGGACACGGGTGCTCAGATCGACTATGTACTTGGCCTCTAGCTGCCTCAGGAGTTTGACCCTGTCTCCCCCTCTTTCTTTTGCTGGGATTTGGTCTACACAATAGTAGACCATTTTATCACTGCTGGCTTCATGTAACATGGAGAAATGTCTTGCGACAGGGTAGGTTTTGTCGTGGTTAGTAATCGCCCTCTTATGCTCGAGGATTTTCTTTTTCGCCCGGTGTATTGTACTTCCAATATATTGCAGTCCGCATGGACAGAGTAAGCAATACACCACGAAATTGGAATTACAATTTAGCAGCTTATTATGGGCCTCCTCTCTTTATACCCTGGTACTACATAGTCCTTTACCTTTTTACAATTCTTGCACGCTTTGCAAGCAGTACACGGGAAGAACCCTGTAATAATAGATTTACTGCTGAGTTTGTCTTCAAAGTGGCTCTGCACTAGAATATCCTTCAACGAGGCACTCCTCCTGAATGTGACATCCGGTCTATCAGGTATCAGTTGGCCTATTATGTCATCTGTTTGGAGGATATTCCAGCTCTTCTGGACCAGGTCCCTGATCCTCTGTGACTCTGCAGAAAAGGTTAAAATCAGCCTGACTTTGGATTGGTCATCCTCTGTTTCTGTGTCTATGGGGGTCTGCTTACTAATAACTCCTATCTATCCTTGGTTTTGACCTTATTGACTGCTCCACACAATAACCTATTACCATAGCCCCTCCTCGAGAATCTCATCAGAGACTCTCTTTCAGCTTCATGGTAGTCCTCTGGGTGGGAATAGTTCCGTTTGAGTCTTAATAGCTCCCCATAAGGTATGCTATTGATTAAATTGCACAGGTGCTGGCTCCAGGAATGTAAAACTGTGTTCCTTGCCATAGGTATACGGTAGAGCTTAGTACATAGCTTGCTTTCTGCCACAAATACTAAGAGATCCAAGAACGGAACTTCGTTTTCACTGATGTTACTCGTAAACCTAAGATTGAGTTCATTCTCATTAAGAATCTTAATGTAGTCCTCTGCCTCTGTACGGGTAACTCTCCAGACAATAAACAGGCCATCTATATACCTGGTCCACAGAGCTCTCTTATCTACCCAGGATTCTTTTCCTCTGCCCTGGCCACGTGCTTCTCCTACCAGCCCACATAAAGATTTGCGTAGCTGGGGGTGAAGCATGTGCCCATAGTGGTCTTCTGTGTCTGTAAATACAATTGTCCTGAAAAGAGGAAGATGTTATTATGCAGGCAAAATGACACAATTTGTAAAAGCATTTTGTTATGTTCTTGGAATTTCAACGGTCTTGTTTTAAGGAAGAATTTCAATGCAAACAAACCATTTGAATGTACAATGCTAGTATAGAAGCTTGTGATATCAAGCGTAATCAATAGTAGGTCATTGTCCCAGGTGATATTTTGGATTTGACGGATAAAGTCAGTAGTGTCCAGGATAAATGAACTTAGGTCCTTCACTATAGGAAACAAAAAAGAATCAACTTAATTGAAGCTTTCTCCAATAAGCTTCCTTTGGAGTTTGAGATTGGACGGCCCGGAGGGTTATTCATGTTCTTATGCATCTTGGGTAGGTGATAAAATGTCGGCAGGACCGGATAATCCATTTTTGTGAATTGCAGTTCGTTTTCTTCCAAGATTGCCTTCGACCTCCGTTCTTGCAAAAGATCATAGAAGGCCATAGCACTCCTGCTGTAGTCCTCTCTTCTGATTTGAGTATAGCTTTTTGTGACCCCTCGGAGACGTAATGCTTTACTCTTATAGAGTTCTTTAGACATGATAACAATGTTGCCCCCCTTGTTGAATTGCTTTATTACTAGTGTAGGATCATCCCGAAGGGATTTCCTAGCCTCCCATTGCATTCTTGTGAGATTTTATTTCCTTCTATTACCAGTTTGGATGCCAGATATTCGGAATTTATCCAGGTCTTTAATCACGGCTTCATGAAAGCAATCAATGGCATCATGCAGTGTTTGGGGAATAAACTTTAGAATTGGATTTACATTTACTTATTCCCCTGTCCATTGTATTTACTTATTAATTGATTTAATTATATTCTATTTAGGGGCTATGAATTTTCCTTTATGATCTATGCATAACATTTTTAAAATTTGAGTTCCGTTTCACCGAAATAATGTGGACTCCTTCCCGGTGTCACTGTAAATATTTAAACACTTGACGACATGTGAGTATCATTGGGCATTATAGTTGCCATGTAACCTTGATAGTGTTAAAATGGCCAACACTTTTCCTTGGAAGGTGCTCTAACTATTAATTCCCCCTTTTGATTTCTTTTTCTGCTGTGATCCAATTAAATGAATTGTTGTTATAGAGCAGCTTTTTGCATGAATTCACTGGCCTTAACAGAGGCCAGGAGGCTGAAACGCGTTTGTCAGTATGCCTGTGTTTGTGTTTATTTAAAATAAATATATTTTGAAAATAAAGGCTAGAGTGCGGTGTGTTTTTTGAACTGTGATATATATATATATATATATATATATATATATATATATTACCTACTGGCGGTCGCCAGTAGGTAGTTATAGTTAGGACCCTGTTTCCATAGGAAATCCGCAACATTCTATTTGGAATAACTTTGGCGCCGGTCGACGAATCCTCGCGAAATTTTCAAAATAGGTGGGGCGCTACGCTCCGCTCCTACCCTGAAAGTCTCGGGGGGATTCATCAAGCAGGGGCCGAGAAAAAAGGGGGGTCCCAAAACGCGTTTTCCCCATGCATTTTTCCATAGGACCTTTAGACACAGCTACAGCCCGAACGGCTGAACAGAATTACTTGAAATTTGGCAGAGAGGTAGCCATAAGGTCAAGGAAGTGCCTTTTGCAGGTCTGGTGTAAATCTGTTCAGTATTTCCTGAGAAAATAGCATTTAAAAGCATATATATATGTGGGCGGAGCCTAACCACACATCTCATCCTGAGATCTGATTGGCTGTCAGCACTTCATCCAAGAAGTGTTGGCAGCCATCTTGGGATCAATATACATGATAGCACCTCATTAAAAAGCATTGCAGTTAATAGAAGGTTTTAAGACTTTAGTTACATTATAAATCATTTGTTGATGGTACCATACTCATTTTAGGAATTGTGGTATGTTCTAAGGTGATTTCACCATGTGAAAAAGCCTTCTGCTGGGATATCATGATTGAGTGAAAAATATTTTCTCATGCTTTTACCACAGAGGTTTGGAAGGTGATCTATAGGCTAAACTGAGAGCTTATTTTCTGTAAATTCACATTATCTTTCTCAGTCATGTGAGAATGAAGTCTGACATTCTCAGTAAAACATGTACATCCAACAAGGGCAGAGACTGTCAGTTGATTCCTTTGTGTTCTACTGCAACTTCCCAGAGTGTTCCAAAGAACTACTAGAGCGCTAACAGTCCTACTTATGATAAACGTATGGCACACCTGAAGCCATCTTGCTTGGATTAAAGTGGTAACTCTTAAAACATTTAATTTAAAAAGGAACAAAATGAGGGGGTTCATTTTTCCATAAAAAGTATGATTAGTGCTGCAGAAAGAAAAATTAGGGCACATTTTGAGTGACTTCTCAAATCCTCTTCTATTTCATTAAAAAATTCTGACATGCAGACTGAAACATGCACTTTCAATACCAGCAGCAGTTTTCCCTGGTGAGCAGTAGCTTTACTACAGTGATCTAATGAGCAAAAAGAGTGCTAACATTCTGAATTTATGGCAAATGTGTGACACATCTGAATGCCTTCTTGATGGAATCAAAGTAAAAAACTGAAAGTATTTCCTACTGAGGAGACTGCAGTAAATGAGGAAATTAGGAAACTTCATAACAAATAAGTCTCCCAAGATGGCCACCAGAGACAAAAGAGCCCAAATGTAGCCCAAATATCACCCAGATGTAGCCCAAGTATAGCCCAATGACAGAATATCCCAGAATGTTCTTAAAAACAACTAGAGCGCTTACTGTCTTCATTATGACAAAAGTATGGCACACCTGAAGCCATCTTGATTGGAATAAACTGGTAACACTTAAAACATTTAATTTAAAAAGGAACACAATGAGGAGGTTAATTTTGCCATAGAAATTATGATTAATGCTGAAGAAAGAAAATGAGGGCACATTTTGAGTGACTTCTCAAATCCTCTTCTATTTCATTAAAAAATTCTGACATGCAGACTGAAACATGCACTTTTAATACCAGGAGCAGACTTCCATGGTGCAGTAGTTTTACTACAGTGATCTAATGAGCAACTAGAGTGCTAACATTCAGAATTTATGGCAAATGTGTGACATATCTGAATACCTTCATGATGGAATCAAAGTAAAAAACTGAAAGCATTTCCTACTGAGGAGACTGCAGTACATGAGGAAATTAGGAAACTTCATAACAAATAAATCTCCCAAGATGGCCACCGGAGACAAAAGAGCCCAAATGTAGCCCAAAATCACCCAGATGTAGCCCAAATATAGCCCAATGACAGAAGTGTGCAAAACACTTATTATTTTGTGTTTTTGCAGTGTTATATAGTGCAGACTTGTCAGGTATTGGAGTGCTTTACATGAGCATTGGTTACATCACACAAGAACAAATTCATTTTGGTTGTAGACATGGGGAGACTAAGTGATTTGACCAGAATCACAGAATGTCGAGCTGAAGCAGAAACTTCAACCTGGTTCCCCAGTTGCAAAGTCTGCAGTTCTGGAAGTAACACCACATCCTCTCCCCTAAGTGCAACATTTAATCAAGTGGTCAACTGGATAAAAAAACATAAAGATAACAAATAATTTAAAAGTGCTTTGTCGCTATTTGAAAACTCAGAAAATATGTCCTTATTTTAGTCTTTTAGAGCACTAACCATAATTTTGATGCCAATAAGACCCTCTCATATATGTAATTTCTAAAGGAAATGCTCTAGGTATTACAGTTTTGATTACATCAAGATGATGTCAGGCGTTCCACACTTTTGTAATAAATATAGAATGTTAGCAATCTAGTTGTTCATTAGGATACTGTTGAGAGGCAGAGGCCAGGGGCACAGACTCTGAAAATTGAAGGCAGGTAGGAGGGTGCAAAGGCAACAATTTAACCACACTGAGCAGGCAGGAAGGGCCGTGGAAGCACAACAGACTATGGAGGGCAGTGGAAAGGGGGGCAGGGGCAACAAACCAACAATACAGGACTTGCAAGAGAGGCTGTTGGAGGGAAGATCTATTACGGGTCAAGGAAGCTAGGGGCGGTCCCCAGATCCCGGGAGCCACCACAGAACTGAGCAGGAGAGTGAGTCAGGGACAAAAGGGGCACCTTAATTTGAGCCGGGGTGCCTAGGAACGCTTGCTCCAAAAATGAAGAAAACAGACATATGAGACATGGAATTGGAGGCAGAATACAATGGCAGTTTAATGAGAAGATGCAACTTCAAAGAAACCGCAGAATAGAGACATAAAGTACAAAATACAGAATCCAGATAATCATACAGCTGTCATAATATTCTCTGTATCTCAATTAATGTACTGACAGAGAGAGAGAGAAAACACATCTATAAATGCATCATGAGAAACAAGTTACACCAAGGAAAATGTTACCTAGGAACACTCACGTTTACTCTTAGAGCAAGCATTCCTGCAATTACAATACAAAATCTTTTAAATGCAAAAGTAAAGAGAACAATGGTTAAACATAACATGACATTTCATATAGGTAAAATAGAATAAGATACTTCAAGCAAAGCAGAGCAAGACATTTTAAGCAAAGGAAGACAAGAGCTCCCAGCTCTTGGGGAAAACCTGCACTGCCTGTTAACCTACATACAGACGGCGAGGTAGTCCGTCGATATCTGTGGGTGCTCCCTTTTTATATCATTTTGTGGGCTCCTTTGCACGCTACATCTACCTACGTATGCTACCCAAAAGCTTCGTCTGCAGATTTTACCAGACATTTCGTCATTTACCCACTTAATGCCGACAATGGACTGGGTGAAAAGGTCAGTCTCTCAGGCCAATCGCTTATCGTAAGTTCCATAGAGCAAGCAGAAAATAATGGGTATTGTACGGGAATTCAATATATTCATGTATAAAATCTCCTCAGTTCTCCTAACTTGACGCTCTGCGGTTGCCACTTCCTTAAAAGCGGGAAACCTGCCCAGGAAGCAAGTACCAGTCCAGGATGCAGCCTACTGTATGTCGACAGCTTCAGGGGGATGTTGAACTTTGATACCGAGCACGGAGCACTCGGGTAGGGTGGGGGCTACTAGTTTGGATCAGAAGGCCTCGCAGACCTGCCTCCAGACTGCTATACACTAAAATTGCAGAGCTATGGTCAATTTAACAAAGAGGCCTACATATTGAACAGAAGGGCCTACACAGGGGTTTTATGCTGGCTGAGTGGTAAGGATGTCTCAGGATAATTATATAGCAACACAGGACCCGCTGGTCAATTTAATACGGCCTACAAATGCAGCTGGCAGGGCAAGGACAAGGGTCTCATACTTCAGGTGTGGACAGAACGGGTCAGGGGCCCCCTGTGATACAAAATCTACCCTCCTTCAAGGCTGTGGCAATGTAATAGACCATTGTGGGCAGAAGGAAGAGGCAATGGTAGTACAACCATACATGCCAACAGACCCGATTCAGCCAGGAAACGTCCAATGTTTTTAAGCTCAAATGGGCTTTATTTGATCTGTCTCCTGTCTACAATATCCTCTTTTTCAATGTAACTCAAAGGGGAAAATCAATACCCCAGTTTTTTTTCAAAATCTCCCTCTTACCAAGTTCAAAATGTTCGCAAGTATGGTACATTGGATCATGGAAGGAAATGGGATAGGGACATGGACTTTGTTAACAGAGGACAGGAGGGACATGGAGAGGTGCACCAAACTGACCCTGCAGGGCAGGCATCAGGGTTTGCAGCAGCACAATACACCACACAGGGCATGCAGGACGGGAGTGCAGCACAACAATCCATAGAAAGCAAGAGGGAGGGGACAGGACCATGCACATGGACAACAGAGAACAGAGGGGCAAGAGGCAATGGTAGCTAGCTGACCATAATAGACAGACAGGAGAGAAAGCTGCAGCATAACAGACCATAAAGGGCAGGAGGGACGGATCAGGGGCATTACAATGGAACAGACAAGCCAGGAGGGAGGGAGTAGGGCTGGGGGCAAGGGGGCAGGGCAGGAGCAGCAAGATAGCCATGGAGGTCAGGCAGGATGGGCACTAGAAGCAAGACACACCATGAAGAGCAACAGTGAGACTGTGATGGCATACACACAGACCATGGAGGCAAGGTGGGAGGGGGTCAGGGGCAGCTAACTGACCACACAGGGAAGGTGGGAGGGGCCATGGCAGCACAGAAGACCATGCATGGCAAGTGGGAGGGTTAGTGGCAGCACAATGGCTATGATGGGCAAGAAGGAGGGTGGAGGGGCATGCACAAAGGACGATGGAGGATAGAAGGGAGGGTCAGGACCTGTGCACAGACAAGAAAGTTCAGGGGAAGGGACCTCACAACAGACCACACGGGGCAGGCAGGAGGAGCAGTTGCAGCACAACAGACCAGGGAGGGCAGAAGGGTGTGGCAGTACAATGGACCATGTAGGACAGGAGGAAGAGGATAGGGGCATGGCATGTGGACAGGCAGGGTGGAGGTGGCAGGGACAGGTTACAGTCATCTGACAATGCTAGGCAGGTGGGAGGGGAGTGGCAGCTCAACAGAACACTCAGAGTAGATAGGAGTGGCAGGTCCATGGGACATGGTGGGCAAAAAGGACGGAGCAGGGGCATGCACAAAGACATCGGAGGGCAGGGGGAAGGAGAATAGGGGCAGCAAGCTAAGCACAGAGTTTAAGCAGGAGGTCAATGATGGGGCATAGAATTGGGCAATGGAGGGCAGGAGGAGTGGACTGGTACATCATACTAAATTGAGGGCAGTGGCAGCACATCAGACCATGCATGGCAGGAGGGAGGAGGCTAGTCCATGGATTCACACAACAGAGGATAGGGAGGAAGGGGATGGGGCAGCAAGCTAACTGTTCAGAGAAGGCGGGTATTAGGAACTTTATTGTTTTTAAAACATTGTGTCTGTGCGAACTACTTAAAATATGAACAAGTATGCAGCATAATCTCACTTTTATTCAGGAAGAAGAGGACGTTTGTGACTGTGACTCCGGGCTCACTTGGCAGAAACACCCCCTGACCCTCCACCCCCTATCGCAAAATGTAATGCCCGTGAAAAGGGTAGGTGAACACAGTGTTATATAGAACATAGTCCTGAGAGCACGATTGAAAATGAAAACTAGATATAGTGTATGGTATAAACTATGCACCAAAAAGTGTGATATAAGATTAACCGGGCGTGAAATATAATATGCAATACATTGTGCGCAATGACAGATTCATTGGAGAGCGCGAGATAGCACAGGCACTAGCGCGTGCTAGGCGATATGCGCCTTGGAGTGTAATATGCACAGGGCAGTGTTGTGTAACCTAACTAGTCTCTAAAGTTGTAATATAAAATATGTGCTGGGGAGTGTAACGTTGCATATGCACTGTGACAAAGATATGGATCCCAGATTGTAATATGTATGGCATAGCACTGTGCGTTATAACATAGGCATCGAGAAAGGCACGTTAGATGGGGCAATATAACCCGTGCGAAGACAAGTGTGGCATGACATATTCACGGGGTGGTGTTACAGTGCACATGGGCTAGAGAGTGTCATAGCATATGCACTAGCTAGTGGAATACAACACAGAGGTGTGTGGCACTCGGCAGGCAATGGTGGGTGTAACACAGCATTGGGCTCTGTCAGGAGCACGCTGTGACTCTCAAGTGATGTTCGTCCCCTTTCCAGAGAGTAAAATAAAAAGTATTACACATCCGGCAGTGGATGTGTGTTTTATTAACCGTGAGGGGGGTTTCTTGCATAGTTTTGGTCGAATTTTTGTCGAATCCCCTTGGAATGTCTTGGTGTGTATGTGTATTAAATGTGCCCGTCAATAGCTACCCATGTTTGTATAAATAAACGACAAGGGTGTCTACCAGGATTAGGCACGGTAGGGCATCAGACATGTCAGAGCTTCACTAGTGGTGTAAATACATTCCACGTGGATTCATTGCATGCATAGTCGCCTTTTAATGAATATCACGCAAATCGTCATGGTGATAGGTACGTACGGTTTGTCCAGCATGTCCTAGGTGTGTCTATAAATATATATTTTTTAAAAATAATAAAAAACAGTGGCCGGCCCTGGGGATTGGGGTCAAAAAAATATAATTAGGAGACTGGCCCTGGGGGATGGGGTCATCAGGGCCAATAAATTAGAATAAGAAGGGGAACCAAACAGCCCCCCTTCTTAAAAAACTAAAATAAATAAAAGACTGGCATCGTGCCGGAGGCCATGCCCCCTCCGTGCAGCACTCTGCAAACGCGCCCCCAACAGGCATCTCCAGTATGCGCCAGGGAGCTGCGCTGCAGCCAGGTGTTCTGAGGCCAAGCCCCTTTTTACACCTCTCTGCAACGCAGCTCTGTGGCGCTTACTGGAGGTACCTAGTGGTCTAGTTTGACCCTAGGGACCCTTAGGATTCAGGGGGACTTAATCTCTCAACTTAGAACAGCCACAGGGCGCGTTTACACAGTGGTGAAGGGAGGGGACGGGGCCTGAGGTGACGTGTGCAAACACGCACTATGGCACGTTTTAAATTGGGGATATAATTTCCCTTCAATACTGAGGGCCCCTGGGGGCTAACTAGCCCACCAAGTGCTTCCAGTAAGCGCCACTGAGCTGCATTGCAGAGAGGTGGTCCAGGCCGTGCCACTTTTTACACCTCTCTGCAACGCAGCTCTGTGGCACTTACTGGAGGTACCTAGTGGGCTAGTTGGACCCTAGGGACCCTCAGGATTCAAATGAACTTAATCTCCCAACTAAAAATGGACACAGGGCGTGTTTACACAGTGGTGAAGGGAGGGGACGGGGCCTGAGTTAACGTGTGCAAAAACGCCCTGTGGCCTGTTTTAAGAGGTAGTTTTAATCCCCATGCCCTATTATACACTAGGGGCTTACAGAGGAGGTCATGCTAATCACAGGGGGACCCCAACGCATAATGTTCCCTAGTGTATGTAGGTGTTTTCACTGTATTCTAAGTGTCTTTTAACATAGCACTGGCTCTAGGACTGGTTAGTCAGACTCAGTTACCACCAGTATCCGTCTGAAAAAGTTGAGGGTACAGGATGATTTTGCAACAAGGCTTCTTTCTGCTCTTCTTTTTGTTCTTTCTGCACGTTATCCTTCTTCCTGCACTTATCTTCGTATTTGAGGACTTCTGTTGCTTCTTTCTGCACTTCTTTTGTTTCTTTCTGTGCATTTTTTCTTCTTTCTTCACATGTCCTATCTCTGTAGGCATAGTTAGAAATTAGCATTTAAAAAACCTTTGAAATTCACAGAAAAAACCATAGGTTTCAGGCACGTTATAGTTAGGAATTAGCATTTAAAAAACCTCAGAAATTCACTGAAAAAACCATAGGTTTCAGGGGTGTTATAGTTAGCTGGACTTTTCACTTGTACAAAACCATTGAAATTCCCCCGTTATAGTTAGTTCAGCTAACTATAACTCGCGCGCCCGCAATGCACTGCTGATGACGTCACATATTACATCACTCATGACATGGTCAGTGACATCACTCATGACATCACTGATGACATCTCAAATGATATCACTGATGACATCACTGATGACATCATCCTTGTGATAGAGTGGCAGACCTCCTCTCACCCTAATATAACCTTTGATACACACATTCAAAAATAGAGACTAAAATTTTCAAAACAATGGACATACCAATACCAGTTACAACAACCTCTTCAGTAATTCTAAGATCCACATACACATCCACTCATTCACCAACAGTCCTATACAGTCACTCATACATGTACTCACTCATCATATGTACTCATACACCTATACATCCTGTTACACAATGCCACTCATCCATAGAGTTACTCACACACATAGTCACTCATGCTAATAAAGAATCAAACATACATTTACTTGCATATACAGTTATACACACACCACCATACTTACTTCTACGGAAACTTACACATACTTAGTCTTTTAAACAATCACTTATAGAAACACATACTTATTCATACAGGAACTCTTTCAATCTCTCACTCTCACATATACTCACATATATACACCAATAGTCACATATACTAGTTTAAAACATATGTAGTTACTCATAAAGACACTATTGAGACAGTCATTCACTCACTAACACACCCATACACACACTCATCCACCCATACAGTCCTGCACACATGCTGTGTTCAACACATACAAACAGTGAGTCACTCATTCATGCACCTATGCACCACGTAATACCCCCCACCGAACCATGCAGACACTCAGACTGATACTCAAAAAACCAACTAACAACCTATATAGACACCCATGTAGCTACTCACCAACCCATGCAGCCACTTATACACAAAGTGAGAGACTGATACAGATATTTACATATTTAAACATTACTCACTAAGCCATGTATTCACTATGATACACTTAATCAGTCAGTTACACAATCAATTTTTCAAAAACAAATCATCCATTTAGACACTTATATACCCATTTATTCTTCCATCGACCTTGAGATATACATATATAAAACATATTTAATTTTCAGAAAAACACACATTCACTGGATGATGTCATCAGTGATGTCATCAGTGATGTCATTTGAGATGTCATCAGTGATGTCATGAGTGATGTCACTGACCATGTCATGAGTGATGTAATATGTGACGTCATCAGCAGTGCATTGCGGGCGCGCGAGTTATAGTTAGCTGAACTAACTATAACGGGGGAATTTCAATGGTTTTGTACAAGTGAAAAGTCCAGCTAACTATAACACCCCTGAAACCTATGGTTTTTTCAGTGAATATATATATATATATATATATATGTATATATATATATATAAAATAATCTACTGGCAGTCGCCAGTAGTTAGTTGTAGTTAGAACCATGTTTCCATAGGAAAATCATTTTCTGATTTGCTTATAACTTTGGCGTCCTTCGACGAATCTTAACGAAATTTTCCAAAAGGTTCCTCTTTTAGGTCAGCTCCTATCCTGAAAGTTTGGGGGTGATCAGTCAAGGGGGGGCTGAGAAAAAAAAATGGGGGTCCCAAAACGGGTTTTCTCCATGCAATTTCTGTCATGAACCCACGTTCTTCAAACAAAGTATGTGACATATTTGCAGTTAAAAAACCCACCCCTATCCTGTGCATCCTGCACTCTAAGGAGATACTGTGATGTTTGTGTATAATGTTGTGCAAACAGTAGATAGTCATAGGTATCACTATCAAGAACGAGAGGTGTAATATACGTTGGTTTTATCAATGTTTGTTTGTAGAAAGAGCAGATCGCTATTTGAGCTCCGCTCGCTGCTCGCAAGCTGTGTGCAAGGTAGTGCATTGCAAGAATTATGAAAGGAGCAAAGAAACACCCGTTTTCAAAGTGTTGCTTGCCCGAGTTCAAAAGACGATTACTCGTTTCCAGGCTGGCTCGCACTGTGTGCAACGGAACACAGCATGAGCACGCTCTACACGCGCTCCTTCCTTCAGACGTCTCTGGGTGTGGCTGAAGTATTTAAAGCCACACCCAGACTCTGGAAGGTGCTTAGCTTTCCGACTTTTCGACAGGAAACATCGCGCTGATCTCGTCATTCTACAGATCATCACTTACCTTCATTTCGCCACTCCTGCTCCTTGATTCTTCATTTGATCGCTCCTGCTTCCTGAATCTTCATTCCTCGGCGTGATAGGACCTGAAAAGAGAGCAAGGAAAATTAAGTTAAGTGCATATTCTTATTACTTCTTGCGCCCATCGCAAGAAAGACTTTTTAAGGAAAGCTAATAATTTTTGGACACACCTTTGTAAATTGAGGATCAAAGGAACCAGGACTTTCGAAGATCAGAACTTATAACGCTACAGAAAGAAATGTAACGAATGTATAGACCTTAAAGAAAACCTATTTTAGGGTGTTATGTATATGTGTTGCTATGTTTTATCCTTTTTCCATTTAGAAAAGCTTGTTGTGAAGAATAACAGAACAGGAAGGTTACAGAAATTTACTACATCTTCCTGCTTAAATAACACACATCTAGCAGAGAAAACGGAAAGAACTTCGGACTCCCTTCACCTGACAACAAGTCAAAAATAAACCCAGATGTTCCTCACGACAACTTCCTGGACGCGAAGCCCTACTCTGTAGATCGCAGGTAGGAATCTTTGTAGCTATAAAGTAAATCTAACAAAACTAAAGTGTCCTTGTAAAAGATCAGAGTATATTTTGAGAATCATCTTCGCTAAGGAATCTTCTTGTTGCCTCGCAGGTCGACTACAGCAACTTCATTAGCGTCAGATTCCGGCCCTCCTCCCTAAATCCTATAATCAACCTGAAGTGTGCATTTGATATCTTGGGTTTTTGAATAGAGTTACAGGGAGTTTGGCCCATAGCGTCTCTGCGAAACACCACCAAGCACTCTACAGGTAAGGGTTTGGAGAACTCAGGTAAGAGTGCTTGGTATACCTGACAGAAGGCTAAGCCCATGTAACCTGTTTCGCCCAGACGCTATGGATCAAGTTTCTCAGGTGTCCTTGCAGGACATTGCTACAATGTTAGCAGATATAAAAACAGAAAACGCCGAATTGCGTAGGGACATTTCGGCGCTACAATCTAATATACAAACATCTAGTTCAACCCAATGGTCTTTTCCATCAGTAAAAAAACCAGTGTTAAAGCCACCCACTTTTCAACCAACCATGCACAATGCATATAGTGGACCTTCCACTTCAGCTTCCGCAAGTCCTACGCAAATTCAGGTAGTTACACCCATCTCTGTTCCTCTGGCACCCCCAGAAAGATTTCATGGTGATTGTAATAAATTTACCATATTTTTAAATCAGTGCCATTTACATTTTGTAGCAAAACCCACAGCTTTTCCTGACGATTCGTCTAAAGTTGCTTTCATTTTATCTTATCTAGGAGGAGATGCAGCCTTATGGTCTGTACCCCATGTAGAAAGAAATGATCCGATTTTGTATGATCTGCGACGATTTACAAATACTATGAAAGAATTATTTGCGAAACATGTGTTTGTGCAATCGGCAGATCACAAACTACTTAATTTAAAACAGGGCTCTTCTGATTTACTACATTATATATCAACATTTAATAGGTTGGTAATTGAAGCAGAGTGGCCAGAGGAGAAACGTGTATCATTATTTTATCGTGGTTTGAAAGACGACCTAAAGGATATGGTCACACAAATCCTGGACCCTCCTACCGATTGTGAAGAATTCATAGATTTAGTAGTAAAAATAAACCACCGCATTTCTGAGAGAAAAGGTGAGAGGGGGAAAACTGATCATAGGATGTTTTCGTATAAAGAAAGACCTATCACTAGAAATGAGTCGTCTACCAAATTAGACTTGGTGGAACCTATGCAAATAGGAACCATTAGAGGCCCCTTAACCACTGAAGAGAAAGAGAAACGCCGCAAATTAAACCAATGTCTCTACTGCGGGAAAAAAGGACATTTTGTAAAAGAATGTCCAACACGACCAAATAAATCCAAAATAAAAACTACTGAGGTCATTGCTACGCAACAGTCGGAAAACTAAAAAACTCGATAGATAGAGAGGTCACTTTATTGAGTGTTCAAACCAGTTTGGCCTCCACAAACCCAGCTACCTCACATTGTCATCTTAGTATAAAAGTTCTCCTACAATCTCAATGAGATAAAGCTAAAACTTGGTCCATCGATGCATTGATTGATTCAGGGGCTACAGGTAATTTTGTGGATACTCAGTTATTCTTTGAGTTAGGATTAAATAAAATCATAAAAGAGACACCTGAAATAGTACGAGCTGTTGATGGGAAAGAATTAACATCAGGTCCCATACAATATCATACTGAGTTGTTGACCATGACATGTGCTTCAAAACACACTGAAGAGATAAGTTTTGATATAATCGATGCTCCTCAGTTTCGTTTAATTTTTAGGCATACCATGGTTAGTACTCCATAATCCTTACATTGATTGGACGCATCGAACGATATTGTTTAAATCTGACTTTTGTCATACTACTTGTTTACAACATCATCCGGGTACGGAACTCCTAATATAGGGTTATGACTTCCCAAAAGAATCAAAAAGTGTTTTGATAATTGAAGGAGTTCCAGAAGAATATAATGATCTGTTAGATGTGTTTGACAAAAAGAAGGCCAATACCTTGCCTCCCCATAGGGATTATGATTGCCAAATTGATTTGGTGCCTGGGGCAACCTTACCTTGCAGTCGCATCTATGCGTTAACGGAAAAGGAGAATGAGCATCTACGAGAATATCTAGACGAATACATAAAGAATGGTTTTATAAGACATTCTAAGTCCCCAGTTTCTTCTCCCCTCTTTTTTATCCCTAAGAAAGGGGGGGAGTTACGTGTGTGCATTGACTATCGTGCCATCAATAATGTGACAGTGAAAAATAGGTATCCATTACCATTGATACCAACATTACTTGACCAGATTAAAGATGCTACCATTTATACTAAACTGGATCTGCGGGGGGCATACCACTTGGTAAGAGTCCGAGAGGGCGATGAATGGAAGACGGCCTTCCGTACCAAATTTGGTTTATATGAATACCAGGTCATGCCCTTCGGACTGTGCAATGCCCCTGCGGCATTTCAGATTTTTATAAATGAGGTCCTGAGAGATTTTTTAGACATATGTTGTGTTGCTTATATAGACGACATACTTATTTATTCAAGGAACAAGTCTGAACATGTAAAACAGGTAAGAGCCATTCTTCAACAGCTTTTACAAAATTCCTTATTTGTAAAACTGGAAAAAGCATGTTTCATGTAACTACAGTAGACTTTTTAGGTTACATCCTCAGTCCTTCAGGGATTGAATTGGATCCAAAAAAGATTCAAGCAATCACAGAATGGCCTAGTCCCACAACCGTCAAACAGGTGCAAAGTTTCCTGGGTTTCGCCAATTTTTATAGGCGTTTCATTGACACATTTTCCAAAATAATTACCCCAATCACTAAATTATTGAGAAAAAATACCAAGTTCGACTGGACTTTGGAGGCAGAATCAGCCTTTCAAGCCTTAAAAGACCAGTTTACAAAGGCCCCCGTTTTGAAACATCCAGATCCAGCTCTGCCTTTCATAGTTGAAGCGGATGCTTCACAATATGCCTTAGGAGGTATTTTATCTCAAAGGCATAAGAGCACAGGTCAGATGCATCCCATTGCATATTATTCTAGGAAACTGTCTCCCACAGAACAAAATTACGCAATAGCTGATCGGGAATTATTGGCTATAAAAGCTGTATTTGAAGAATGGCGTCATTATCTGTTAGGGGCCAGACACCCTGTAACTATATACACGGATCATCGGAATTTACAGTCTTTAAAATCTGTCAAGGCTTTGTCTGCTCGTCAGTTGCGCTGGACGCTGTTCTTTAATGATTATGACTTTATCATCACTTACCGCCCAGGAAAAGAAAATAACAAAGCGGATGCTTTATCTCGCATTGGTATAAGTGATGAAATGAATACAAGACTTGAAAAAATACAACCGATTATTCCTACGGAACGTTTTCACATCGGTCTTATAGACACTAATGTGTTAACAGATGTTTCAGCGGCACTTAGAACTCAATCTAAAGAAGAGTGGAGTACCAAGTATCCTTTATTACAATGGAAAAACGATTTATTGTATATGAATGATCAAGTCTATGTGCCCACTGCATCTATTCAAAATCGTGTTCTGGAAACATATCATGATTCTTTGTTGTCCGTTCATCCAGGAGTCACTAAAATGTATCAGTTAATCAAAAGAAAATTTTGGTGGCCTACCATGTTCAAAGATATTCAAGGTCGTGCACTGTTTGCATTCAAAACATAACAACTCATCACGCCCCTAGTGGATTGCTTTTGCCCTTACCTGTACCGCCTCAACCATGGCACACAGTTTCTTTGGATTTTATAGTAGAGTTACCTCGTACGAAAGCTGGTTTCACTACAATTTTAACAGTTATAGATCAGTTTTCACGAGAAGCTCATTTTATCCCACGGAAGAAACTTCCTTCTGCACTTGAGTTTGCTAATATCTTTGTCAAAGAAATAGTGAAGTTACATGGAATACCATCTATTGTGCTTTCGGACAGAGGCCCACATTTCATTTCGCACTTTTGGCGACATTTAGGAAAATCTTTGAACATGGAAGTGCGTACCTCGTCCAGTTATCATCCTCAAACAGATGGCTTAACTGAACGCACGAATCAAACTATTGAACAATTTCTAAGATGTATGCTAACTACTTGTGACCAAGAATGGTCAGATATTTTGTGGGCCATGGAATTTGCTTACAACAATTCAGAGCATTCTGCTATAGGAATGTCTCCTTTTTTTGTAATCATGGTTTCCATCCCAAAGATACCATGGAGTTAGGGAAAATAACAAATGAAATTCCGTCTGTTACGGATTTTGTAACCCAATTAGTGACAATTCAACAACAAGCACAAGTATCCCTAGCACAAGCAAAAGAAAGTCAAAAAAGATTTGCTGATAAACACAGGACGAAACCTCCTCTGTATTCAGTTGGTGACAAGGTTTGGTTATCTACCAAAAACTTAAGAATTAAAAGACACAAAGCTTTTCGTCCTGGTTTTATTGGTCCTTTTGTCATAGAAAGAATCATTAATCCTGTCAGTGTGAAATTGTCTCTTCCATCCAAATATCAGTTTCATCCGGTCTTTCATGTCTCATTAGTGAAACCGTTTAATCCTAAAACTAGACTTGCAGCTGGTCCATCAGCTATTGAGGTAGATGGAGTTCCGGAGTTCGAAGTAAAAGCAGTTCTTGATTCTAAACGCATTAAGAATAAATTGTTTTATCTTGTAGACTGGAAAGGATATGGCCCTGAAGAACGTTCTTGGGAACCTCTTGCCAATTTACAAAATGCTCCAAAAGTGTTAAAACTATTTCATGTTCATTATCCTGAGAAACCAAGACCTGTTCCCAGAGTTTTAGGGGGGATTCTACGAGGGGGGTACTTTCATGAACCCACGTTCTTCAAACAAAGTATGTGACATATTCGCAGTTAAAAAACCCACCGCTATCCTGCACTCGAAGGAGATACTGTGATGTTTGTGTATAATGTTGTGCAAACAGCAGATAGTCATAGGTATCACTATCAAGAACGAGAGGTGAAATATACGTTGGTTTTATCAATGTTTGTTTGTAGAAAGAGCAGATCGCTGTTTGAGCTCCGCTCGCCGCTCGCAAGCTGTGTGCAAGGTAGTGCATTGCGAGAATTATGAAAGGAGCAAAGAAACACCCGTTTTGAAAGTGTTGCTTGCCCGAGTTCAAAAGACGATTACTCGTTTCCAGGCTGGCTCGCACTGTGTGCAACGGAACACAGCGTGAGCACGTTCTACACGCGCTCCTTCCCTTTCAGACGTCTCTGGGTGTGGCTGAAGTATTTAAAGCCACACCCAGACTCTGGAAGGTGCTTAGCCTTCCGACTCTTCGACAGGAAACATCGCGCTGATCTCGTCATTCTACAGATCATCACTTATCTTCATTTCGCCACTCCTGCTCCTTGATTCTTCATTTCATCGCTCCTGCTTCCTGAATCTTCATTCCTCGTCGTGATAGGACCTGAAAAGAGAGTAAGGAAAATTAAGTTAAGTGCATATTCTTATTACTTCTGGCGCCCATCGCAAGAAAGACTTTTTAAGGAAAGCTAATAATTTTTGGACACACCTTTGTAAATTGAGGATCAAAGGAACCAGGACTTTCGAAGATAAGAACTTATAACGCTACAGAAAGAAATGTAACGAATATATAGACCTTAAAAAAACCTATTTTAGGGTGTTATGTATATGTGTTGCTATGTTTTATCCTATTTCCATTTAGAAAAGCTTGTTGTGAAGAATAACAGAACAGGAAGGTTACAGAAATTTACTACATCTTACTGCTTAAATAACACATATCTAGCAGAGAACAGGGAAAGAACTTCTGACTCCCTTCACCTGACGACAAGTCGAAAATAAACCCAGATGTTCCTCACGACAACTTCCTGGACGCGAAGCCCTACTCTGTAGATCGCAGGTAGGAATCTTTGTAGCTATAAAGTAAATCTAACAAAATTAAAGTGTCCTTGTAAAAGATCAGAGTATATTTTGAGAATCATCTTCGCTAAGGAATCTTCTTGTTGCCTCGCAGGTCGACTACAGGAACTTCATTAGCGTCAGATTCCGGCCCTCCTCCCTAAATCCTATAATCAACCTGAAGTGTGCATTTGATATCTTGGGTTTTTGAATAGAGTTACAGGGAGTTTGGCCTATAGCGTCTCTGCGAAACACCACCAAGCACCTTACAGGTAAGGGTTTGGAGAACTCAGGTAAGAGTGCTTGGTATACCTGACAATTTCCATAGGAAACTTTAGACAAGGCTACAGCTGCTGAATGGAATTACGCCAAATTTGGCAGGGAGAAAGGTCTTGGTCCAGAAAGCACGCTTTTGTTTAAATGGGGGAAGACCGTTCAGTAGTTTTAGAGAAATGTGAAAATTTACAGATATCGATATTTGAGAATTCTGACATCTGATTGGTTGAGGCGTTACGAGCACGAGCGTGCAGCTCATTGGCTGCGAACTGTTGAAACTAGGAAGTGTTGGCAGCCATTTTTTGACTGAGATGAAAGGCGTAGGGCGGAAAAAAAGAGAATAATTGTATAAGAGGATTTAGTAGGAACACTGTGGTCTTAGTTTAAGCAGTCTGCACAGTGCAGAGGCAGGGAGTTTGAATGTTGCGAAGGCTGTGAAAATTACGTCCTCAGAATAATGGTGCGCGGTATTGCAGCAAGGTTGCGTAGGGTCTGGAAATCCCGTCGGAAAAACAATATGCCGTATTGCGGCAAACAGTATGTGCAAACACAGGTAGTGTGAATGTGCGGTATTGCGGTAATGTTCAGTAGGCTGTGTAATGGTGCACACACAGATAGTGTGAATGTGCGGTATTGCAGCAATGTTCAGTAGGCTGTGTAAATCATATCTGGAAAATAACAATGCACCGTATTGCAGCTTTACTTTAATATAATGCGCAGCAATGTTTACTTATAATACGGTGTTCACTTTTATCACGGACAGTGTCACTTTCTTAGACGAAATTTAATATTATGTGGGAGGTCGTGTTCTGTTCCTGTGCCCGGAACAAAATTAACGTTTAATTGGCTGAGGTGTTCCAACAACAAGCTCAATGTTCATTGGCTGCGAACCATTGAAAGTAGAAGTGTTGCCAGCCATTTCCTTCCCATCCGCGGAGTAGCCGGGACATCTGATTGGCTGACGTGTTCCAAGCAGGACCTTCCCAAGTTTAATGTTCATTGGCTGTAAACCATTGAAAGTAGATGTGTTGGCAGCGATTCCCTCCCCCTTTGCGGAAAACCATGGACATTTTATTGGCTACAGTGTTCCGAGTACAAGTTTGCTCATTATTGGCTGGGAACAGTTCACTGTTGAGAACCATTTTGTGACGCACTTCAATGGAGTACGGGAAAACAAAGTAGTAGCGGGGAGGGTAGGAACACTATTAACTCAATATATTTTAAGGGCCATTTATATAATTGGCGTAGGGTGTACAAATCACGGCGGCAAAATAACAGAGTGTGTTGTGGTCTTCTTTTTATTGACTTTGCAGGTGGGATACTTCTCAGGAGCACTATTTACTTATAATTTGGTGTTTACTTTTCTGACGGGGAGCTGTGGTTGCGCAAGCGAAAATTTCAGTCTAGGTTTGAAACAGTTTTCATTAAGCAATTACAATTATACTTTCTTCGGAAACTGAAGCTGTATACATAAAAGGGGTGAAAAATAAAAACGCAATTCATAAAATATCCCTTAAGCGTGGCCACACCCTCCCTTTGTTTCTGCTGTAGTTTGTAAAAGTTTTGCCCCATATTCTTGATAATATAAGAGGGCATGAGTTACTTTTAGATAAAGTAGAAAAAAAAGTGCTACAAGAAACACTCCCGCACTACATCATCTCAGGTCAAACAATAACAAGTAAAAACAGTTAAACACAAATGATTTTATATTACATAGAAATGTACGCTTTATCATTTAAAAAAATTTCTATTCTGTTGAATTTGGGAAAGTTCTGTCGTAGTGCTTAGAGATCGCTCACTGCTCCGCTAACAAAACACATACTCCTTTAAGAAGATATAGGATAGTAGTATAATAATAAACACTACTGGTCTTATATATTCTATAAGGAGAAGGAGAATTGGAACCACAACAGAGAAAAATAGAAATACCAAAAAAAATCCAGAAATGTAGGGTTTATGAAAGGTATTCACTAAGAAAGTATGCAAACTATCTGTTTTTAAACTGCAATTACAAAAAATATTCTTACTGTAAAAATATCGGTTCAAGTAAGTTATAAAGGTCAGTAAGCTGTATTTCAGATGGTTTAATCCTGGCGACGACAAATCTCCACTTCCTGTTGAGTAGAAATATGACACTCTATTACAATATACAGAGTGTCACTGTTGTTACACAAAAAGGAAAAGGAGCATAAACTCATGGATACAAAAGAAGATCAATAACAAAATACTTTTCAGCGATGAATATGTTCAGAGCTTCTTTTCTACTGGACTTCGAAATCTTTCATCTCCGCGCCGACGGGTCATAAAGTCCTATGAGATCACAATGACTGTTAATATTATAATATACATATTCACAGTATATGATCCCAAGGGGGAAACAGTTTGAACCAAAAGGTGCTGACGTTACATATAAATCTGTAGTATTCACGCCGACGGGTCATAAACTCCTCTGAGATCATAATGTGTGGTTATTATAATATACATACTCACACTATATGATCCAAAGGGGGAAACAGACTGAGACCAAGAGGCTGCTGACGTTACATATAAATCTTTATTCTTTGTGTTGACGGGTCATAAACTCCTCTGAGATCACAATGACTGTTAATATTATAATATACATATTCACAGTATATGACTTCAAAGGGGGAAACAGAGGAAGACACAGAAGCTTCTGACGTAACATATAAATCTGTAGTCTTCGTGCCGACGGGTCACCAACACCTATGACGTCATGTACAGTGTCAATATTATAATATACAAAGTTACACTATATGAGCTCAAAGGAGCCAGAAAAAGAACTATTTTTGCTGTATTCTGTCTGTTTCTGAAAACAAGCTGCTAATGTTACATATAAATGGCAAAAACAAGCAATAACACTATTTTCTAAAACAAGTGTTTAAATATTGACAAATAGCTACGTATTATAAATATCTACTATGCCATAATCAAACAACTTACAACTCTGGATTATGTTTTGTGGCCGCAAAAGAAGAATCCGACTCTAGAAAAGAGCACATGCATCACTGAATGGACACGCGTAAATAACTTGCAAAAACGAAACTAATCAATCAACGGGTGTGGTTTATACACTTTTTGGTTATTGAGTAGTCTATGGAAGGAAGATGCAGCTCCGCCCATTTAGATGTCATGATTTACAGTTGACATGTTCTCACGTTTTAACTGTTTAACTTGTGCACGTGTTGGGAAAATTTACAAAATGTGAAGCGGTAAAGGTTTCGATTTCGATCCTAACACTTATAGGGTGCTTAATATGTACATACAATGGAGAGCTTAAAAACTGATACCCGGCAAACCGTGTCATTTTCATTCTCATGACTAAATACATCTATGAATTGCCACAATTCTAAATAGAAGACATAAAACAAAATCTTTCAAAATAGAAGGAGAAGAAAACATGCTAATGTTTCTCATCACTATGGTTTTAAATTTAAAAAGTGAGCATTTGTAAAGCATACAGCTACCCCTGGAAAGGTGTGTCGGCACTCGGGGACATCAGAAAGATTAAGCAAGGTGTTGCCCACAGTGACATAGTGGTGGGCTGAGAGGCCGCTAGAGCCGGCGGCGGTAATCGAACAGTGAACATTGTTGTTCGAAGTCAGGTATCATAGCTGCTGCGTCACACTTTTTCAAAACTTATATGTTAATTACTGCTAATTACGTTTCAAATATTGTTAAATTATAACATCTAACAGACTACTGTTACAGTTAGTTTTTCACTACAAAAACGATGCATGTCTTTTTAAAATTTACTTAAAAACAATATTCGTTTCAGGGACATTGTAGTTAGAAATTATCATTTAAAAAACCATTGAGATTCACTGAAAAAAACATAGGTTTCAGGTACGTTATAGTTAGAAATTAGAATTTAAAAAACCTTGGAAATTCACTGAAAAACCCATAGGTTTCAGGGGCGTTACAGTTAGCTGGAAATTTCACAAGTACAAAACCATAGAAATTCCACCATTATAGTTATTTCAGCTAACTATAACTTGCGCCCCCGCAATGCACTGCTCATGACATCACATATTACATCATTCATGGCATGGTCAGTGACATCACTGATGACAGCACTGATGACATCATACTCATGAAAATCTGATGCAGCTCCTCACAGTCTAATATAACCTTTGATACCCCCACTATAAAATACAGACTACCATTTTCCAAACCATCGAGACATCAATACCAGTTACTACATACACACTCACTGATTCCTAGGACTACACACACATCCACTCATTCACCCATGCAATCACTTATACATGGTGTCACTCATCAATGCAACACTATCATATGCACTCATATACATATTCAGACACTCACACACTGCCACTCATCCATAGAGTTACTCACACACCTAGTCAGTCATACAAAGAATCAATCACACTCCCATTTACTCACCTTTAGTTATACACACACCACCTCACTAATTCAGACAGATACTAATGCATACTTTATCTCTTATATAATCACTGATAAAAGTACACACTCATCCATACAGCCACTCTCACAATCACTCACTCTCACGTATAGTTATTTATATACACTATCACTCACATATACTGCCTTTTACATATGTAGTTACTCACACATGTACCACTGAGACATCCATTCACTCACCAACACACCCATACACACACTCACCCACCGATACAGCTGTTTCCACATGCACTCTTGAACCCATACACCTAGTGGATGAACCACTCACACATCTATGCACAGAGTCATACACTTCAAACCCACCCACACACACACTCAGTCTCCCATACAAATACTCAGGCAAACAATCAATAACCCATATACACACTCATGTAGCTACGGACCAACCCATGTAGCAGCTTACACAACAGACGGACTGATACAGACATACAGTTTGGTATATATATATATATAAAAAACCGCAAAGGTAGCGAACTCGCTACCGTTAGCCCTCCCCCTACTCACTTGTGATGGTGGTCCGCAGTGAGGTGGCAAACCTCTCCGTATTCCGACAACGCTGTAATTCCTCCTTTTCCGAATCCCCAGCAACGACGGACACCAATTGAGCTTCAAAACGATCTTTTTTAATGAGAGCAAAATAGGCAAACAATACTCTACGCGTTTCGGGATCACACTCCCTTGATCACGAGTAAAGCAAAGTGAAACAGGAAGTGCAATAAATAGTCATGTGATTCTTTTGATAAACAAAGAAAACAGACTCTTAGGCTACTCGTTACTTCACGAGGCCATTTTTTTCTCTTGAAAGCAACTTTAACAAGGTTACAATAACAGTGCATTTCGTGGGACTGAGTAACACGTTTGATGTGATCTGAACATTCATTGCAGTATATGCTAATCAGTGACTAATCCCGTCCATATAAATGTATGCATTTCATCAAATTCCGATTCGCTCGTGATTATTTCAAACCATTCTCCACTCCAGCCCAAGTGGGCATTGTATACAAATGTCCAAATTACTTGTTTGAACGAAAATTAATTATACTTGACATTTAAATCACATATATGCATCTTCAGTCAACACTTCTTGCCCCAGTGGGCTTATCAGAGATACTCAATCTTCCATATGTCACCCGAATAGGACAGAGTGTGCATCTACAAGAAAAAACAAATAAATCAATCAACAATTGATCGAAAAAAGTAAAGTAAGACTATACTTCCTGAAACTATGCAAATTAAAAATTCATAAAAACATTTTTGGCAATGACATTTATACACGAGTTGCAGACTCTCGTTTCAAAAAATGCTGGCCTGTGAAGATTCAACATAAACTTGTTCAAATTCATCCCAAGTGCACCGCTAACTCCTCGTCACAGTTATGACCTATCGGAGCCAAAGTACCATACTGGATTATTAGTTTTGACTCCAATCGTCTTAGGTCCTGTACTCTATTTCCTCCCCTCTCATTCATCTTTATTGTGTCAAGGACACAAAAACTCAGTAAATCACTGTTTTGATTGTGATGACTCAGGAAATGTCGTGCAACAGGGTATTGTTTATCGCCATGCTTGATGGCGCGAAGGTGTTCTAAAATTCTAATCTTAGCCTTATGTATGGTGCTGCCAATATAGGCTTTTTTACAAGGACAAAACAGGGCATAGACGGCATAATCTGTGTTGCATGATGTATGTTGTAAAATCTTGTGGGGCTTGTTATTTGGAGAAAGGATGCATTCCTTGCAGTTTTTGCTGTGTTTGCACGCCTTACACTTTCTGCATGTGTAAAAGCCTTGTACCCCTAGAACGTTGGTCTGTGTAGGTTCAATGGTTCTGCAGAGTGTGTCCTTTAATGATTTCGCCTTTTTATATGTGATTTGTGGAAACAATTCCACACTTTTTGAAAGGTCACTGTCAGTGTGTAACACTGGCCAAAAAGTGTTGAGGCTCTTGCGCAGATCCCTGGCTTGATTATTAAAGGAAGTAATGAACCTTATTTTCTCTGTCTCATCATCTTTTATTTCTTTTTCAGTCAGTAATGATTCCCTTGATCTTTTAGCTACTTCTATCTTTGCTTTGTTCACAGTAGTCTCTGAATACCCTCTTTCCAGAAATCTCAGAGTCATAACTTCTTCTTCCTTTACGTAATCCTCCGGGGAGCTGCAATTGCGCTTGGCTCGCAAGAGTTCTCCCAAAGGGATACTGTCTAGCAGAGGTTTTGGGTGACAGCTGCGTGCGTGCAAAAGGCTGTTTCCAGCAGTTTTCTTCCTAAAAAGGCAGCTTTTCAATTTATCATTTTGGATGGTAAGGGAAAGATCAAGAAACTCAATGGTACTCTGTGACCATTGGCTTGTAAACTGAAGATTGTAGATGTTGTCATTAAGGCTTTCTACAAACATATTTGCTTCGGTCTCACTGCCATTCCAGATACATAGGATGTCGTCGATGTACCTCACCCACTTCACTATTTTATTTTTAAAAGCATCATGTTCTTTAACAACCTTTTCCTCCCAGTACCCCAAATAGAGACAAGCAAAGCAAGGAGCAAAGCAAGTCCCCATTGAAGTACCGAGAGATTGTTTGTAAATTTTGCCATCAAAAGTGAAGAAGTTTTGTGTTAGACAGGAAGTCATCATTTCAATAAGCATCTGAGTGTGCCTGAGGTATGAGATGGATCTCTCATTAAGATAATGTTTACATGCTGCAAGTCCCAACTCATGTGGTATACACGTGTAGAGACTTGCAACATCTAAAGATAGGAGCGAAAATTCACTCTTCCACTCCAAATTCTCTATTACTTTCAAAAAATGACCTGTGTCCTTGATGTACGATGGGAGCTTGGTGACAAAGGGTTGCAAGAAAAAATCGACATATTTGGAAGTGTTTTCCATACAGCTACCTCTAGAAGAAACAATCGGTCTCCCTGGGGGGTCTGTTGGGTTCTTATGGATCTTCGGTAAAAGGTATAGAGCTGGTAATTTGGGATATCTGCATGTCAAAAAATCAAACTCATTTTTCTCAAGTACCCCATCTTTCCTCCATTTGTCTAAGCTTGTTTGAAACAGTCTTATGGAATGTTCGTACTCCATCCTATTGCTCCTTTGATATTTCTCGCTGTCTGCTAGTTGTTGCAAGCCCTCGTTTAAATATTTCCTTCGTGATTGAACAACCACGTTGCCCCCTTTGTCTGATTTTTTGATAACTATAGAGTTATCATTTTTCAAATTATTGATAGCCTCTCTTTGTGCTAATGTAACATTCATCCATCCATTCCATTTTCTCTTTGAAAGTTTCATTAACTCCTGAGTTACTCCTTTCTCAAATACTTCAATTGCATCGTTCTTAATTTGTGGCAAAAAGATGGACTTAGGTTTAAATGGGTTTTTTGCATTTAAATTAAGGATGACATTTTCATTTTCAAAATCAATAAAAGGATTATCATTGTTTGTTGCTAAGCCTGCCAATTCATTGGCTGTGTGAAGTAACTCGGCATCATTAATACTTACAGCGCTTGGTTCAACATTCATGCTTTCTACTTGCGTTTCCACCTTAGTTGCAAACCATTTTTTAATGCGTAATTTCCTAGTGAAATGGAAAAGGTCTATTCGGCTTTGCGTGTAGTTGAAGTCATTTGATGGACAAAAAGTAAGTCCAAGGGCAAGTAGTTCTATTTCAAAATCACTAAGCACTCTGTCGGATAAATTAATTACCGTTTTCTTATCCATTACTTCATCTTGCTTTGGCCCCTTGTACGACTTCCCACTGGGCTCATATTGTCTTTGCGTGTTGACTTGTTTCCTCTTCTTGCGCCTCTGCCTCCTCTTCCACGACCTCGTGCACTTCCTTGTTTGTTGTTGGTTTGTCTCCCCTTGGCCATCATGTTGAATTCTGTTAAAATGCTTGTTTTTACCCCATCGAAGTTAGAGATATTCGAAACTTCACTGCTGCTGGCGATACTTCCGTCAGTCTGGGGTTCCGTGTCTGTAAGTTCTTCTTGTGGAATAGTATCTCTGATGGTATTGTCCTTTGTTGGCATTTCAACAGGGGGATTTTTACGGAGTTGGTCGTATTTTTTCGCAAAGGTTAGGATTTGCCCTTTTTGATAATCCACCAAATCTCTTTGAAACTTTCTCTGTTTTTTCACTTTAATGTCATCTTCAATTCTTTCTAGATTTCTTTCCATTTTGTCCATTTCTTTCTTGAATTCTTCTTGCTCACAGAGCGCTTTGATCTGTTCCGTTAAGTTGTCAATGACGTCTCCCAGTCTCTCACAGTCCTTCTTGGCATATTTCACCAATAATGTTAACATGTTTGTTGAGCAGTTGTGGTTATTGGTTGCCCAGTCATTCACTAATTCAGGGTCCGGATCACTAAAAGTAGGTGTGATAAAGATCCGTAACCCTCTGGGTACTCTACCTACATCAATATATTTTTGTAGGGTGGTGGCTTCCCACCATTTATTCTGCTCCGTTTTTAATGCCTTCCACAATTGGTCCCATAATTGTCGTTTATTGGATATTGGTCTGTCTTTGTTGGTTGCTGATCTATTTTCAGCTGTCTCCACAGTATCAGCATTCTCGAACATCCTGTCCGCAGCTTCTGCGCGTTTATTGTTCCTTATTGTTGCCATTGCTTGCTCTTCCAATTTTAACGCTCCTTAGCGTGACCGTTTATCGCTCCAAAAGTCTGTTGGCTTTCACCTTGACTCTTTAACCATCAGCGCATTGGTGACTAACACCGCTCCGGTATGACAAAGGCTAGAAGGGAACCATCCTGAACTGTGATTAAACGTTCAATCCCGTTTCTGCTTAAATCATCCTCAGTGAAAGAAAATGCGCGGGTAGGGGGTTTAATAATATCAAAAACCGCAAAGGTAGCGAACTCGCTACCGTTAGCCCTCCCCCTACTCACTTGTGATGGTGGTCCGCAGTGAGGTGGCAAACCTCTCCGTATTCCGACAACGCTGTAATTCCTCCTTTTCCGAATCCCCAGCAACGACGGACACCAATTGAGCTTCAAAACGATCTTTTTTAATGAGAGCAAAATAGGCAAACAATACTCTACGCGTTTCGGGATCACACTCCCTTGATCACGAGTAAAGCAAAGTGAAACAGGAAGTGCAATAAATAGTCATGTGATTCTTTTGATAAACAAAGAAAACAGACTCTTAGGCTACTCGTTACTTCACGAGGCCATTTTTTTCTCTTGAAAGCAACTTTAACAAGGTTACAATAACAGTGCATTTCGTGGGACTGAGTAACACGTTTGATGTGATCTGAACATTCATTGCAGTATATGCTAATCAGTGACTAATCCCGTCCATATAAATGTATGCATTTCATCAAATTCCGATTCGCTCGTGATTATTTCAAACCATTCTCCACTCCAGCCCAAGTGGGCATTGTATACAAATGTCCAAATTACTTGTTTGAACGAAAATTAATTATACTTGACATTTAAATCACATATATGCATCTTCAGTCAACACTTCTTGCCCCAGTGGGCTTATCAGAGATACTCAATCTTCCATATGTCACCCGAATAGGACAGAGTGTGCATCTACAAGAAAAAACAAATAAATCAATCAACAATTGATCGAAAAAAGTAAAGTAAGACTATACTTCCTGAAACTATGCAAATTAAAAATTCATAAAAACATTTTTGGCAATGACATTTATACACGAGTTGCTGACTCTCGTTTCAAAAAATGCTGGCCTGTGAAGATTCAACATAAACTTGTTCAAATTCATCCCAAGTGCACCGCTAACTCCTCGTCACAGTTATGACCTATCGGAGCCAAAGTACCATACTGGATTATTAGTTTTGACTCCAATCGTCTTAGGTCCTGTACTCTATTTCCTCCCCTCTCATTCATCTTTATTGTGTCAAGGACACAAAAACTCAGTAAATCACTGTTTTGATTGTGATGACTCAGGAAATGTCGTGCAACAGGGTATTGTTATCTTAATGAGAGATCCATCTCATACCTCAGGCCTCAGGCACACTCAGATGCTTATTGAAATGATGACTTCCTGTCTAACACAAAACTTCTTCACTTTTGACGGCAAAATTTACAAACAATCTCTCGGTACTTCAATGGGGACTTGCTTTGCTCCTTGCTTTGCTTGTCTCTATTTGGGGTACTGGGAGGAAAAGGTTGTTAAAGAACATGATGCTTTTAAAAATAAAATAGTGAAGTGGGTGAGGTACATCGACGACATCCTATGTATCTGGAATGGCAGTGAGACCGAAGCAAATATGTTTGTAGAAAGCCTTAATGACAACATCTACAATCTTCAGTTTACAAGCCAATGGTCACAGAGTACCATTGAGTTTCTTGATCTTTCCCTTACCATCCAAAATGATAAATTGAAAAGCTGCCTTTTTAGGAAGAAAACTGCTGGAAACAGCCTTTTGCACGCACGCAGCTGTCACCCAAAACCTCTGCTAGACAGTATCCCTTTGGGAGAACTCTTGCGAGCCAAGCGCAATTGCAGCTCCCCGGAGGATTACGTAAAGGAAGAAGAAGTTATGACTCTGAGATTTCTGGAAAGAGGGTATTCAGAGACTACTGTGAACAAAGCAAAGATAGAAGTAGCTAAAAGATCAAGGGAATCATTACTGACTGAAAAAGAAATAAAAGATGATGAGACAGAGAAAATAAGGTTCATTACTTCCTTTAATAATCAAGCCAGGGATCTGCGCAAGAGCCTCAACACTTTTTGGCCAGTGTTACACACTGACAGTGACCTTTCAAAAAGTGTGGAATTGTTTCCACAAATCACATATAAAAAGGCGAAATCATTAAAGGACACACTTTGCAGAACCATTGAACCTACACAGACCAACGTTCTAGGGGTACAAGGCTTTTACACATGCAGAAAGTGTAAGGCGTGCAAACACAGCAAAAACTGCAAGGAATGCATCCTTTCTCCAAATAACAAGCCCCACAAGATTTTAAAACATACATCATGCAACACAGATTATGCCGTCTATGCCCTGTTTTGTCCTTGTAAAAAAGCCTATATTGGCAGCACCATACATAAGGCTAAGATTAGAATTTTAGAACACCTTCGCGCCATCAAGCATGGCGATAAACAATACCCTGTTGCACGACATTTCCTGAGTCATCACAATCAAAACAGTGATTTACTGAGTTTTTGTGTCCTTGACACAATAAAGATGAATGAGAGGGGAGGAAATAGAGTACAGGACCTAAGACGATTGGAGTCAAAACTAATAATCCAGTATGGTACTTTGGCTCCGATAGGTCATAACTGTGACGAGGAGTTAGCGGTGCACTTGGGATGAATTTGAACAAGTTTATGTTGAATCTTCACAGGCCAGCATTTTTTGAAACGAGAGTCAGCAACTCGTGTATAAATGTCATTGCCAAAAATGTTTTTATGAATTTTTAATTTGCATAGTTTCAGGAAGTATAGTCTTACTTTACTTTTTTCGATCAATTGTTGATTGATTTATTTGTTTTTTCTTGTAGATGCACACTCTGTCCTATTCGGGTGACATATGGAAGATTGAGTATCTCTGATAAGCCCACTGGGGCAAGAAGTGTTGACTGAAGATGCATATATGTGATTTAAATGTCAAGTATAATTAATTTTCGTTCAAACAAGTAATTTGGACATTTGTATACAATGCCCACTTGGGCTGGAGTGGAGAATGGTTTGAAATAATCACGAGCGAATCGGAATTTGATGAAATGCATACATTTATATGGACGGGATTAGTCACTGATTAGCATATACTGCAATGAATGTTCAGATCACATCAAACGTGTTACTCAGTCCCACGAAATGCACTGTTATTGTAACCTTGTTAAAGTTGCTTTCAAGAGAAAAAAATGGCCTCGTGAAGTAACGAGTAGCCTAAGAGTCTGTTTTCTTTGTTTATCAAAAGAATCACATGACTATTTATTGCACTTCCTGTTTCACTTTGCTTTACTCGTGATCAAGGGAGTGTGATCCCGAAACGCGTAGAGTATTGTTTGCCTATTTTGCTCTCATTAAAAAAGATCGTTTTGAAGCTCAATTGGTGTCCGTCGTTGCTGGGGATTCGGAAAAGGAGGAATTACAGCGTTGTCGGAATATATATATATATATATATATATATATATATATATATATATATATATATATATATTATCTACTGGCGGTCGCCAGTAGATAGTTATAGTTAGGACCGTGTTTCCATAGGAAATCCGCAACATTCTAATTGGAATAACTTTGGCGCCGGTTGACGAACCTTCGCGAAATTTTCAAAATAGGTGGGGCGCTCCGCTCCTACCCTGAAAATCTCGGGGGGATTCGTCAAGCGGGGGCTGAGAAAAAAGGGGGGTCCCAAAACGCGTTTTCCCCATGCAATTTTCCATAGGGACCTTTAGTCCAAGGTACAGCCCGAACGGCTGAACAGAATTACTTGAAATTTGGCAGAGAGGTAGTCCTCATGTTAGGGATGTGCCTTTTGCAGGTCTGGTGTCAATCTGTTCAGTAGTTCCTGAGAAAATCAAAAGTAAAATCATATATATATGTGGGCGGAGCCTAACCACACATCTCACCCTGAGATCTGATTGGCTGTCAGCACTTCATCCAAGAAGTGTTGGCAGCCATCTTGGGACCAATATACATGATAGCACTTCATTAAAAAGCATTGCAGTTAATAGAAGGTTTTAAGACTTTAGTTACATTATAAATCATTTGTTGATGGTACCATACTCATTTTAGGAATTGTGGTATGTTCTAAGGTGATTTCACCATGTGAAAAAGCCTTCTGCTGGGATATCATGATTGAGAAAAAAATATTTTCTCATGCTTTTCCCACAGAGGTTTGGAAGGTGATCTATAAGCTAAACTGAGAGCTTATTTTCTGTAAATTCACATTATCTTTCTCAGTCATTTGAGTATGAATTCTGACATTCTCAGTAAAACATGTACATCCAACAAGGGCAGAGACTGTCAGTTGATTCCTTTATGTTCTACTGCAGCTTCCCAGAGTGTTCCAAAGAACAACTAGAGCGCTAACAGTCCTACTTATGATAAACGTATGGCACACCTGAAGCCATCTTGCTTGGATTAAAGTGGTAACTCTTAAAACATTTAATTTAAAAAGGAACAAAATGAGGGGGTTCATTTTTCCATAAAAAGTATGATTAGTGCTGCAGAAAGAAAAATTAGGGCACATTTTGAGTGACTTCTCAAATCCTCTTCTATTTCATTTAAAAATTCTGACATGCAGACTGAAACATGCACTTTCAATACCAGCAGCAGTTTTCCCTGGTGAGCAGTAGCTTTACTACAGTGATCTAATGAGCAAAAAGAGTGCTAACATTCTGAATTTATGGCAAATGTGTGACACATCTGAATGCCTTTGGAATCAAAGTAAAAAACTGAAAGTATTTCCTACTGAGGAGACTGCAGTAAATGAGGAAATTAGGAAACTTCATAACAAATAAGTCTGCCAAGATGTCCACCAGAGGCAAAAGAGCCCAAATGTAGCCCAAATACCACCCAGATGTAGCCCAAGTATAGCCCAATGACAGAATGTCCCAGAGTGTTCTTAAAAACAACTAGAGCGCTTACTGTCTTCATTATGACAAAAGTATGGCACACCTGAAGCCATCTTGATTGGAATAAACTGGTAACACTTAAAACATTTAATTTAAAAAGGAACACAATGAGGGGGTTCATTTTGCCATAGAAATTACGATTAATGCTGAAGAAAGAAAATGAGGGCACATTTTGAGTTACTTCTCAAATCCTCTTCTATTTCATTAAAAAATTCTGACATGCAGACTGAAACATGCACTTTTAATACCAGGAGCAGACTTCCATGGTGAACAGTAGTTTTACTACAGTGATCTAATGAGCAACTAGAGTGCTAACATTCAGAATTTATGGCAAATGTGTGACATAACTGAATACCTTCATGATGGAATCAAAGTAAAAAACTGAAAGCATTTCCTACTGAGGAGACTGCAGTACATGAGGAAATTAGGAAACTTCATTACAAATAAATCTCCCAAGATGGCCACCTGAGACAAAAGAGCCCAAATGTAGCCCAAAATCACCCAGATGTAGCCCAAATATAGCCCAATGACAGAAGTGTGCAAAACACTTATTATTTTGTGTTTTTGCAGTGTCATATAGTGCAGACTTGTCAGGTATTGGAGTGCTTTACATGAGCATTGGTTACATCACACAAGAACAAATTCATTTTGGTTGTAGACATGGGGAGACTAAGTGATTTGACCAGAATCACAGAATGTCGAGCTGAAGCAGAAACTCCAACCTGGTTCCCCAGTTGCAAAGTCTGCAGTTCTGGAAGTAACACCACACCTTCTCCCCTAAGTGCAACATTTAATCAAGTGGTCAACTGGATAAAAAAACATAAAGGTAACAAATAATTTAAAAGTGCTTTCTCGCTATTTGAAAACTCAGAAAATATGTCCTTATTTTAGTCTTTTAGAGCACTAACCATAATTTTGATGCCAATAAGACCCTCTCATATATGTAATTTCTAAAGGAAATGCTCTAGGTATTACAGTTTTGATTACATCAAGATGACGTCAGGCGTTCCACACTTTTGTAATAAATATAGAATGTTAGCAATCTAGTTGTTCATTAGGATAATGTTGAGAGGCAGAGGCCAGGGGTACAGACTCTGAAAATTGAAGGCAGGTAGGAGGGTGCAAAGGCAACAATTTAACCACACTGAGCAGGCAGGAAGGGCTGTGGCAGCACAACAGACTATGGAGGGCAGTGGAAAGGGGGGCAGGGGCAACAAACCAACAATAAAGGACTTGCAAGAGAGGCTGTGGCAATGTAATAGACCATTGTGGGCAGAAGGAAGAGGCAATGGTAGTACAACCATACATGCCAACAGACCCGATTCAGCCAGGAAAAGTCCAATGTTTTTAAGCTCAAATGGGCTTTATTTTATCTGTCTCCTGTCTACAATCTCCTCTTTTACAATGTAACTCAAAGGGGAAAATCAATACCCCAGTTTTTTTTCAAAATCTCCCTCTTACTAAGTTCAAAATGTTCGCAAGTATGGTACATTGGATCATGGAAGGAAATGGGGTAGGGACATGGACTTGGATAACAGAGGACAGGAGGGACATGGAGAGGTGCACCAAACTGACCCTGCAGGGCCGGCATCAGGGTTTGCAGCAGCACAATACACCACACAGGGCATGCAGGACGGGAGTGCAGCACAACAATCCATAGAAAGCAAGAGGGAGGGGACAGGACCATGCACATGGACAACAGAGAACAGAGGGGCAAGAGGCAGGACCATAATGGACAGACAGGAGAGAAAGCTGCAGCATAACAGACCATAAAGGGCAGGAGGGATGGATCAGGGGCATTACAATGGAACAGACAAGCCAGGAGGGAGGGAGTAGGGTTCTGCACATGTAAACAGAGGGCTGGGGGCAAGGGGGCAGGGCAGGAGCAGCAAGATAGCCATGGAGGTCAGGCAGGATGGGCACTAGAAGCAAGACACACCATGAAGAGCAACAGTGAGACTGTGATGGCATACACACAGACCATGGAGGGAAGGTGGGAGGGGTTCAGGGGCAGCTAACTGACCACACAGGGAAGGTGGAAGGGGCCATGGCAGCACAGAAGACCATGCATGGCAAGTGGGTTAGTGGTAGCACAATGGCTATGATGGGCAAGAAGGAGGGTGCAGGGGCATGCACAAAGGACGATGGAGGATAGAAGGGAGGGTCAGGACCTGTGCACAGACAAGAAAGTTCAGGGGAAGGGGCCTCACAACAGACCGCACGGGGCAGGCAGGAGGAGCAGTTGCAGCACAACAGACCAGGGAGGGCAGAAGGGTGTGGCAGTACAATGGACCATGTAGGACAGGAGGAAGAGGATAGGGGCATGGCATGTGGACAGGCAGGGTGGGGGTGGCAGGGAAAGGTTACAGTCATCTGACAATGCTAGGCAGGTGGGAGGGGAGTGGCAGCTCAACAGAACACTCAGAGTAGATAGGAGTGGCAGGTCCATGGAACATGGTGGGCAAAAAGGATGGAGCAGGGGCATACACAAAGATATCGGAGGGCAGGGGGAAGGAGAATAGGGGCAGCAAGCTAAGCACAGAGTTTAAGCAGGAGGTCAATGATGGGGCATAGAATTGGGCAATGGAGGGCAGGAGGAGTGGACTGGTACATCATACTAAATTGAGGGTAGTGGCAGCACATCAGACCATGCATGGCAGGAGGGAGGAGGCTAGTCCATGGATTCACACAACAGAGGATAGGGAGGAGGGGATGGGGCAGCAAGCTAACTGTTCAGAGAAGGCGGGTATTAGGAACTTTATTGTTTTTAAAACGTGTGTCTGTGCGAACTACTTAAAATATGAACAAGTATGCAGCATAATCTCACTTTTATTCAGGAAGAAGAGGACGTTTGTGACTGTGACTCCGGGCTCACTTGGCAGAAACACCCCCTGACCCTCCACCCCCTATCGCAAAATGTAATGCCCGTGAAAAGGGTAGGTGAACACAGTGTTATATAGAACATAGTCCTGAGAGCACGATTGAAAATGAAAACTAGATATAGTGTATGGTATAAACTATGCACCAAAAAGTGTGATATAAGATGAACCGGGCGTGAAATATAATATGCAATACATTGTGCGCAATGACAGATTCATTGGAGAGCGCAAGATAGCACAGGCACTAGCGCGTGCTATGCGATATGCGCCTTAGAGTGTAATATGCACAGGGCAGTGTTGTGTAACCTAACTAGTCTCTAAACTTGTAATATAAAATATGTGCTGGGGAGTGTAACGTTGCATATGCACTGTGACAAAGATATGGATCCCAGATTGTAATATGTATGGCATAGCACTGTGCGTTATAACATAGGCATGGAGGAAGGCACGTTAGATGGGGCAATATAACCCGTGCGAAGACAAGTGTGCCATGACATATTCACGGGGTGGTGTTACAGTGCACATGGGCTAGAGAGTGTCATAGCATATGCACTAGCTAGCTAGAGGAATACAACACAGAGGTGTGTGGCACTCAGCAGGCAATGGTGGGTGTAACACAGCATTGGGCTCTGCCAGGAGCGCACTGTGACTCTCAAGTGATGTTCTTCCCCTTTCCAGAGAGTAAAATAAAAAGTATTACACATTCGGCAGTGGATGTGTGTTTTATTAACCGTGAGGGGGGTTTCTTGCATAGTTTTGGCCGAATTTTTGTTGAATCCCCTTTGAATGGCTTGGTGTGCATGTGTATTAAATGCGCCCGTCAATAGCTACCCATGTTTGTAGAAATAAACGACAAGGGTGTCTACCGGGATTAGGCACGGTAGGGCATCAGACATGTCAGAGCTTCACTAGTGGTGTAAATACATTCCACGTGGATTCATTGTATGCATAGTCGCCTGTTAATGAATATCACGCAAATCGTCATGGTGATAGGTACGTACGGTTTGTCCAGCATGTCCTGGGTGTGTCTATAAATATATATTTTTAAAAAATAATAAAAAACAGTGGCCGGCCCTGGGGATTGGGGTCAAAAAAATATAATTAGGAGACAGGCCCTGGGGGATGGGGTCATCAGGGCCAATAAATTAGAATAAGAAGGGGAACCACACAGCCCCCCTTCTTAAAAAATTAAAATAAATAAAAGACAGGCATCGTGCCGGAGGCCACGCCCCCTCCTTGCAGCACTCTGCAAACGCGCCCCCTGGCGAGTTGTAAGTTGGGGAATTAATTCCTTTTCAATACTGAGGGTCCCTGAGGGCCAACTAGCCCAACAGGCATCTCCAGTATGCGCCAGGGAGCTGCGCTGCAGACAGGTGTTCTGAGGCCAAGCCCCTTTTTACACCTCTCTGCAACGCAGCTCTGTGGCGCTTACTGGAGGTACCTAGTGGTCTAGTTTGACCCTAGGGACCCTTAGGATTCACGGGGACTTAATCTCTCAACTTAGAACAGCCACAGGGCGCGTTTACACAGTGGTGAAGGGAGGGGACGGGGCCTGAGGTGACGTGTGCAAACACGCACTATGGCACGTTTTAAATTAGGGATATAATTTTCCTTCAATACTGAGGGCCCCTGGGGGCTAACTAGCCCACCAAGTGCTTCCAGTAAGCGCCACTGAGCTGCATTGCAGAGAGGTGGTCCAGGTCGTGCCACTTTTTACACCTCTCTGCAACGCAGCTCTGTGGCACTTACTGGAGGTACCTAGTGGGCTAGTTGGACCCTAGGGACCCTCAGGATTCAAATGAACTTAATCTCCCAACTAAAAACGGACACAGGGCGTGTTTACACAGTGGTGAAGGGAGGGGACGGGGCCTGAGTTAACGTGTGCAAAAACGCCCTGTGGCCTGTTTTAAGAGGTAGTTTTAATCCCCCTGCCCTATTATATACTAGGGGCTTACAGAGGAGGTCATGCTAATCACAGGGGGACCCCAACGCATAATGTTCCCTAGTGTATGTAGGTGTTTTCACTGTATTCTAAGTGTCTTTTAACATAGCACTGGCTCTAGGACTGGTTAGTCAGACTCAGTTACCACCAGTATCCGTCTGAAAAAGTTGAGGGTACAGGATGATTTTGCAACAAGGCTTCTTTCTGCTCTTCTTTTTGTTCTTTCTGCACGTTATCCTTCTTCCTGCACTTTTCTTCGTCTTTGAGGACTGCTGTTGCTTCTTTCTGCACTTCTTTTTTTTCTTTCTGTGCATTTTTTCTTCTTTCTTCACATGTCCCATCTCTGTAGGCATAGTTAGAAATTAGCATTTAAAAAACCTTTGAAATTCACAGAAAAAAACCATAGGTTTCAGGCACGTTATAGTTAGGAATTAGCATTTAAAAAACCTCAGAAATTCACTGAAAAAACCATAGGTTTCAGGGGTGTTATAGTTAGCTGGACTTTTCACTTGTACAAAACCATTGAAATTCCCCCGTTATAGTTAGTTCAGCTAACTATAACTCGTGCGCCCGCAATGCACTGCTGATGACGTCACATATTACATCACTCATGACATGGTCAGTCACATCACTCATGACATCACTGATGACATCTCAGATGACATCACTGATGACATCACTGATGACATCATCCTTGTGATAGAGTGGCAGACCTCCTCTCACCCTAATATAACCTTTGATACACACATTCAAAAATAGAGACTAAACTTTTCAAAACAATGGACATACCAATACCAGTTACAACAACCTCTTCAGTAATTCTAAGATCCACATACACATCCACTCATTCACCAACAGTCCTATACAGTCACTCATACATGTATTCACTCATCATATATACTCATACACCGATACATCCTGTTACACAATGCCACTCATCCATAGAGTTACTCACACACATAGTCACTCATGCTAATAAAGAATCAAACATACATTTATTTGCATATACAGTTATACACACACCACCACACTTACTTCTACGGAAACTTACACATACTTAGTCTTTTAAACAATCACTTATAGAAACACATACTTATTCATACAGGAACTCTTTCAATCTCTCACTCTCACATATACTCACTTATATACACCAATAGTCACATATACTAGTTTAAAACATATGTAGTTACTCATAAAGACACTATTGAGACAGTCATTCACTCACTAACACACCCATACACACACTCATCCACCCATTCAGTCCTGCACACATGCTGTCTTCAACACATACAAAGAGTGAGTCACTCATTCATGCACCTATGCACTACGTAATACCCCCCACCGAACGATGCAGACACTCAGACTGATACTCAAAAAACCAACTAATAACCTATATAGACACCCATGTAGCTACTCACCAACCCATGCAGCCACTTATACACAAAGTGAGAGACTGATACAGATATTTACATATTTAAACATTACTCACTAAGCCATGTATTCACTATGATACACTTAATCAGTCAGTTACACAATCAATTTTTCAAAAACAAATCATCCATGTAGACACTTATATACCCATTTATTCTTCCATCGACCTTGAGATATACATATATAAAACATATTTAATTTTCAGAAAAACACACATTCACTGGATGATGTCATCAGTGATGTCATTTGAGATGTCATCAGTGATGTCATGAGTGATATCACTGACCATGTCATGAGTGATGTAATATGTGACGTCATCAGCAGTGCATTGCGGGCGCACGAGTTATAGTTAGCTGAACTAAGTATAACGGGGGAATTTCAATGGTTTTGTACAAGTGAAAAGTCCAGCTAACTATAACACCCCTGAAACCTATGGTTTTTTCAGTGAATATATATATATATATATATATATATATATATAAAAGAGATTTAAACTTATCAGAAACACACAGTCACTGGATGATGTCATCAGTTATGTAATTTGAGATGTCATCAGTGATGTCACTGACCATGCCATGTATGATGTAATATGTGACGTCATGAGCAGTGCATTGTGGGGGCGCAAGTTATAGTTAGCTGAACTAACTATAATGGTGGAATTTCTATGGTTTTGTGCATGTGAAATGTCCAGCTAACTATAACGCCCCTGAAACCTATGTTTTTTTCAGTGAATATATATATATATATATTTATACATATATAACATTATTTGGGTGGAATCCAGCCCCAAATAATATCTTAGAGCAAAGACATGTCGCACTCCAGTCCTCTGATAGCAACATTACTGGAGTGCGACATCCCTTTGTTATAAAATATATACATAAATTCTCCACTTCAAAGGAAAATAAACCAGCACTCCAAGGGATTTTTTCTTGCTCAACTTTTATTTCTGAGCAAAATGTAGATCGCCTTTTTTTAAACATTATACACAATTTCATTTCATTCATAAAAACAAACAAAGGACCATCCCAATGCACTTCTCAGCCACTGAATTAGTCAGCACCATTTTGTAATGTTATAAAGACAATGCTTACTCTTTTCTTTCATGTGCAAGTGAATTTCTTTTAAAGGCAATAATATAAACAAGAAGTTTTACACAGTGTATTTCATCATTGTACTTGACTTGAATATATTATTAATGATTCACATTGAGTGTTTAATCTATTCAATGTAACAGAGTTAGCTTCTTTGATTTTTATGGTCACCCCTTGATTTGAAAACAGTACGGCATTGTTAAAGTGCTAGTGCTCAACTTTCACAGTATTTCTATACGGTACTTCATTATAAAGTGCTAGTGCTCAATTATAATATTTTTTTATTTTACATTTTGTTATATATATATATAACATTATTTTAGTATTCATGTATATTAAAATTCATATACTTTTTCCATAAACTACAATATTCATAAAAAAGGGAGCGGAAATTAAAGTACTAGTATTTTAAACTCTAAAGTGCTAACTACAAAATGCATGTGTCCTCTGTCTTTTTCCTCATTTCATTTTTATTCTTAATTTAAAAAAAACAGATCTTTTGAATACTCAGCTCAACTTTTTCATCATTAATATAAACAAGTAAACAAGTCTTCATCGATATTCAGACCATTAGGCTCATTACTGTCCATTTCTAGTATGAAGGTTTCCAATTTTCGAAGCTCTTTCTCCCTGCCTCCCCTTCTCTTTTTGGGTACCTCAGCTATACAGCTGTATCTCATTATATTGGGGTCACTATTATGTTCTCTCTCAAAATGTCTGGCAACAGGGTAGGATCTATCATTGTTCACAATTGCCCGTCTATGTTGTAAGATCCTTTTATGTGCAGCTAAAGTGGTACTCCTTACATAGACCTTTTTGCATGGACACTTCAGTGTATAGACTACATAACTGGATTTACATGTTAAATGGCGTCTTACTTTCATGGTTCTATTAAAAGGTGTTTCAAAATCCACTATATTTTCTCCATGCTTACAGGCTTTATACTTAAATCACCTTTTAAAACCATCCTTCACTGTTAACCATGTCTTGTTACTAGCTATTCATTGAAATTCACTTCTGACCAAATGGTCCCTTAAAGACCTTGATTTCCTGTAGGTTATTTTCGGGCATTTTCTACTATCTGGCCCCAATATAGGCTCCGCTCTGATTAGGCACCAATGTTTCTTTAAAATGGCCCATACTTCATTGTGTTTGGTATTATATGTTGTAATGAATCTGTGGCTAACCGGACTATCCCTTTGTTTTTTCTTCTTGGTCTGTGTTCTTGAAGGCTTAAATAGTATCTTATCCCTATTTAACTCTTTCGCCTTCCTCAATGCTTTTTGTATTACCTCCTGTGAGTACCCTCTCTGGATCAAATGATTTATCATTTCACCTTCTACCTTTTCATACTCAGATAGGTTACTGCACGTTCTTCTTGCCCTGAAGAACTCACCAAGGGGTATGCGCCGGATGTGTGGTGCAGGGTGGGCACTATCCGCATGTAAGACGGTATTCCCCTCTATGGTCTTGCGGAAAATTTCCCCCTTTGGCAGTTATCCAAACATCCAAGAAGTCAATCGATACCTTACTATAATTTCCCACAAATTTCAGATTCAAACTATTTTGACTCAGGTCATCAATGAGCAAATCAATCTTTTCAACAGTGTTCTGCCACAGCACAAAAATGTCATCGATAAATCTGACCCAGACCAATATGTTTTCCATTCAATGTTCTAGCCTGGGGCCTCTGAGCACCTTCTCCTCCCACCAGCATAGATGGAGATTGGCATAGCTGGGGACGAAGCAGGTGCCCATGGCTGTCCCTTGTTCATGCTGGTACAGATCTGTCCCAAACAAAAAAATATTCCTTGTCAAACACCAGTTCATCATTTCTAAAATCATGTAATTATGCTGCATGAATCTCATGGGTCTAGTTTTCAGGAAATATTCTTTGGCCCTCAATCCGTCTGTATGTCTTATACTAGTGTACAATGTGGTTATGTCCAGCATCAACAATACCATGGTTTTATCCCATTGCACGTCATAAATATGTTTTAAAAAGTCTGCTGAATCTCTAATATGTGAATTTAGAGATTTAACCCGTTCGCTGCGTTCATCGGCCAACGGCCATCACGAGCACTACCTCCGTACTGCTGCGCATGTCCATTGGCCGACCCGGCTCCGCCCGCGCACGGAAATGCCTGCACCATGGCGGATTTTACGCCCCGGTTAAAGGGTTAACAATAGGGTTCAAGAAAAAGTCAATATACCTGAGGCATTCTCAAATAAACTTTCACACGAAGAGATGATCGGTCTCCCTGGCGGTTCCTCTATGTTCTTGTGCACTTTTGGCAGCATATAGAAAGCTGGAATAACTGGATGCTCCTGCTTAATAAATTTGAATTTGTCTCAAGTCAATAGTTCTTATTTATACCAATATTCGAGCTTTTCAAGGAAACCACCTTTCACTTATTTGTACTCAAGCCTGGTCACTTGCCTGTAGCAATCTCTGTTGTTTAATTGATTCAGGGCTTCCTTGCAATATTGTTCTCAGTCCCAGAGCACAACATTGCCCCCCTTATCCGAAGGCTTCACCAGGGTACCTTCTTCTTGTTTTTACTTTGTTACAACTCTTTGGATTTGAGCATCCTTATGATTCGTCCTCCTTTCTTGATGCCCTATTTGCTGATACAGGCGTCTCAGATCCGCACTCACATTTTCTGAGAACACATCCAAATTGTCCCTTGGCATTTGGGGAACATAGTGTGATTTGGAAAGGAAAGGGGTTCGGTCAGAATCCATTAACTGTGGCATCGAATGGTCTAAATTGTTGAAATCTAGTTGATTTTCCATTCTGGTTGGCTCGGATTCATTATTTTCATTTTGTAATGCCCACAGTTCCTCCAATGTGGGTATATCCATTACCGTTAAAGCATTCCTTTCAATCTGAGACTCCTCAGTTTGGGGAGGCACTGGACTCCTTTTAAGATTCTTATGAAGTTTAGAGAGTTTCAGTTTTTGACCAAATTTATACAGGTCCATCCTGCAATTGGCAAAGTTGAATTCATTATTTCCACAATACAAGAGGCCTAGCTCCAACACTGATTTATCCTCCTCTGATACCACCGTATTCCTCAAGTTGATTATTGTATTGTTTGGGGTTATTTCTTCGATACCTGTTGGACATTGGAGCGCATTATATATACACAATTTTCTTTTTTTGACTTTTTAGGGTGGGACAGGCCCACAAACACCCCCTTTTTTAAATGAATTAGAATTTTCTTATTTTCTTATTGGAGGTAAACACATCCAAACTCTCAATGCCCTACACCACCACCCACCCCAAGACCCTAAATGATATCTATATATCTATAGATATACAGATATATATATATATCCTTGCTCCGTGTGCACCAATGACCGCGGGTCACTCCAAGGGTGGGTGCCGATTGCTAGTGGTGCCCCAGCCGAATTCTCCTCCAAACTCCCAACAGAGAGTAACAGCACTCGCGGGGGCAGTTTCACCAACTTTAATCTGCAACGTAACAAACGCGTTTTGGAAAAGTCCTTCCTTAGTGTTAACAAGGGGAAGAATTGAGGGCGATTTGGGAGCGCATTTTAGAAACTGACATGAGGAAGGCGGCAATGCCGAAACGCATCATCAATAAAGTTTCCTTTTTCAACCATGCAGCCCATGGAGTGCTCCTTCTCTGTGAAGAGGTTTGGTGGAATATTAAATGTGTGATCCCCACAAGCTCACTTTGGAGGCACCCATCAAAGAGTTCGGCACGAGGATTGTGGTATTGTTGGGAAAGAATTATCAAGTGCCAGAACCGCCTGAAACTGCCAGCGGTATGCACCCGCATGCTAAAGGAACATTACGAAATGGATTGGTGTTTGCTAATATAACTGAGTCCTTCTGGAACATTACCGCTGGGCAAGATTTCGATAGGATGAGGGCGCATGAATTTGCACTACGCAAATGAAGGGAGGACTTTAAACATTCAAATATCAATTTATTGAAAAATCTGGTGTGTCCTATACTCTCTGTGAGTGTATAACCAACTTTTGGTGCAAATACAACTGCGGACATATGTAGTAATCAACATGCTGTAATGGCGAAGAACTGGCCATTACAAAAGGAAGTCCTCTCTTTGTGTTTACCAACGTACTCGTACTTAATGAGGGCGAGCGTTGCCAATAAAGTTTCATTTTTCAACCATGCAGCCCATGGAGTGCTCCTTCTCTGTGAAGAGGTTTGGGGGAATATTAAATGTGTGAGCCCCACAAGCTCACTTTGGAAGCACCCATTAAAAAGTTCGGCACGAGGAGTGTGGTATTGTTGGGAAAGAATTATCAAGTGCCAGAACCGCCTGAAACTGCCAGCAGTATGCGCCGCCTTGCTAAAGGAACATTCTGAAATGGATTGGTGTATGCAACTATAACACTATAACAGACTCTTTCGGGAATATTACCGCTGGGCAAGATTTTGGTAAGATGAGGGTGCATGAATTTGCACTAGGCGAATGAAGGGGGAATTTAAACATTCAAACATCAATTTGTTGAAAAATCTGGTGTGTCCTATACTCACTGTGAGTGTATAACCAAATTTTGGTGCAAATACAACTGCAGACTTATGTGGTAATCAACACGCTGTAATGGCGAAGAACTGGCCATTACGAATGGAAATCCTCTCTTTGTGTTTACCAACGTACTCATACTTAATGAGGGCGAGTTGGGAGTGCATTTTAGAAACTGACATGAGGAAGGTGGCAGCGCCGAAACGTGTCATCAATAAAGTTTCATTTTTCAACCATGCAGCCAGTGAAGCGCTCCTTCTCTGTAAAGAGGTTTGGTGGAATATTAAATGCATGAGCCCCACAAGCTCACTTTGGAGGCTCCCGTCAAAGAGTTTGGCACGAGGATTGTGGTATTGTTGGGAAATATATATATATGTATACATATATAGATATATACATATATATTTATATATAAACAAACAAAGTCGGGTCCTTCGGGAATCAGTTCCTTGGTCAGGTGGTGCATTCACCGGCAAAACCCAAAGCCGGTTCCGTAAATATCCAAACATAAGATGATTACGCACTCTCAGAGGTCTGCTCGCTTAAACTATAAGTCTTTATTCCTCAAACCGCTACGCGTTTCGACACCAAATGTGTCTTGTTCACACGATGTTACAGCTTTGCAAGGACGTGCATAAGTAAACAATAAACATAGAAGAAGCACTTCTGTTTAACAATCACCCATAATCTGTGTTTCCAATGGCGGCCATTTTAAAGCAAGTACAGAGAATATATGAATTAATAGTTTTACTGCATACTCAATGCCGATAAATATCTGCAACAAGAATCTGCCACATTGGTCTTTCATATTTTCGAGGTACTAACCACATGTTCACGTAATAATTTTCACATTAATGTTACAGTACTTTCTTTGAGATAGACAATGTCATTCTGATAACTCGCGGACAAGTGCCCCGATCGTACTGAAACATAATTATACATGTGCAGCAAACTTATACTAGCGCAGTTTGGTTAGCGTATTTATATACAAGTGAATTACAGACAAGTGTCCGTTACTCCTCGAGATTAAGGACTGATGGTGATATTCAGTGAATTGAACTATCAAAGCAGACTAGTGCCTGTTAATATCTCGTGCCATGGTACTAAGACGATGGGAATCTGTATAAATGCCAAGTGACAGTGAAATCTAGCAAGTATTTACTTCTAAGGAAAAGTTACTATGCAACTAAACTACAAAGATTATATTAATATGACATATTGTGATTAAGTGTTTATAAAATAACTCTTATCTTATTGGAAAGTGTAGATGTCAGTCGTGATGAAGAAAAGGGTAGGGAACCCGTGAAGTGTCTTGAAAAGTGAAGGGTTCCTTCCTTTCCTCCTAGACAATAAGAAAAGAAAAATAATTAAAATCAATATGCAACTCAAACAGTAGTTACAATTACATTACTGTTAGCAGTTTCAGAGAAGTATACACAGTCAAATAGAACATGAAGATAAAACAATTCAATCATCATGTAAATGAGTCGCTAATTCCTCATCAAGGTTTCTGAGGGCTAATTCCCTATTACCTCCCCTCTTGCCTAGATTAACCTGCTCAATGGCAAAAAAATCTTAGAAGGGAGTTATTAGATTGATGTTTCTCATGAAAGTGCCGGGCGATGGGGTAATGCAGGTCTACATTGGTGATAGTTCTCAGATGTTCTTGGATGCGTTTCTTAACCATACAGGTTGTGCTCCCTACATATCTGAGTCTACATGGACATTCAAGAACATAGATGACATAGTTGGTATTGCATGTTAGGAACTGTGTAATGATCTTAATGTTTTTTAACCCAGATACCTCAAATTCCTTAAGCATGTGGCTAGATTTGCATGCCTTGCAGTGTCCACATGGATAGAAACCTTTAAGATTATGTAAGTTTCTATTGTGGTTTTCTGTAATGTCACCTTTTACCAGAATGTCTTTAAGGCTTCTGCCCCTCCTATACGTAATCATTGGTCTATCACTTATGCTGCCACCTATGATAGTATCTGATTTTAAGATTTTCCAATTGTCAGCTAAGATCTTATGAACATGCTTGGATCTGTGATTAAATGTAGTTATCACTCTAGTCTGTGTTTCAACAATGTCGTCTTTATCAATGTACTCCAGAGCTTTGGATCTGCTAGTTTCTTTTATTTTGTCCATAACTTTTTTGAGTACCCACTCCGGGTAACCTTGCTCTCTAAATCTAGCTAGCATGGTTTCTTGCTCCTGGATATATATTTCATCCATACTGCAGTTCCTTCGTGCCCTCAGTAACTCTCCATATGGAATGCTCCACTTGAGTGCCTCAGCATGAGCACTGAGGGCATGAAGCAAACTTTTTCCTGCAGTTTCCTTTCAATGCAAGCTTGATACCATAGTACCATCTTGTATTGTGATTAGGGTATCAAGAAATTCAATTTTGACTTTACTCATGGTGGATGTCAACTGTATATTGTACATATTGTTATGCGATGGTCAGTGACATCACTGATGACATCACTGATGACATCTCTGATGACATCTCAAATGACTTCACTGATAACATCATCCAGTGAATGTGTGTTTCTTTAAAGTACTTTTTTTAAATTAAGGTTTTCAAAAAAGTAACAGCACGCAATCAGCATCTTATGCATACATTGATATGGTACAGTCAGAGGAATCAATATAGCTAATACAGATAATTCCTACAGTTGACAATGAAATTACGAATGGCAGTTTAATCCACATACGACAACACAATGTGTGTAACATCAGCTAATTTATGAGTTATCATTACAGTGCAGCAAGTAGGCAGTCAATGGGCCCCATATGTCACGCGGCTTGGAGCTGCTAGGTAATTCTTCTGCGTAGCACACAAGTTGATCTCTACATTATACCATGTCTTGCAGCCAATGCTTTTTAGTCGGTGCAGGCCTGCCCCTCCAATTAATTGATAGCCTATGCTTCGCAAGCGCCAATGCAATTGCCACCAGCCACTGATGTGTAGTCTTGAGGTGCGCAACCTTTCCCACTAGGCAGATTGACATTAGACACTCTACCTGCTCCCCCACCATACTAGTAAGGGCCTGGGTAACCTGCCCCCAGAATTCATAAACCCTTGGACACGCCCATGCCAGATGTTGAAAGTCTGCCTCAGGTGCACCACAACGGTCACAACTGTCGGAGTCTCGCAGACCATATTTATGTAATTGAGCTGGCGTATAGTACATCTGATGCAGATGTTATGTTATGTTATGTTAATAACTTTTATAAAGCGAGGCGATTACCCGCAGGTGTTCTGACGCTACTTAAAGATACTTAAAGTGGATAATCCTCAAATTACCATTAGCTGTCAGCTTCCCCGTTAATCCACAACAGAAGTGCCAGTCAGCCAGTGTCAAGGGTTCCTCTAGGATAGCATTCCATTTTTTCCGGGGGCCCTCTACCTCTGTGGTTTCATATGTTTGCAAAGCATGGTAGAGTCGTGCAACTAGTTTAACTCTGGATTGCGTAGAGTACATCAGTTGCAGGGCACCTAGCATCTGCGGTTCCTCTGGGAACCCAGGATATAGTGCTCTCATAGCCGCACGCAGCCGGACATACCCAAAGGTCATCATTGCAGTGTCATGCCCATCTTCCCTCAGCTTGGTAATACCTATGAAGCTCCCTTCCGGGAACAGGTCCCCCATAACACAGAGGCCTGCTGCGTGCAATTGTTTAAGTGGCCTAGCCTCAGTTGTCACTGACACGTCAGCATGGTGCAGGAGCGGCATGGCTGGGGCATAGAGTGGGAGCCTATGCGCTTGCTTCCCAAGTTCTCTCTAAGCATGCACAGTACATTGCACCGAGTCAATTAATTTTTTTTCAAATATAGTACTATTGTTAAATAGGATTTCTTTAAGTGGTAAGGGATGGACTGCTCCCACCTCCACCGTGACATGTGGGGTGTAATCTGGGGCTTGCTGCCAATAATAGGGATAGTGCACTTGCTCACAGAGATAATACAGCTTGAAGTCAGGAGCTGTAAATCCACCCATAACATATGGCAGAGTTAATTGTGCCCATTTCACTCTTGCCTTCTTCCCCCTCAAGTTAGAGTGATAAGTAGCATGCGTAGTGTGGCAAAGAAGTACTGTGTCAACTTATTAGGAATATTTAAAATTAGATATAAAAACTTCGGCAGAACAATCATTTTGATTAGCGCTATTCTATCCGCAAGTGATAGCGGAAGCCTAACCCATTGGGATACCTGTCTGAAATATGAAGTTTGTGTGCAGTTCCCTTACCACTTCCACAGTAGTGAATGATTTTTGGTAAACTCCTAGGGATAGTGGTGCTTGTCTAGAATCACACTGTGAGTCTGTGTGCATTTGGGAACCACTGTGAGAGAAGCGTTTGGTAACATCGTGTATTTGCTGACAGATAACTGTTTTAAAACATGACATGTTGTCAAGTTTTAGTAGCATTAGAAGACAGTTATGGCTTATGCTTTGATTAAATGAGTCAGGCTTTGACAGAAAAGTGCAGTCCTGAAATATGTATATTGTGTCCAGTTCCCTTACCACTTGCACTGTAGTGAATGAGTTTTGGTAAACTCCTAGGGATAGTGGTGCTTGTCTAGAATCACACTGTGAGTTAGTGTGTATTTGGGATCACTGTGAGAGAAGCATTTGGTAACATCATGTATTTGCTGACAGCATAACTGTTTTAAAACCTGTCATGTTGTGAAGTTTTAGTAGCATTAGAATCCAGTCTTTGCTTATGCGTTGATTAAATGAGACATGCTTTGACACTAATGTGCTGTACTTAAATATGTAGATTGTGTGCAATACCATTAACTCTTCTATACTAGTGAACGAGTTTTGGTAAACTCCTAGGATAGTGTTGCTTGTCTAAAATCACACTGTGAGTCTGTGTGCATTTGGGTAAGGATTGTGAGAGAAGCATTTGGTAACATTGTGTATTTGCTGACAGATAACTGTTTTAAAACCGGTCATGTTGTCAAGTTTTAGTAGCATTAGTAGCCAGTCTTTGCTTATGCTTTGGTTAAATGACTCAGGCTTTGACACAAAAGTGCAGTCCTGAAATATGTAGATTGTGTGCAGTTCCCTTACCACTTCCACAGTAGTGAATGAGTTTTGGTAAACTTCTAGGGATAGTGGTTGTTGTCTAGAATCACACAGTGAGTCTGTGTGCATTTGGGAACCACTGTGAGAGAAGCATTTGGTAACATCATGTATTTGGTGACAGATAACTGTTTTAAAACCTGTCATGTTGTTAAGTTTCAGTAGCATTAGAAGCCAGTGTTTGCTTATGCTTTGATTAAATGAGTCAGGCTTTGACACAAAAGTGCAGTCCTTAAATATGTAGATTGTGTGCAGTTCCCTTACCACTTTCACAGTAGTGAATGATTTTTGGTAAACTCCTAGGTATAGTGGTTGTTGTCTAGAATCACACTTTGAGTCTGTGTGCATTTGGGAACCCCTGTGAGAGAAGCATTTGGTAACATCGTGTATTTTTTAGCAGATATCTCTTTTAAAACCTGTCATGTTGTCAAGTTTTAGTAGCATTAGAAGCTAGTCTTTGCTTATGCATTGATAAAATGAGTCAGGGTTTGACACTAAGGTGCAGTACTATGTACTATTCTCTTCACTGTGGCAGAACTGAAAATTTAAAAGTTTTACCCAAGCACAGTCCTAGAAGTAGTCTGATGATTTAGTCAGTTTCTAAGTACCAAATAGACTGCTTCAAATGTCTATGCAGTATGCATGTAGTGTTCTAACATACTATACACTTGTCTTTTACACCTTCAATTCCCTAGTCACTATCCACACACTTCCAGGAAACACCCTGTCACTCCATTTGCAGTCCTCTAGTGACCCATTCAGCACCATGTACTAATCCATTCACTGTGCCAAAACCCAAACACTTATAAATTCACCAAGACACTCTCTTTCCAGTACTCTAATGATTCAGTCACTGCCTAAGTATTCATGCACTGAGCCAGGCCTTAGCACATGGACTTCTTCAAACCCCTATCCACTATGCATGCAGTCCTCTAACCACCTACACACTTGTCTTTCACACCTTCAATTCCCCAGTCAGTATCCATACACTTCCAGGAAACACCCTGTCACTCCCTTTGCAGTCCTCTAGTGACCCATTCAGCATCATGTACTAATCCATTCACTGTGCGAAAACTCAAACACTTATAAATTCACCAAGATACTATCTTTGCAGTACTCTAATCATTCAGTCAGTGCCTAAGTATTCATGCACTGAGCCAGGCCTTAGCACATGGACTGGTCCAAACCCCTATCCACTATGTATGCAGTCTTCTAACCACCTAGACGTTTGTCTTTCACACTTTCAATTTCCTAGTCTGTATCCATACATTCCAGCAAACATCCTGTCACTGCCTTTGCACTCCTCTAGTGACCCATTCAGTACCGAGTACTAATCCATTCCCTGTGCGAAAAGCCTACCACTTATAAATTCACCTAGGCACTCTCCTTGCTGTACTCTAATCATTCAGTTAGTACCCAAGTAGTCATGCAGTGAGCCAGGCCTTAGCGCATGGACTGCTTTAAATGCCTATCCAGTATGGATGCAGTCCTCTAATCTAACACACAATGTATATAAGGGTCCTAGGGGAATTAGTTTAAGGACTACAACACCTCCAATCCCCAAAAGACACAGAAAACAACTAACAGAAGGTGTTAAGTCCATTCACGGAGAACAGAAAGCCACTAAATGCTGTAAGCAAAATGAAAACCTCTTCAAATAGTTAGTACATCACTTGGCTGGAGTTAAGAGTCCATCAGCCCACCCTCATTGGCGGAGCTTCGTCATCTGAGACTCTAAGGGGTCATGGTCTGGGCCCACAATATCGAGCCAACAGGCCCCGCCGAGTGCCCGACCTAATGATCCCAAGATAGAAAAACTCCTGCCACAGTGTGTATTCCAACTTGTGAAGACTCTAATAGTGTGCAGTGCTCAAGTGTGAATGTGCATTAAAAATGACTACGTGGGCAAAAAATATGTTTATTGAAGATTGACCAGGTGTCATATTTAAAAGAACAAATAGTCTTGAAAAAATTGACTATTTCCTGACTTGGTCTCGTGAGGTCACGAGACCAAGTCAGGAATTAGTCAATTTCTCCGTGAATGGACTTAACACCTTCTGTTAGTTGTTTTCTGCAGTCCTCTAATCACCTACACAGTTGTGTTTCACACCTTCAATTCCCTAGTTAGTATTCATACACTTCTAGCAAACACCCTGTCACTCACCCAGTGTGTCTACTTATAGTACTGTAATCATTTAGTCAGTTAGCATGTAGTGTTTTAGTGAGGTAGGCTTTAGGGCATGAACTGCTTCAAAGTAGTATGCACTATGCATGTAGTGTTTTAACCATTGTCACACTTGTGGTTCAGGGCTATAGTTTCTTAGTCAGTATTTATATAAAATGTGCTTGTACAGTAATGGAATAGTATAAATTTGAAAGTTATTAATATACATTTATTTGTGATTCTTTTTTACAGATACAGAACAGGAGTGTTTCTCATCTGTTTGCACTCGTGCAAGTTTGTTTGGATGACGGGTCCTTAGGTGTTTCATCATACTTGCTGTGCCGCACGAGTATTTTTTGTTAGGATCCCCTCGTAACAGAACTCTTTTGAAAATCTTGCGCGTGACAAAGGTGGCATTGGTCTTTGTTTGCCCCTCGAGAAAAGTAGAAAATTTCCACATCACTGAGGGAAAACGTTGTGGGCGTGGTGCATCCTCCAAAAATTCATCTTTAGATTCGGTGAATATTTTAAAGCGACATAATTTACAGTTTTTGTAAGTTAAAGTTAAAAAAATTTGTTAGCTGTGTGCATTTTATATATCTGTGATTTGTATCTTGTTTTTTTTTTTGAGAATAGCATGTTGTTGTTTTTTTAACAATCTTTGAGATTGTGTTGTTTTCTGCCCGCTGTTAAGTGATGAGTACGATTGAAATCACTATTTTTAGTGAAATTTAATACATTCTGAGAACAGCAAAAAAGACAAACAAATTACTTTGTGGAAATTATGCTGTGTTGTAAAAAATTTATTATTACAGGTTACATTTTTTTTTCCCTTTTCTTTCACAGATCCAAATTTTAAAATAAGGAATTTATATGAATTTATATTGGAATGAAAAACAGAAAAAAATGTATATCATTTTTTATTCCTATTACTGTGAAGATAAGTTTTACTAAGTCTCAATATGCAGAATGGGGAGGTCTGCAAGAAGCTACAAAGTTGAAACACGTTTCTAAAAACACCCTGTTTATGTAGTTTTGAAATCTGACCATAATCAGATGTCATGTGACCTGCAAAAAAAGAGATTTGAGGGGTTCATAATATTTCTCATTTTAGCTATTGAAGGACCGCAATTATTTCAAATATTCTTCTTTGAACATCTTTGCAGACAAAACTCTGTGCTTACCTTCTATCATTCGCAAGGAAACTTAAAAACGGAAATATGTCACTTTTTGTAACATAGTTATTGTGCAAGATACTCTTTCATATTTACAAAGAGAGGAAAAGGCACTCTGTGCACTTCTTATACTCCATGTAAATACAGCCTCATCATGCACACCACTTTGTGTTGAAAGGGTGTTCTATAAGGGTTGTTGTGCATGATTGCACTTAATACTCATAGAACAAGACACATGTCTAGATTTATCAGAAATCATAAATCTCGATATGTGTGTGAATGCTGCACCATTCTAAAATTGGTGTAGGAAAGCACAACGAGGAGAATTGTTTTAATTTCTCCACATTTTTATATCTTCAATGCATGCTGAAATGTTCAGCATACATTGAAGGAGAAAAATGCATTTTCTCATTGTTTTTTGTGCAGGAAGGTGTGTCTTCCTGTAGAAAAACAAACAGCACATGACACAGATATCCTTGCACTATGGTGCAAGGGTGCCTGTGTCACCACATGGCTGCAGTTTAAGCAGCCGTGCAGAGAGAAGCATAGATTGCAACATATTTATGTACATATGTTGCATCCCTGTGCTTCGGAAGTACTACAGAACACTGCAGTTAAAGAGGTTACTGTTTGATGCTGCAGCACTTCCTCATAGTTCTGCACTAGGCCTGGGCGAAGCACTACGCTACGCTCGCGTAGTTTGCGAAGTTCGCGCTACTTCGCGCTACGCGAACTGCACGTAGCACAGTGCGAACACGCGTAGCGTAGTGTTGCGTAGTGCTGCGGTCATTTTTTGCTTGCTCCCGGTCCTCAACGTCAAGTTGGCGACCGCGAGCAAGCAAAATGACATCCTGGCGAGACTTTTTCCTTGTTCGCGATCGCGAGCATGGAAAATAAACCTCCCGGCGAGATTCCCAACGCGAGAAGGTCAGGTTTCTCATTGCGAGGGGTCGCGTATGCTCGCGACCGCTCGCGATGAGAAACTACCAGTTTGCGTTGAGAAAGCTGCAGCTCGAGTAAAAATCTACTCGAGCAGCAGAAAACTACAGCTCGCACTGTGCAAGATGCCATTTTCAATGATTGCACAGTGCGGGTTGCTTGTCCGCACTGTGCAATCATTGAAAACAACATCTTGCACAGTGCGAACATGTTACTTCGCAGTTCGCGAAGTGCTACGCGTAGCTCGCGTAGTGCGAACTTCACTTTGCGTAGCTTCGCGAAGTGCTACTTCGCGAACTACGCCCACCCTTATTCTGCACTTATACATTCACCATACGCTACTAATGCATTCATTCAGTCAATTACGTACTGCACATGCATTCATCTAAACTTTCACACACTAACAAAGAAATTTAGCTCTTTTTTTAAACCAGGAACGTTAGTTCTTAGAAGAACTTTTTTTTTCTTCTTTTTTGTTTTTTTTATTTTTTTGTACTTTTTGGAACAAATTTGTTATTTTTTTGTTTTTTTCAAAAGGAAAAAAAGACAACAGGAGGAACAAAACAGTCAACTTCTGCAAAAAAAAAAAATAAACACAAGATTAGCACTTGTAGTTTTGCTGCGCTCGGCAGATTAGTTCAATTGACTGCTCGCCGTAACATAGTAGTTTGTTGCATTTAATGCAACTAATTTTTTGTTTTCCAAATTCTGGACGTATGTCCGGGTGAGTACTTGATGGTGATGCTGCAGAAGTGCTTGCCACTGCTGACGGAGGCTGCTGTCGGAGTCTTCTGCATTCCTGCTTGGCCAGGTTCACGGGATGCAGAGTCTTCAGGTGTTTTAACATACTTGCAGTCCCACAAGAGTATTTTTTTGATGGATCTCCTCTGGAAAGCACTCTTTGACATATTTTACATGTCACTTTAGTTGAATTAGTTTTATTTTGTCCTTCTGGGAAGGAAAAAAATGTCCACACCACAGAGGTGTATCTTTCTGGGCGTAGAGGTTCCACAACAAATTCCTCATCGGACGAATGGTCTGATTCTGATGGTGGCGGCTGTGCAAAAGCGTGGAGAAGTGTGGCTCAATGGTTAGAGCGGCAGACCCTGATGCAGAAGCCTGGCCCGGGACCAGGGTTCAATTCCCGCCTCGGCGGGTCTTGGGCTCAATTTCCTCGGACCTGATAATTCTCGCCTCGTGCCTATCCTAATCATGGGTCCCACTCTGCAACTCTGGGCAATAGCTTGCTTAATCTCCACAATGGCCCCAACAACGCTAGGATGCCTGGCCTCACCTTGGGGTGCCCAGGAGTGGACACTTCACAGGGAAAGGCCAGGAAGGGTTCCTCAGCGGTATTCGTACAAGCGTCGAGATGCCTCCGGGTAGTCGTGCGCTATACAAGTACATCTACATTTACATTTATAAAAGCCATTGTCTTCAGAAAAATTGCAGCTGTGGAAATGTTCCCCAAAAAGTTTCTTCTAGTTCTAAGGTGTGAGATGTTCCTCCAAAGAAGCTCTAAGAATGATTGAAATGGGTGGGGTCTTTCAATAGTTAGAGTAGGAAGTGTAATGAACCAATCAAATCTCTTTTTTTTCAGGTCACATGGGATCCGCGCACCGTGTGCTTACGCAGCACGCACCCAGCGCGCATCCGCGAAATTGAATTAAAAAAAATTATAGGATTAGATGTAAAAATATATTAGTTTTAAGACTAGTTTAGAGTTTGTCTTCAATTAATATTCACATGAAATAGATATATATATGTTTTTTTAAATGTTAAATATTTCGCGGGATCCGCGCACCTACCGCATCATAGAAGCAGATGACGCATCGCGGAAGCGCGTAAACGTCGCGTCACGTACATCGAATGTGTCGCGTGTACGCTGGGAGTCGCGTACTGGTCACATTGCGATCGCGCATTGAACACGTACCCAACGCATACCATGCGCGGATGCTACCGCGTAGGGATCAGGAACGGAGCGCTTAGGGTGCGCGGATCCAAAAACATTGGAAAAAATATATAAAATACAGTTTTGAACATATAGTGAAAAAAAAATTGAAAAATATAAAAAAAATATGTTTGAAAAACCCATTAAGTTCAAATAATATTTTTTAATTTTTAAAAGAATTAATTGAAAAAATACGTTTAAAAAATGGTGATTAAAAAGTATTTTCAAAAAAATGTAATTAATGAAATTGACACTGAATTTGAAAAATATATAAATCCAATCAAAATCATTAAACATGATATCTTCAGAGCTAAGTTATAGATAGGAATTAGCATTTAAAAAACATTAGAAATTCACTGAAAAAACCATAGGTTTCAGGGGTGTTATAGTTAGCTGGACATTTCCCTCATGCAAAACCCTAGAAATTCCCCTGTTATAGTTAGTTCAGCTAACTATAACTATCGCCCCCGCAATGAACTGCTGATGACATCACATATTACATCACTCATGACATGGTCAGTGACATCACTGATGACATCACGGATGACACCTCAAATGACATCACTGATGACATCACTGATGATGTCATCCATGTGATAAATTACTGCATCTTCTGACACCCTAATTTAACCGTTGATACACCAACTCAAAATTTCAGACGTCCATTCTCAAAACCATAGATACTCCAATACCAATAACTACATACCCACTTATTAACTCTTAGGTCTACATACACCCCCACTCATTCAACTGTACAGTCACTCATACTTACAGTCACTTTGTACAAGACTATCATATGCATTTATACACCTACATAGACACTCACACACCACCAATCACCCATAGAGGTACTCTCACACCTAGTCAGTCATGCAAATAATTAATTACACTCCCATTTACTCTACAGTTATACACACTCAAGTTCACTTACTCATAAAAATAGTACCACATTCTTACACTCTTATACAATTAATGATACAAGCACACACTCATCCATACAGCTACTCTCACAATCACACACTCTCACATATACCCACTTATATACTCTTACACGCATATATACTGCCTTTCACATATGTAGTTAGTCACAAATGTACCACTGAGATATACATTCAATCCCTAACACACCCATGCATACACTCACTCAACCATACAGTTCATCACAGATGCACTCTTAAAACCATGCACCAATAGAATCACCCACTCACACATCTATGCACAGAGTCACACACAGCCTACGCACACAAACACTCAGGCACCCATACAGATACTCAGACAACCAATCAATAACCCATATAGACACTCATATAGCTATTCACAAAATCATGCAGCCACTTATACACCAACACACAGAAACATACAGACATTCACATAGTTTAGTCACTAGTCTGTAGTAAGATACATTTAATGACTCACTTATAGAGTCAGTTACACACCTACAAAATCATCCATTCACACACTTGTACACCCACTCATTCTTCAACAGGCCTTTCCCTATATATAGTAAACATATTAAAACTTTACAGAAACACATACTCACTGGATGACGTCCTCAGTGATGTCATCAGTGATGTCATTTGAGATGTCATCAGTGATGTCATCAGTGATGTCACTGACCATGTCATGAGTGATGTAATATGTGACGTCATCAGCAGTGAATTGCGGGGGCGCGAGTTATAGTTAGCTGAACTAACTATAACAGGGCAATTTCTAGGGTTTTGTACGAGGGAAATGTCCAGCTAACTATAACACCCCTGAAACCTATGGTTTTTTCAGTGAATTTCTAAGGTTTTTTAAATGCCAATTCCTAACTATAACGCCCCTGAAACCTTTGGTTTTTTCAGTGAATTTCAAAGGTTTTTTAAATGCCAATTCCTAACTATAACGTGCACGAAACCTATGGTTTTTTCAGTGAATATAAATATATATATATATATATATATATATATATATATATATATATGTTCAAAAAAACGAAGTTCCACTCGCGCTCTCGGGCGGCACATGCAGAGAAACAGCGGACTCAATTCCAAAAGTAAAGGGGGTTTATTTTAAATCATAGACCCGCCGTGACGCGTTTCGCCACTGTCGTGGCTTGTTCACACAACGTTGTACATACAAAAGACACCATTACATACTTTTCGACTGTCATGGAAATAGAAAGAGGCTGTCACCATTGATGTTACATCGGATCAAAAACAAGGAAGCAACATGAGCGCCATCTTAACATGTACATTGCGTTTCAACATTCTCATGTGATTTTCACCTCACGTTGCAAACAAAATTATTAAATAAGGTATACTCTATTTTACCAACACCATTTTATACATTTGACGAAAATTAATCGTTATGTGTTGTTATTTTAGATTTTTTAAGCTTTTGCCCCTCCGTATATGTAGACAGAAATCTATGCATTTATAGAGCAGTCATGTACATCTTATCGGATATCATCATATCGTATAAATGCATACAGGCGATTGTTCATTTGTCAAATAAAGTTTTGTTCTAAGTCGCAAGGATAAAAAATGTCTGGTTACCGGGGATTAGTTTACCCGAATACACAACGTTACCATTATTATCTGATGCGAGTTAAGAATCATGTTAGAGACGACACTTGCTTCCTTGGTGTATTATAAGCCTCCTATTGCCAAAGTTTTAGTTCCCCTTGTTAGTGGGTAAAAAATCGAGTCTATATAGATTATATAAACAGGTAACTTAATTCCTTATCTCCTGTTATCTCACAATGGACTTTTAATATTTCAAATTGTACCCTGATTAGTGGGTAAATATAATTTATGTTATTCTCGATTATTATTGCTAGGTGTCATATTATACCCTTATTTCACCTTCATGTGCTCAAACTATAAAACCATATTAATTTATCTTACACAAAAAGACGTCGGATGATCTGATGAAGAAAAGGGGGGGGGGGGCGAGGGGGGGAGATTTTGTAGATCTCAAAACTGGGTCAGCCAAAACACCCTTTCTTCTCTTCCTGTTAACAAGATAACACATAAAAAGAGAATATATAAGAATATACATCTCAAAGCAGTCATTGATATAAAACATATTCATTCATTATACAGATGTATTACCATTTCTTCATCAAGATTATGGCCATTAGGAAACAAAGTGCACATACTTATAATGTGTTTTGATTCGCGCTGTCTCAATCTCAACAACCTGTTTCCTCCTCTCATTTTGGGTGTAATTTGTTCAATGGCATAGTATGTAAGTTTAGAACAATCAGAGAAATGATGACTTGAGAAATGATGGGCAATAGGATATTGTTTATCCTTATTTGTAATAGCCCGCATATGTTCCAGCACACGTTTTTTTGCCATATGAACGGTGCTGCCAACATATCGGAGTTTACACGGACACTCCAAAACATAGATAACAAAGTTACTCGTACATGTCAAAAATTGTTAAATACTGATCATGGTATTGGTGCTGGTGTTCATGTATTCTTTGACCATTTTGCTGTTCCTGCAGGCTTTACAATGGCCACATGGAAAAAAGCCCGGTAGATCAATACCTCTCACTTCAAGGTTGAAATTGAGATCACTATGTACAAGAGTGTCCCTGAAACTGCGGCCCTTCCTGTATGTGATCATAGGTTGTGTTGGTAGATTACTACCTATAATGGTGTCATTTCTCAGGATTTGCCAGTGACGTTGTACAATCTTACGGACTTGGGTAGAGTGACCATTGAATGTCATGATCAATCTAGTTTTGTCCTCTTCTTCCTGTAGTGTGGTAGCAATTTCTGGAGTCAACAGAGTGCTAGATCTTTCAACTGACTTTATTCTTTCTGCGGCTTTTTTGAGAACCCATGATGGATATCCTCTTGCTTTAAACCTCTCCATCATTATTCTCTCTTCTTTCTGGTAGTCTGATAATAAGCTACAGTTTCTTTTTGCTCTGAGTAGTTCTCCATATGGAATACTCCACTTTAAATTGTCAGGGTGACTACTCAGAGCATGAAGCAAAGTATTGCCAGCAGTACTCTTACGGTATAGGATTGTATGTACTTTGTTGTTTTTCACCTGCACACATGTATCTAGGTACTCGACTTTCTCTTTACTGATGGTACTTGTTAGTGTGATGTTTTTATTGTTCTGGTTTAGTTTATCAATGAACAGTACAGCCTCTCTCTCTTCACCTTGCCATACTAAAAAAATGTCATCGATATATCTAAGCCACAAAATGACTCTGGTGTTAAATTCTTGCAGATCTATTCTCACTAGGATGTCTTCCTCCCATGCCCCCATGAACATATTCGCGAAACTAGGCGCGAAACATGTACCCATCGCGGTACCGTGTTCCTGTTTATAAATCATATCATTAAACAGAAAATAATTGTTCATGAGACAAAATCTGATCATGTCCAGGATCATGCCTGTGTGTTCTAATAGGTTAATACTTCTGCGTTTCAAAAATCCTGCGCAGGATTGGATCCCTTGCTCATGGTCTATTATAGTGTACAATGAGTTAACGTCTAAAGTTATCAGAACGTAATCCTCTTGCCACACTAGTTCTGAGATTTTGTTGAGAAAGTCTTTTGTATCTCTTACGTAAGATGGAAGTGTAAAAACAAATTCTCGTAAGAAATGATCTGCGTATCGTGAGATATTTTCAAGGGAACTGCCTTTGGATGAGATGATTGGCCTGCCTGGGGGATTGTCCTTATTCTTATGTATCTTTGGGAGCAGATACATTACCGGTAGAATGGGACAGTCCTTTTTTAGGAAACAGAATTCCTCCCACTCTAACAGGCCTTTATCTTTCCATTCCTTAAGTAATTCCCACCCTTTGTTGATGCTGTCATTATACTCCACCCGTGTCACATTGGTATATGTCTTACCATCCTTAAGTTGTCTTAGCGCCTCATTAATGTACATGTCTTTAGGCAAAATCACAATATTGCCCCCTTTATCGGCAGGTCTTATTATGATACTCTCGTCACACGCTAGATCTTTAATTGCTTCTTTCTGGGTTGCAGTAAGATTGTATTTAAACTTCTTCATTTTCTTTGCCCAATTGTTTTTCCTGAACTTTAACATGTCGGCACTTACTAACTCCTGAAAAGTATCGATGTTATCATGTCCCATTTTGGGGATAAAAGTGGATTGGGGTTTGAAATTACTACATGCTGCTTTGTCATGTTGTATTTCCAATTCATTCAAGATGAGTAGGGAGTCTTGGCTCATACCTGTTTCATCTGGATTGTTTTGAAGTTCATGCAGGATTATCATTGTATCTATGTCACCAATTGTCAATGGCTCTTCCTGTGTATTGTGTATTTTGTGATGAGTTTCTCTATTCGCTGTTGGTTTCAATTTAAGCCATTTTTTTAATTTCATTTTTCTGCAGAATTTAAAAACATCAATTTTACTTTCAGTATAGTTCATTGGCATTGATGGACAGAAGGATAGTCCTAGACATAATGTTCTTTTAACTTTTTGGCTGATGGTTTTAGTGCTCAAATTTACAATAGTTTGATTTACCATTGTGTCATCCATCATTAGTTCTTTTTGGAGCGACTTTGTCTTCTTCCCATGTACTCCGTAGTTTTCTCTCCTCTTCCTTCTTTGTCCGGTCCTTTTCCTCCTCTTCCTCTGGTACCCCTTCCTCTTCCTAGATCTAGCGTGTGACGAGAGTATCATAATAAGACCTGCCGATAAAGGGGGCAATATTGTGATTTTGCCTAAAGACATGTACATTAATGAGGCGCTAAGACAACTTAAGGATGGTAAGACATATACCAATGTGACACGGGTGGAGTATAATGACAGCATCAACAAAGGGTGGGAATTACTTAAGGAATGGAAAGATAAAGGCCTGTTAGAGTGGGAGGAATTCTGTTTCCTAAAAAAGGACTGTCCCATTCTACCGGTAATGTATCTGCTCCCAAAGATACATAAGAATAAGGACAATCCCCCAGGCAGGCCAATCATCTCATCCAAAGGCAGTTCCCTTGAAAATATCTCACGATACGCAGATCATTTCTTACGAGAATTTGTTTTTACACTTCCATCTTACGTAAGAGATACAAAAGACTTTCTCAACAAAATCTCAGAACTAGTGTGGCAAGAGGATTACGTTCTGATAACTTTAGACGTTAACTCATTGTACACTATAATAGACCATGAGCAAGGGATCCAATCCTGCGCAGGATTTTTGAAACGCAGAAGTATTAACCTATTAGAACACACAGGCATGATCCTGGACATGATCAGATTTTGTCTCATGAACAATTATTTTCTGTTTAATGATATGATTTATAAACAGGAACACGGTACCGCGATGGGTACATGTTTCGCGCCTAGTTTCGCGAATTTGTTCATGGGGGCATGGGGGGCAGACATCCTAGTGAGACCAGATCTGCAAGAATTTAACACCAGAGTCATTTTGTGGCTTAGATATATCGATGACATTTTTTTAGTATGGCAAGGTGAAGAGAGAGAGGCTGTACTGTTCATTGATAAACTAAACCAGAACAATAAAAACATCACACTAACAAGTACCATCAGTAAAGAGAAAGTCGAGTACCTAGATACATGTGTGCAGGTGAAAAACAACAAAGTACATACAATCCTATACCGTAAGAGTACTGCTGGCAATACTTTGCTTCATGCTCTGAGTAGTCACCCTGACAATTTAAAGTGGAGTATTCCATATGGAGAACTACTCAGAGCAAAAAGAAACTGTAGCTTATTATCAGACTACCAGAAAGAAGAGAGAATAATGATGGAGAGGTTTAAAGCAAGAGGATATCCATCATGGGTTCTCAAAAAAGCCGCAGAAAGAATAAAGTCAGTTGAAAGATCTAGCACTCTGTTGACTCCAGAAATTGCTACCACACTACAGGAAGAAGAGGACAAAACTAGATTGATCATGACATTCAATGGTCACTCTACCCAAGTCCGTAAGATTGTACAACGTCACTGGGAAATCCTGAGAAATGACACCATTATAGGTAGTAATCTACCAACACAACCTATGATCACATACAGGAAGGGCCGCAGTTTCAGGGACACTCTTGTACATAGTGATCTCAATTTCAACCTTGAAGTGAGAGGTATTGATCTACCGGGCTTTTTTCCATGTGGCCATTGTAAAGCCTGCAGGAACAGCAAAATGGTCAAAGAATACATGAACACCAGCACCAATACCATGATTAGTATTTAACAATTTTTGACATGTACGAGTAACTTTGTTATCTATGTTTTGGAGTGTCCGTGTAAACTCCGATATGTTGGCAGCACCGTTCATATGGCAAAAAAACGTGTGCTGGAACATATGCGGGCTATTACAAATAAGGATAAACAATATCCTATTGCCCGTCATTTCTCAAGTCATCATTTCTCTGATTGTTCTAAACTTACATACTATGCCATTGAACAAATTACACCCAAAATGAGAGGAGGAAACAGGTTGTTGAGATTGAGACAGCGCGAATCAAAACACATTATAAGTATGTGCACTTTGTTTCCTAATGGCCATAATCTTGATGAAGAAATGGCAATACATCTGTATAATGAATGAATATGTTTTATATCAATGACTGCTTTGAGATGTATATTCTTATATATTCTCTTTTTATGTGTTATCTTGTTAACAGGAAGAGAAGAAAGGGTGTTTTGGCTGACCCAGTTTTGAGATCTACAAAATCTCCCCCCACTCCCCCCCCCCTTTTCTTCATCAGATCATCCGACGTCTTTTTGTGTAAGATAAATTAATATGGTTTTATAGTTTGAGCACATGAAGGTGAAATAAGGGTATAATATGACACCTAGCAATAATAATCGACAATAACATAAATTATATTTACCCACTAATCAGGGTACAATTTGAAATATTAAAAGTCCATTGTGAGATAACAGGAGATAAGGAATTAAGTTACCTGTTTATATAATCTATATAGACTCGATTTTTTACCCACTAACAAGGGGAACTAAAACTTTGGCAATAGGAGGCTTATAATACACCAAGGAAGCAAGTGTCGTCTCTAACATGATTCTTAACTCGCATCAGATAATAATGGTAACGTTGTGTATTCGGGTAAACTAATCCCCGGTAACCAGACATTTTTTATCCTTGCGACTTAGAACAAAACTTTATTTGACAAATGAACAATCGCCTGTATGCATTTATACGATATGATGATATCCGATAAGATGTACATGACTGCTCTATAAATGCATAGATTTCTGTCTACATATACGGAGGGGCAAAAGCTTAAAAAATCTAAAATAACAACACATAACGATTAATTTTCGTCAAATGTATAAAATGGTGTTGGTAAAATAGAGTATACCTTATTTAATAATTTTGTTTAATGGGAATTTTCCCTATTGCACTGTTTGCAACGTGAGGTGAAAATCACATGAGAATGTTGAAACGCAATGTACATGTTAAGATGGCACTCATGTTGCTTCCTTGTTTTTGATCCGATGTAACATCAATGGTGACAGCCTCTTTCTATTTCCATGACAGTCGAAAAGTATGTAATGGTGTCTTTTGTATGTACAACGTTGTGTGAACAAGCCACGACAGTGGCGAAACGCGTCACGGCGGGTCTATGATTTAAAATAAGCCCCCTTTACTTTTGGAATTGAGTCCGCTGTTTCTCTGCATGTGCCGCCCGAGAGCGCGAGTGGAACTTCGTTTTTTTGAACATATTTACTTGCCGGTTTTGCTCCGCCGGTATCTCGCGCCACCCTCTAAAGATTGAGGACACCAGAAAGGAGGATCTTGGCTTTAATATATATATATATATATATATATATATATATACATATACACTACTTAAGATATACGAAGATTAGCTTCCAAATAGATCTTGAGTAGCATGAACTAGTGGGGAGCTAACTGATGAAAATAAGAGACACTATAAAATGTAATTATCATGGAAGTGATAGGTTTCAGTCTGCAAAATAAATCACGTTGATGAAGCCAAGTCAAAGAAACAAGGGCATTTTTCTGTCTTCCATTAATTGCCACAAAAGTATTACTTGCAGATATTGCTGTTCTCTGTGCATTTGAGGACTATACAAATACCATATAGATCCATACCGGAAGAACAACATGAAATTACAAAGTCTGTATAACTGGAAACAGAAACATCTAAAGTAACACTGAATGTGTGATACTCTGCTTGGGATGACTATAAGGTGTTGAGCCATGATATCTCTAAATCTAAGCAAATGCCTTTTGGTGCATCTAGCTGAAGCCAGGCGGTCCTATTTGTTCCACAAAACTATCTCTTTGTTTTATATTCAGATTTTCTGCTCAGATAGGCCCTCCTACCAAATCACCCTATCAGGCTTCCTCACTCACTCTGTATTAAGAGGCCAACCAATGAACAGCGTCACAAAAGGTCTCACAACCCCATCATGAAACAGACAAAAATTCTAGAACGTCTGTTGTTACTGACTGTAAGAGATGTACCGCTGGGGAAAAAGCTGGTGCCTTTTTTCTACACTGCAAGACCCCTCTGAAGAAACTGCGCCCATCTCTCAGCTGTGTCCCCAGGTCCACTTTGATAGATGAAGCTCCTGCCTATTGCCCCCACCGATTAAATATTGGGAAAGTTTGCTGCAGCACAATCAGCTGACATGAGACAGCCTATCCTCCCTCCTTTAAATGAACTGCAAATGGATTTTGACTGATGAGCTTTATTACATCTTTCTCTGCACTGCAGGATCAATACTGTCAAGATGAATGTGGGCAGCGCGATCGATTACGTGTTAGGAATCATGCCCTTTCCTGAATTGGAAACAATGCCTAACAGATTGGGAGAATGCTTCAAGAGTCCCATCGGGAGAGGCAACAAGCTAAAATGTCCTCATATAAACCTGAAGCCCTCACATTATTCTATGTCTGTGTTTCCGTTCCCACGTGGAGATGATTTATGTATTGCCCTTGTTTCTAAAATCAATAGTTGCAAAATAAAATACACTTGCTCTCCCGATTGCCAGAGGGACGCCTGAAAAGACCGAACAGTTTTGTTATTTTAGTGAAAACAACAAAAGCGGATTCAAGCCAATTCCTTTTTTTTCGAGTCTACCTATTATAATAACTCTTTCTGCGCTTTATCCTAATGTTATGGAGTCAGTGGTGTGCGGAGAGATTGTCTAGAGCAGTCATTAGGCAGTATTTGTGTGCTTAACTTTCTCATCTGTCACTTCCAAACAAGCATTGCCTTCAGCAAGGTTCGCTACACACGTAAGTCTGCATCTCTTCCGGTGTGTCTCCTCTCTCTCACAGCAGCGACATTATGCTGGCAGGATTTTCTGATATTGTTTGGCTAACAAGACACACTGTGCCTTTAGGGTGACTTAGCATTTCCACCCCTAACCTTCCTGTCCTTTGGCATGTCCACACACATACTTTTGTGACAAAATACAATTGCATGATCAACAAAACAGACCACACTCTTTTTGTGGGCAAAAACTGTGGCAAGTTTATTCAGATTCTTTTATGCAAAACACAGGTAGGGTTAATATATGGGTGATCATCCGAGTGCAGCGCCATTTAGGAATATACACTGACTCCTGATGGAGCGGGGTTTTCGCGAAATGAAACCGGCTCGGATTGAACTCCCATAGTGTGAAATTATTAATCGTCTGGTGTGCAAATTGCATGAGAAAAAGGCTAATGAAAACTAAACAAGCGCAAACTAAAATGCTGGAGTAGGCCGCAAATTCTTATGATTAATGGAAAATAAAATGACTAATGCTGCTTGATCTATACCAATATGTTTTGGCAATAACAATAATCTGGGATGCGCATGGATAAACGCAACACATAGGGTGGTGCGCTATGGTATAGCATTATAAGTGATTAATAATGAATGTGTTTGTTTTCCGTAGAAGTCTGGTTTTCTGCTCTGCAGAAAAGGCCCGAGAGTAATTTTAGAATATAAATGCGAGTTTAATCCGAGCGAGAAAGGGAAGGTGGAAAACTGTTCGTCCTTAGAGAGCGGCGCAATTATAAAATCGAGTCACAATAGTTGTTACATGACTGAGATGGAGGAAATGTGTACTATGACGGCAGCTCCAATTTGTATTTTCCTGGGCTGGAAGTTGATAAAATGAGTAAAGAAGACAATGGACAGTCTTACAGAAGTGTCATGATGAGAGTGGTGTGACAGTACACCCCCTTCCTTAACCAATAGAATGAAGAGAAATTGTGTGTTATGATACATTGTGGGTTGGTCGTTTTGGTTTTAGAGTATAATATTAGGTACCTGGTGGGGGGTTAGGTGGTAGCGCGTTTTCCTTCTTTTGTTTGATAATCAATTTTATTGATTTAGTGAAAAACAAAGTGAATACATGGTACGAACAGCACAGCATAAGTCTCAGCAACACAACATGTGACATCTTGTAAGCAAACACATTTGTGACATTATACATTTTAATTTGTACTCCAACGGCCCAAGGAATGGTCTTGGGGAAACAAGGGCTATAATCAATTTGGTAAGTCTAGCCATTTACCCCACACCCTGCGATGCTTGGCCGGACAGCCCCTGGCTTCATATAGAGGGAGTTCCTTCGTAGCACACCAGTCCACCCCCCTGTGCCATTGAGAGACCTTGGGTGGAGTGGGGTTTTTCCAAGCCATTGCTATATCGCGCTTGGCTACTACCAGGGCGGTGCCAAGGAAAGTCTTGTCTGCTCTCAACCCGTCTAACCCGTCTGTGACACCCGGTAATATATTTAGTGGGTTATGTGGGACTTTCCACCCCAGTACCTCTGTGAGCTCAGTTTCCAGGGTATTCCAGTATAAAGTTATAGGTGGGCAGGACCATACCATGTGGAAGAAGTCTGCATGTTCGGTCCCACACCTTGTACAGGAGGGGCTCGAGGTGAGGCCTGCCTTATATAGGTGGTTGGGGGTGAGGTAGGAGGTATGGAGATAGTAAAGCTGAACCAGGCAAAGCCTGGCTGAGGTTGTGATACTTCTGGGGGCCATCAGAGCATCCCTCCAGTCCTCCTCCTCCAGAGGGCCCAGCCAAACCTCCCATCTGGCTCTCAACAAGTCAAGGGATGCTGGACCGTTGTTGGTCAGAGAGCGGTATGTACGTGAGATACCTCCTCTGCCAAGGTTACCCATTGTGATCTGAGCTTCAAGGGTGCTGTGTTCTGGAAGGGATGTGCCCGCTTGTATGTGTGTGTCTAGGGCATGATGGAGTTGCAAGTACCTGCAAAACTGGGATGAATGAAGCGAGTGTCTGAGTTGCAGATCTGCAAATGAGCGGATAATAATGCTGACCCACATGTCTCCAAGCAGGGTGATACCGATGAGGTCCCAACTCCTAAAACCCTCTAGGCCACTCACCTCCCGCAACCATGTGCTTTTGCCATAAGGGGGTTTGCTGTGTCAATTTGCCTTTCCATTGGGTGTGTTGCGGGGAAGTATTCCATGCTGACAGGATTGCGTGAGTCATCGTGGGGAGATCTTGGGGAATGGGTGATCCGTACATCATGGCTTGAATTCATGATAATTCCAAGTCTTTTAGTTCGGTTCTGTATGCGGGATCAGACCACCACCCATTAAACCAATCATACAGGACCAGTAGGCGGGTTGCAAGATAGTAGAGGTGGAGGTTGGTGAGTCCCATTCTGCTGTCATAGGGAGGGATCTGGCAGCACAAGAGCGCCAAGAGCTGTGTTCGGCCACTCCAGAGGAATTTTGTGATGAGACTGTCTATTCCTCTGAACCATGTTCGCGGGAAGTGAAGCGCAGTAGTCTGAATAATGTAGAGGAATCGAGGAAAGATCATCATTTTAAATAGTGTTATCCTCCCGGATTAAGTGGTAGTTGTTGCCATTTCTGCAAGTCCTATGCAAACAAATGATGGTTGGAATGCTGAATAAATCATACAATCACCTCCAGTAAAGAGATCTGGGTTAAATCCATTGTTCTTTTGCTACCCATGCCACCCCAGTTTAGACCCAGCCATATGCAAATCAGTCTTGACCCTTTGCTTCATGGGAACAGTCCAGACCGAACTGCCAAGCCAGGTCCTCCCTGGACCGGAAACAAGCATCCTGGGACCGGTTTCTGGGTATTACCCTTCATCAGCTAGGCTAGCTTGAATACAGTGACACAGTGAGCAAGGGACCCACGTCTGGGCATACACATCCCACTTACGGTGGGAAGTGCTACGCAAACAAATGATGGACGGAATACCCTGACGGGGGTCCCATGCTCTCCATGCCACTGGAATCAAGCTATCCTGGCTAAAGAGGGGTGAAACCCCAAAACCGGTCCTAGGTTGCTTGCTTCCTGTCTAGGGAGAACCTGACTTGGCAGTTCGGGCTGGACTGTTCCCATGAGCCACCGGGTCAAGACGGATTTGCATATTGCTGGGTTGAAACTATAATGGCAAGGTGAGCAAAAAAACGATGGATATGGGCCCAGATCTCTGTACTGGAGTGAATGTATGACATTGTTCTGCATTCTGTCCATCAACTGTTGTTTTTGCATTGGTCAGTTGTCACCCGAGTGGGACGGGTATGCCCAGACTTGGGTCCTGTGCTCTCCATGCCACTGGAATCAATCTATTCTGGCTGAAGAGGGGTGAAGAGCCCGACACCGGTCCTAGGATGCTTGTTTCCAGTCCAAGGAGGACTTGGCTTTGTCAGTTCGAGCTGGACTGTTCCCATGAGGCACAGGGTCAAGACTGATTTGCATATGCTGGGTTCAAACTGAAATGGCATGGTGAGCAAACAAGGGATGGATTTAGGCCCAGATCTCTGTACTGGGGTGAATGTATGACATTGTTCTGCATTCTGTCCATCAACTGTTGTTTTTGCATTTGTCACCCCGAGTGGGACGGGTATGCCCAGACGTGGGTCCCGTGCCCTCCATGCCACTGGAATCAAGCTATCCTGGCTGAAGAGGGGTGAAGCCCTGAACCCGGTCCTGGGATGCTTGTTTCTAGTCCAGGGAGGACTTGGCTTTGTCAGTTTGAGCTGTACTGTTCCCATGAGGCACAGGGTCAACACTGATTTGCATATGGCTGGGTTCAAACTGGAATGGCATGGTGAGCAAAAAAACTATGGATTTAGGCCCAGATCTCTGTACTGGGGTGAATGTATGACATTGTCCTGCATTCTGTCCATCATTGTTTTTGCATTTCTGCAAGTCCAGCTTAGTTTTGGTGACTAGGGGAGTCACATTGAGTGCCCAGGCTAGGTCAGGGAGGAGGGCAATCTAAATACCTAAGTATTTGAAGGATTGCCTCCTAATGGGGATGGTGGACTGCCAGTCGTAGCAATCCCGTGAGAGATGCAGAGGGATTAGGGTCGACTTGGCCGAGTTCAGGTGTAAAGCTGAAACTCATTCAAAGGTGTGTAGTATCTGCAGGCATCTGGGACTGGATCGGGCCGGGTCTGTGAAGTACAACAGAACATCATCAGCATAGAGTGCAATTTTGTCCTCGTGCAATCCCACCCAGTTCCAGCCTTGGACTTGATTATCCGATCAGATGAAGGTAGCCAGAGGTTTCATTGCTAAGGCAAAAAGGAGGGGGGAGAGCGGGTAGCCCTGGCGCGTTCCCCTTCTGAATGGGTAGGATTGCGAGAGGGTTCCGTTAACCAGCACCCATGCAGTTGGCTTGGAGTAAAGAATGTGAACCATATGACGAAATTTAGGGCCCAAACCCATGATCAGCACGACACCCTTCAGGTAACCCCAGTCAAAAGAGTCAAATGCTTTCTCGAAGTCGACTAGGAGGAGCGCCAAATATGGGGTAAGCTGCTGACGATTGGCTAAGTCCAAATGCAACCGCCTCAAACAGTGTCTGGTGCCGCGTGCGGGCGTGAAGCTACATTGGTCGGGGTGGACTAGCCTATTGAAGTGTGGCTTGAGACGTTGCGCCAGGATTGTGGCATATATTTTGACTTCTGTGTCAATTACGGATATAGCTCGGTAGTCAGCACAAGCCGATGAGGGCGGTTGTGTTTTGGGAATTATGACAATTGTGGCCGTATCAGTCTCCGGGGGGAAGGAGCCTTTTTATATGGCTTCTTCATACAAGGTCGCAAGATGAGGGACAAGTGTCTCGCGATATGCCGTAATATTATTCTTGCGGGAAGCCGTCTTGGCCGGGAGTTTTACCAGCTGCAACCAGCGACAGGGCGCCCTGTATTTTCTTGCATGTGATCGGGCTTTCCATACTGTCTGATTCATTCCCGGCTAGCCGGGGAAGATGAAGATCTCCTAGCGTGACCATCTCCGTCAGTGAGGACTCTGGTTTCCGGGCGGAGTATAGGTTGGAATAGCAGTCTGCGAAGGTTTTGGCCATCGCTTGGGGAGAGGGGTGGGTGTTGCCTCCTGGATCATGGATCTCCGGGATGATTCGGTTTGCTAGGAAGTATGACACCAATCTATATAACGTTTTCCCGTTCTTATCGCCCCAACCGTATACCTGAGTGATGGAGGAACGCCATAGGATTTTTGCAAAATCAAGAGACATTTGCCTCAGTTCGTCAAGTACCAGTGTCAGTTGGCGCCGTTGAGATTCAGCGGTTGATCCAGCTGTTTCTCTCTCAAGCTGGTAGGCCTGGGATTCGAGAAGGACAAGTCTTTGGTCTCATGCCTCCCTTTGTGCTTTGAGGCGGCTTTTGGCGAGGCCACAAATCGTGGCCTTACCTGCCTCCCATAAGGTGCCCGGGGATGAGACGGAGGCTTGGTTAGTGAGGAAGTATTGCTTGACTTCATTGCTGAGTGCTTCTTTGAAGTCCTTGTCTTGGAGAAACCAGGCGTCCATCCTCCACACTGGACGAGAGCAGTAGCTGGGTCTCTTAGGGTCAAGAGGACCGGCGAGTGGTCCGGGATGTCCCGGGGAGGATTTGTATATCTACGACTAGACGACATTCTGGCGCCGGCATGAATAGCATGTCGATGTGAGAGTGGCTACCATGTGCAGCTGAGGTATGTGTGTATTGGGTGGCCCGTGGATTACAGGTGCGCCATATGTCACATATTCCCATGGCTTCATCCCAAGTTGTCAGTTGTTTGGCTTGTGAGATACGTGAGGTGGAGGTGCCCCAAGTGGCGTCACAATTGGCCTGCATGACAGCGTTGAAGTCACCCCTACCACTGTTGTACCATGAGGAAGAGATGAGAGTATGTTACCTATATGACCTAGGGTCTGTGTGTGGTTGGCAGCAGGAATGTAAATGGAGAGGACGTTAAGTGTTTCTTCACCCAGGGTGCCAGAAAGGGCTACAAAGCAGCCTTTGGGGTCTTTGACAGTGTGGGTCGGTACAAAGGGAAGGCTATGCATCAGGAGAATTGCAAGCTCTCGTGAACCTCTCGCGAAACCGGAGTGCCATATTCTTTCAAAGCCATATCTGGCAAGGAAGGGGCAGATATTGCCCATAAGGTGAGTCTCTTGGAGCATGAGGATGTCAGGGGCCTGTCTTTGGGCCTGTCTCAGGACCGCAGTCCATTTGATTTTGTCTAACAGGCTATTCACGTTCCATGACATAGTACGGAGTGAGTTCTCCTTAGATGTCATTATGCCTGGGGTGGAATAGGAGGCCTGACGTGCCCCAGAGGGCCGTTGTGCAGTGGAACCCAAGAGGTCAAGGCACAAGAAGTGTGATTGTCATCTGTTGAAGTGTGTTTGCGGTGTAGTGTGTTTGCGGTGTCATCTCATAATATGAAGTAGCTGAGATGCTGTGGATCTATGATAGTTGAAGAACTAGAAACTTGGGGCAATGGCCCAAACCCTCTCCCCTCCCACCCTATACTTCAGAAATGGAAGCATCTGTCGTCCCTTAACTCTTAAGATAGATTAAACTATAACGTTTAGAGTCAATGAAGCGTGATGGACCCCTCTTGTTACAGGATCAGAATGCGCATCGGCAGAATTATCTGAATACTGGTGCATTTGCCAGTGCACGGTTATACTTTGACTGGTGTGATCGCTCTGTCTACAGTGTTCCATGGGATGATCAGCTCAGGAGAGCCAGACTGCAGGAGAGATCGGAGTCTGTGGAGACCGTAGCCATGATTATGGAGGGAATGTTCAAAGCAGGCAAGCGATCGCAGAATCCAGAGCTCCTACGAGGGCGAGGCTCAGGCGACAAGGCCCGGTGTTGGAAGGGTAAACATGTGGACATTGGTGAGCCAGACTTGGCCCTACCCGTCTTCCGGCCTCTGCGGGACTGCGTGCGCCTCCTTCATGAGGCCAGGTCTTGAGTAGAAGAAGATTGGGCTCCTGGTATCGAGGCAGCGGATTGGAGTCGGAGGGGATGCTCCTCCGTCAGCCAGAGCCAAGCCGCCTTGGGACTATCGAAGAAGAGTGTTTGTCCCTGGAAGACTACCCACAGCCTCGCTGGAAAGAGTAACCTGTACTGTAATTTGAGGGTGAGGAGTTTTTGTTTCACCTCCGTATAGGAACGCCTGTGAGCTTGAACCTCCCTAGTATAATCTAGGAATATCATTATGGTGTGGTTTTGATACGTAACAGTTTTCAGGGCACGGACTTGTTGTAGGATGAGGTCCCTGTCTCTGAAATTGAGGATCTGTGCTATGATGGGTCGGTGTGCAGCACCGGGGGGGAGGTTTGGGGCTAGGGAGCGGTGTGCTCGTTCCACCGCAAACCAGGTCGAGAGCTTGTCTTTGGGTATCCTCAAATTGATCCAGTTCTCGATAAAAGACTCCATCGGACATGCTCTGAGCCTTATGGGAATCCCACAAAGCGTAGGTTGTTGTGCCTAGACCTGTTTTCGGCATCTTCTGCCCTCCTGTGAAGCTCCCTGGCCTGGGTCTGCATTTGGGTAATTAGTTCTTTCAAGCATGATAAGTCATCTTCAACGAAGGAGATGCGGGATTTGGTTTCGGCGATCCTGGCCGTTGCATTGCAGAGGTCTTGGCGAAGCAGGGCCATATCGACATGCACATCCCCAATCTTGTTCTCAATGGAGGCTTGAGAGGCGGAGATGGCTTGCAGGATCGTGTTGACGTCTCCAACCTCTGGAGTACTTCCCTCTATGGCCTCGGACTGAGTCCCGGTCTCGTTGACAGTTTATTGATCCATTTTAGTTTGCGTCACCGGTGGTTTTGCAGTCCGGTCCTTCCCCATGGCTGGGAGGTGTGGAGTAGATCGCCAGTGGGTAGTGGTTAGCCTAGTTGTTAGATGGAGCCACTGGGAAGGTAGTGGTCGATGCTTGTGGATAGTTGTTGCACCTCTGTGGGCTCCTTGGGGCTCCACTGGAAGCGGGGCCACTGTGTGACGTTTGTCTGGATACACCGCAGCAGTTTGGTGATCTTATCGCAGGTGAAGGGGGCAATCCTCCCCGCGCCACTGCATCGCAACCAGGACCCTAGGCTGACCGCTCCACCCAACAGTGGTCTAAGCGGGGGGCTGAGTGCTACTGAGTGGTAATTAAAGATGTGGATGTGTTACAGGAACTGGAAGGAGGATGCAGCCTTCGGTGGATCCATACTCGCACTGCAGAAGGGGAATCAGTGAATGCTGTTTACGGGGAGTGAGTCACACTTGAGGCTGTTGGAACCAAGTGGTGCAAAGAGGGGGGGAGGTGGGCCACAGGGATCACAGCTTGGGCCCCCAACCGAGGGGTGCCGAAGACAAGCGTTTATAAGGCCCTCTGGGGCAGGCAGATCGTACCTCCACCACTAATGGGTCGTAGTTGAGGATGCAGTGGGCAGTATCGAACCTCTGGCAATTGCTCTGTGACCTGTATCAAGTATGCACACTGCCCACCCAACTGAGGTAGACAGGGAGAAGTGGGTTCTTCCACTGAGTGGACTGAGAACCGGTAACTGGGGGTCTAGCAGGGCAAAGAGGGTGGGGGGGCCTGCAGCCCACCACGCGGTCTCGCTGTCGATACCCCTCCCTCAGCCACTTGAGCTTGGCTGCACCAGTCCGCTTAGGGAGTCGGGTCAGATCCCTCTCGTCGAGCAAGGTTTAATGCCCCAACTACCAGCCCAGTTACTGCGCGCCGAGCCGGGCACACTGCTGTAATTAGGGTAGGAGATTTCTGTAGGTGGTGGGGGGTGGAGGGGGCAAGGGCTCGGCCTGAGGTCTCCGTTGTATGACTATGACAGCCGATCCCTCTCTTGGTGATCCTCGCGCCCACATCAAGACGTTAATGACTGGCGGGAGTGGGCCCCCTTTCCCTGGCGCGGTGCAGGAAGCCCACCTCACCGCTCCGATGGATCTCCAGCGTCGCTTGGCCGGTGAGGGATTGCTGGACACCACTTTATGATCCAGTCTCTCCTCATTGCCACAGAGACCAGCGTACGTCCTGGGCCACAGGATTATTGCAGCGGCAGAGGGGGGGGGGGGCTGGGCTCTGCTGCCCAGGACAGAAGCCGGTACCCCGACCTTTACTCTGGCCAGGAACAGCCCCACAGGCTGCAGCTCGTCCCTGGACTCGGAGGTCCGAGCGGGCGGAGAGGGGATCCCGCCCTGGGTTTCTCTTCTCCCAGTCACCGGGGGCTCGTATCCCCATGTCGGCCCACAGCTTCGGAGATCACTCACCTTCAGTAGGGTGGTTGGTGCCTCGGTGCGGCTGCAGAGCACGGCAGAGGGGCCAACCGCCGTGAAGGATTATCCAGTTGCTGAGTCCAGCCTCCAGGCCAGGCTCACGGCCCGCAGGCACTGCCATTTTTCTGTAGGTGGCTTAGGGATCCGGGGCAGTATCGCTGCTGCAGTGGTCCCTGCTTCAGTTGCCCACATTGGCCCACAGCTCCAGAGATCACTCACCCCCAGCAGGGTGGTCGATGCGTCAGTCCGGCTGCAGAGCTCGGCAGAGGGGCCCACTGCCGTGAAGGATTATCCGCCTATCCACTCACTCATTGCATTGATGTTGAGATATTCCTCTGTCATTTTCATTTATTGTTTCTTGTGTGGTAATCGATGGTTCGAGCTGTGTTGTATTCGATGAGCAATCACATTATTTGGATAAAGCATTATAAATATACTAGTGAATTTGTCTTTATTAGAGTTATTGAATTTTGTTTATGATGAGTTTTACTAGTCCCAGGTATTAGTTTGCCAAACCTTGATTACATAAATAAAGGTCGCATAACCACAAAGTATATACGATGATGATATACCAATTGGAATTTGGTAAGTTTGGTACTTCACTCACCCAGCTTGAAGGAGCTTGTTGGGTAATGAATTGGGCCCAGATAATGGAGATTTGTATCCTTTATTTACAACGAAGGATTTGCCTGTTGAGTTGAGAGAAACAGTGATGACTGATGTGTGGGATTTTTCAGGAAAAGACATTGGATTGATGAAAGGAGTTGATCCTATCCAAATCTCAGTCAAACAGGGAGCAGAATTTCCAAAAACACCACACTACAAAATGAGCCCAGAGACTTTTGCAGGAGTTACGCCTGTAATTGAGCAAATGATTGAACAAGGTTTCTTGAGAGAGATATTAGGGAGTCCCTGTAATTTACCTATTATTGGGATTAAGAAACCGAGCGGCAAGTACAGGATAGTTCAGGCCTGAGAAAGGTGAATAAGATTGTGGTACCTTGTTGTCCAATAGTGACAAACCGACAGTGATTCTTTATCAAATTCCCTATGACACAGAGTGGTTCACAGTAATTGATTTGTGCCAAGCATTTTTCTCGATACCTTTGCATCCGGATAACCAATATCTTTTTGCGTTCCGGTTTGGAGACCGTGTTTTGGCATGGTGCCGAGTTCCTCAAGGGTATACAGAGAGTCCTTCAATTTTCAATCAGATATTGAAAAGTGTTTGGAGTCATTGGTAATGCCAGAAGACTGCACTACATAGATGATTTACTTGTTGCATCAAAGACACAAGAAGCATGTGTGACCAATACAATTGCTCTACTGAACCATTCAGCAGTAGGTGGGCATAAGGTGTTACCGGCTAAATTACAATTTTGTCAAAAAGAGGTTCAATATTGGGACACAAAATTGAGAAAGGAGTCAGGAAACTATCACAAGATCGATTTGCTGTGATCTTGCAATTGGGTCCTCCCAGAACACAGAAAGAAGTTTGAATGTTTCTGGGTATGGTTGGATACTGCAGTCAGTGGATCAGTGGTTTCTCACCGACAGACAAGCCATTACAGAGATTGACTCACAAAGATGTAGTTGATTCAATTCAATTGGATGAGGGAAGCATGAAGGCATTAGCAGAGATGCAAGATAGTCTTTGTCGAGCACCTGCATTGGGAATGCCAGATTATTGCAAGGACTTTGCACTATTCTGTTGTGAGAAAGATGGATGTGCACTTTCAGTCCTAACTTAAACGCATGGAATGGCACATTGTCCAGTGGCGTATTTCTCTGCCACCTTGGATTCAGTGGCAGCATCATTGCCAGGTTGTCTGAAAGCAATGGCTGCTACTTCTGTGAGTTTGGAACAGAGTAAGTCAATTGTGCATCCAGTGAAGGTGTATGTGCCACATTCTGTTGAGATTCTGTTGACAGGATGTGTACGCAACATCTCACAAGTAGTCGTTTGACTAGATATGAGTGAGTGATATTGAGTCCTGAAATTGTGACTGTGACGCAATGTACAACATTGAATCCTGCAACCTTTCTTGCCGAGTACAAGTTGTGAGGAAGTGGTGGAGGAAGCAGATAATAAATGTCTGGATGTGACAGAGTTGTGTACCAAACCATGGCAAGATATAAGAGACACACCATTGCCAGAATCAGACGGTGTAATGTTTGTGGATGGCTCTTGTTTGAGAGAGGAAAGAGGTGCTTTGCTTGCTTCTTATGCTGTATGTACAGTTGCCATGGTTCTTGAAGCATCGTGTCTAGAGGGAGTAAATTCAGCACAAATTTCGGAGCTGGGTGCTTTAACCAGAGCATGTATAATTGGCACGAATCTGAGAGTAACCATATTCACTGACACTCAATATGGTTTTGGGGTGGTTCATGACTTTAGGCATTTGTGGATGCAACGTGGTTTTCTGACTTCTTCAGGATCACCAATTAGAAACAGCAAAGATGTAAAGGATTTGAGGTTGCATTATAGTTGCCCAAAGAAATTGTAGTGGTCAAATGTCCGGCACATAAATCTGGAAATGACTATATGACGAGAATCGTTATGCTGACCAGGTGGCCCGATTCTGTGCACAAAATTCAGTTTCAATTAAGAAAGGAACAGAAAAATAAAATACAAATTGTCACTTAATGTTCTCTTCTGTGGAAACATGGGAGGAAGTTAGACAATTGCAGGAAGAGGCCGGTGAGGAAGAAAAATAAATTTGGATAAAATCAGGATGCACTCGAAAAGTAGACGATTAAGTATGGGTGTGTAGTGATGGAAGACCAATAATGCCAGATAGCTTATTATCTCAGATGGCAAGGATGTATGGCTTAACACATGCAGGAAGAGATGTCATGATTAGGCTTTTTAAACAGTCTTGGTATAACCCAAATTTTAGGGTCATTGCAGAGAATCTTTGCCAGAGATGCATAGTATGTCAGCAGCAGAATCCAGGGAGAAATACTGGGGACGAATTGGAAAAGCAGCAGGACCATTTACTCGATTACAGGCAGACTCTATTGAGCTCCCTCCTTGTAATGGACTGAAGTATGTGTTGGTTGTCTGTTTTCTCATTGGGTAGAAGCATATCCAACAAGAAGAAATGATAGTTGCCAAATTGCTTTTGAGAGAGAGATAATACCACGGTTTGGATTTCCAGTCTCTTTAGAAATGGATAGAGGGACTCATTTTAACAATGAGATAATTTAGATGATTTGTAAAGCATTAGAAATTGAGCAAAAGCTGCACTGTGCCCATCGACCAGAAGCCTCAGGTGTGGTCGAACAAATAAATAGCATTATAAACTCGAGACTCACAAAAGTATGTACATCCACAGCACTAAAATGGCCAGATATTTTGCCCTTGGTTTTGATGAGTCTAAGAAGCATTCCTGATAAAAAAGACTGGATTGTCCCCGCACAAAGTGATTGTGAGGAGAGTAATGAGACAGCGGATAGTACCAGCAAATCAACTGATGAATATTACTGATGATCTAGTGCTCAATTATTGCAAAGGATTGGCTGATGTGGTGCATTTTGTGTCTTATCAGGTTGGAGAAGTTGCAACCACAGCACAGCAAGACCATGGACATGATCTAAGTGCAGGAGAGTGAATTCTGGTGAAGAAGCATGTGAGAAAGTTGTGTTTGGAGCCACGTTGGCATAGGCCATATCAAGTGATACTAGTGACAACGACAGTAAAATGTGATGGCTTGCCTAATTGGAGCCACGCGAGCCACACAAGAAGAGTCCCAAGTCCGCTTTAAAGACTAGGAGAGGAAGATCGGCAACAAACAGAGGGTCAAGAAGAACCTGAAATTGAGCCTGAGTTCAAACCTGAGCTTGAACTTGAGCAAAGTCAAATAAAGTGGGCACCAGCTGCTGGTTATCGTGCGACTGCTGTTGAAGTAAATGAAGGAGAAGTGTTGATTGAAAATAAAGGTCAAGAGCAAGTACAACAGAGAGAAGAATCGAACAAAAGGAGGTGTGAACTTGGCTCTGAAACTGAAATTGTGGAAGTTAAGAAAGCCAGAAGAGGAGACGTGTGGCCAAAGTGAGTGAACAGACAAAAATACACTCTGAGAGAAAAATCACCAGACACAATATTGGAAGTATCGAGCCAAACAGAGCAAAGTGACTCGGAAGAAGATACAGTTCAGAGAACAAAAAGATCAAGAATTCCGAACAAGAAATACACAGCACCTGAATGTACATATGTGGTGTCTGAAGAAGCTGAGCACAAAGAGCAGTGCAGAGAGAACACTGGTACAGAATTGAGTCATGCAACTGATTATGAGCCACGCTAAATAAAATGTGTACTATTGGGTTGCAGAAAATTGAATATTCACTTGGAGGAGTGTAAAAAATCAAAGCTAGAACGGAGTCGAAGGCTGTGAAGTTATAAAAAATAAAAAAAATAAAAAGAGGGGTGAAGCAACAAGGCTTAAAAGTGTTTGGATTCACGAATTATTTTAAATTATTTTTTTAAATAAGATTTGTATTGAATTGGCTGAGGCCAATAATATAGAGACTGGATATCAAACCGAAATTTTAAACGTAGATGTATTAATGCTTGCTTTATTAGTGTTTTATTATTAATGTTGATTTGGTTAACATTAATTGCTGTTGTGCCTTACTTTATGTTTCCAAATGGAAATAATAATACTAATAGTGTGATGAGTGTGAAAGTAGATGTGGATAATCTTAAAGAAGATTCAAAAACTAATATGAAGAGGATGATAGATTACAGTGTCTCTCACCAGGATAATTCTAATAATGAATTTCGTTAAATGTTTTTACAAAATTATTGTATGAGTATGTTGACACGCTGGATACGAGAGATTGTTACGTCTGCATGCAACTACCATCGTCTGTCTCTGAGGGAGTGACTTACAATCACTTACCTCTAAAATATGGAGTGTCTTGTAGTGTCCTAACTAGTCTATTCTACGAGAAGGGTAGTGTACAATACTATTATTCAAACATGGATCTAGTTTTTCTGAAATTCCAATTACAAAGAATATAAATATAGTGTATAGTGCTAGAAATGCAGAATTTATGGGCGAGTTTTTTCATTCGACCAAGGCAATTGATATAGTATATGCGCATAGATATAACTTAACATGCAGATTACGTCAGGAAGAGATAGAGTTTATTAATATGGTAGAGGATAGAAGACAGAGTTTTAGAAAAAAGGCTGCTGAACAGAAGTCCCATGTACCTCTGTGGGCTTTTAGAGAAGTTGATTATAAAAAGGGTGAGACATACGCTGCAATGACTTTAGATTTGCATCAAAAAAGGGAAGCTTTGCTTACTTAGATTAACAACTGACTATAATAACTATTTCATTGGTTCTAGTGAATGAGATCATGTTTTCTTAATAACGGGAGGTTGGGGAATAAGATGAGGAACTAATCCTATTTTCCCTGGAATTTATTATGTGTGTGGTAAGAATGCCTATTACAGGTTGCCTGCACATTGGTATGGGTGTTATTATATGGGAATAGTTTTCCCCAAGGTTTACTATTTAGACAAGAGTCATGGAATTAATGAAAAGAAGAGTGAACTAATCCATAGTAAGAGGGAAATAAGTTTTTCAGAAATTGTGGGTGATATTTTTGGAGCATTGATACCTTCAGTTGGGGTAATTCTAAATTCACACAAAATTAGAAAATTGTCCACAGTGGTTGATCATTAATCAACAGACACTGCTGGTGGGCTCTCGATGATTGATACTGAAATTATTGCGATAATGTCTATGGTCCTGCAGAATAGACTTGCCCTTGATCTATTATTGGCTAAAGAGGGTGGAATCTGTAGCATGTTCAAAATCCAACAATGTTGCACATATATCCCTGATAAGAGTAAAAGTTTAGAGGGGTATATTAGAAACATTGCAAATCTTTGAGCTGATTTGGCAGAACAGATGGATGACGGTGCTTGGGAGATACTTGGTGACGGTTTCTCCTCAGTGGAAATTGGTTTTCTGCTTTTGGTAATAGTCTATTAGGGAGAATACAATCGTCAATAGTTGCTGTTGCTACAGGGATACTAATGATACTACTGATATACAAGTGTTGCGAATGTAAGAAAGGAACACAAGATGTTAAACGATGAGCAAGAAAACGGAAGCAAGAAGAAATAGAGTTAGAAGACAGGAGAGGAAATTACTATGAAATAGTAAAGGGTATAGATGGAGTTATGTTGAAACAAAAGAAAACTACAGCTTTCAAAAAAACCAAAAAATTATGACAAATTTTATTTGTGGGATTTTTGGTGATGGCCCGCCATTAAACGGGGGATTGATGGAGCAGGGATTTCCTGAAATGAAACCTGCTCGGATTGAACTTCCATAGTGTGAAATTATAATCGTGTGGTGTGCAAATTGCTTGAGAAAAGGGCTAACATAAGGGCTAATGAAAACTGCATAAGTGCCAACTAAAATGCTGGATTAGGCCTCAAATGCTTATGACTAATCAAAAATAAAAGGACTAATGCTGCTTGATTGTTCTATACTAATATGTGTTGGAAATAACAATAATCTGGGATGCGCATGGGTAAATGCAACACATAGGGTGGAGCACTATGTTATAGCATTATAAGTGATTAATAATGAATGTGTTTTCTTTCTGTAGAAGTCTGGTTTTCTGCTCTGCAGCAAAGGCCCGAGATTCATTTTAGAAAATAAATGCGAGTTTAATCTGAGTGAGAAATTGAAGGTGGAAAACTGTTCGTCCTTCACGGGTCCTGTGTGCATGCCAAAGTTTTCGTGGAGAAACAAAATAATCTTCGGAAGCGGTACACTTCCTTAGAGAGCGGCGCAATTGAACAATCAAGGCACAAAAGTTGAACATGACCGAGATAAAGGAAATGTGTACTATGACGGCAGCTCAAATTTGTATTTTTCTTGGCTGGAAGTTGATAAAATGAGTAAAGAAGACAATGGACAGTCTTACAGAAGTATTTTGTGCTACAATGGTCTCTAGGGAGGTAAGGATAGGAAGTAATAAATGAATACAGATCCAATCAGTGCTGTATTGGTTAACTTATCCAGCCGGACAGAGGTTCGATATTTATTTTATCGATGCAAAAACAACAGTTGATAGACAGAATGTAGAACAATGTCATACATTCACCCCAGTACAGAGATCTGGGCCTAAATACATTGTTTTTTTGCTGACCATGCCATTCCAGTTTGAACCCAGCCATATGCAAATCAGTCTTGACCCTGTGCCTCATGGGAACAGTCCAGCCCGAACTGCCAAGCCAGGTCCTCCCTGGACTGGAACCAAGCATCCTCGGACCGGTTTTGGGGTTTCACCCCTCTTCAGCCAGGATAGCTTGATTCCAGTGGCATGGAGAGCACGGGACTCACGTCTGAGCATGCCCGCCCCACTCGGGGAGACAAATGCAAAAACAGCAGTTGATGGACAGAATGTAGAACAATGTCATACATTCACCCCAGTACAGAGATCTGGGCCTAAATCCATCATTTTTTTGCTCACCATGCCATTCCAGTTTGAACCCAGCCAAATGCAAATCAGTCTTGACCCTGTGCCTCATGGGAACAGTCTAGCCCGAACTACCAAGCCAGGTCCTCCCTGGACTGGAACCAAGCATCTCAGGACCGGTTTCGGGGTTTCACCCCTCTTCAGCCAGGATAGCTTGATTCCAGTGGCATGGAGAGCACGGGACTTACGTTTGAGCATACTCGTCCCACTTGGGCTGCATGTAATACGACTTTGCGATGGCAGCATGATGGCCTCAAGTAAAGAAATCCGCTATCCCGGATGCTGACCCCCTGAGCAACACAGAGCATTCATCGACTATTGGTCATTACGCCGTCCGAGCACAGGCCAGTGGCTCCACTCCTGTGAATCTCACTAATTTCTTTACTTGAGGCCATCGCGAAGCCGTATTACCCGCAGCCCGTCCTGAAGTGTTCCCTGAAGTGCCCCTTGATCCTCGACCTGCCAGTACTGAATATCTGTGCTGGCCGGAGCCCCTACCAAGCCCGGACACTCCCGCATCCGGTATTGTCAAACCCACAGTCTTGTGGCAGGCCCTTCAGACTTCCTCAATTATCTTAGGCACTTATATACAGGCATGCTAATATAATCTCCTGAAGATGATCCACGCATTGCTCACTTGGATCGAAACGCCGTCGACACCGTAAAACGCCTCATGCACTAAATGTGATGTCATTATTAACTGTGTAGAGACGTTACTTGCGATTTGTTATGTAAAATTCATACTACTTGTCAAAACAAACCGTACGTGTTGCCTGAGCCTCGCTTAAATGTTCTCCCTATTTTATGTTTGTATGTTTGTGTAGTACGATGCACACTTGTGTCCCACTTTTCAGTATTTGATTATATCCCAAAAACTTGCTGATAAATTAAATATCGAACCTCTCTACGGCTGGATAAGTTAACCAATAAAGCACTGATTGAGTCTGTATTCATTTGTTACTTCCTATCCCTACCTCCCTATGGACCATTGTAGCACAAAATAATTGATTCCCGAGGCCCCGGACTGACTTTACTTGGGTCCCCTTGTTGTTTGAAAAGTTTGGTCTGACAGTACATCCCCTACCTTAACCAATAGAATGAAGAGAAATTGAGTTTTATGATACATTGTGGGTTGGTCATTTTGGGTTTTAGAGTAAAAATATTAGGTACCCGGTAGGAGGGGTTAGGTGGTTGCGTGTTTTCCTTCTTTGCGAGAAGAGAGAGCTGCATTGTTGTCTCCTATTTGGGCTGGCTGTTCGTGTTTGCTGAATCCTGATTTAGTCTTTCCTCTTCAACTCTTCTTGAGGGGTCTGGCTGCTCTCATGGCCAGAGAGTAGTTTTCCTTATTTCCTTTGTGGGTTAGTATATTATCTGAATTTGTATAATCATTTTGCAAATGTCTTTTATCTCTAATCTTTTGTCTCTATGCCTATCCACTCACTCATTGCATTGATGTTGAGATGTACTTTTGTCATTTTCATTTATTGATTCTTGTGTGGTAATCGATGGTTCGGGCTGTGTTGTATTCGATGAGCAATCCCATTATTTGGATAAAGCATTATAAATATACTAATGAGTTTGTCTTTATTAGAGTTATTAAATTTTGTTTATGATGAGTTTTACTAGTTCTAGGTATTAGTTTGCCAAACCCTGATTACATAAATAAAGATCGCATCGCCACAAAATATATGTGAGGATGATATACTAATTGGAATTTGGTAAGTTTGGTACTTCACTGACCCAGCGTGAAGTGGCTTGTTGGATAATGAATTGGGCCCAGTTAATGGAAATTTGTTAGTCCCGGATTGCTAGATCACACTCGTCCTTAAACTATCTCCAGCCACCGGGCATTACCATGCCATCTTATTATTCACCCGGTGCTGTATATTTCGCATTGGGGCTGCAGTCCAATGATTTTAATGGTTGCTTCACTCGTGCCACCACGGAGCACGGTAAGGCCAACCCATAGCTGGCAGGATAAAAACTGTCCCTTAGGGGATGAAGGGGCAGTTGGGGCTCCTCCGCTTTGATCATATGTTAGTTTAAATCTACCCCCTACAGTCTGGGGCTGGCTGGATTGAGCGTTCGATTTAAATAAAGTTAGAGAAAGGTAAAGAGGAAATAAAGTAACAAAAAAAAAATATGGCCATAGATCTTGAACCTGCTGGCCACAATGCCTACTCTATTATCTACCCACCCAATCTCTCCAAAAACGCTACAAAGAAGTTCAAGCACAGGCTTTTGTTAAATCATCCTGAGACTCTTGTGTTAGACACATACTTCTGCACTAACAAAGGCATTATCTCCAACGACCTTATCTTCCACACGAAAAAACGTGCCCAATGGAGAAATACCCTCTACGCTATGCTTAGTCCGTTTGGGCGACTCCACTCCTCGATCCCCCATACCAGAAGAGACAAGACTAGGATGTGCTACTGATCCCATCATATCTGACGCACCACTGCCACCTCTGCTGACCTCGAGGGATGGCTCCGAAGGGGATGCCACCAACATCGCTCCCCTCTCCCCCCCTCATTCAAAGCGGATCGCTTAGACCCCCCTCGCCCACTGTCCTCCTCGATATCTGAGGGAATCCTTACACCTTCTACTCTCACCCCGCCCATCCATTCACAGCACACAGTGACCTCTCCACAACTTCAGGAGGAAGTCCGCAACCGGCTGTCTAGCCCCTATACCACTCCTCTCGCGGACGTGGATCCCACATTAAACTTCCTGGTTCAACCTCCCGCTTTGACTTCTATTGATGCTTTCCCAAAGCAAATGGAGATCGTGGCTTTGCATTCAGAACCTACGGGCAGATCGTCCCCTATAACGGATCATACACCTTTACCTAATGTTGATATCCTCAAGCATTTGGAGTCCATGCACTATGACTCCACGGGCAGTTCCCCCTCCATAAGTGATCACTCGCCAACACCCACTATCTACTTTTCCAATTCAGTTTGGTACATGCAACTTAAGGAGGTAGCCAATGGTCTATCCCATCTCAAGGACGAAATGCATAACCTTTCCACTATCACTAAAGAACTTATTATCTTACACAGAACCACCAATGACACCGTGAATCAAATCAGTCTCCAATTGAGTAACTCCATCCACACGAAGGCTCACACTGAGAACTCTACTCAGTATAACCAAATCAACGTCAAACCCACTAGTCATATACACAAGTCCACACTCCCCAAAAACTCTAACTCGGGTTGTTTACCTTCCCCTTCGTGGCCTTCGTGGCCTAGGAGGTCATGTGATAAACTATCCGACAGAGACATTGACGACCTCCTTACTTCCTATGATCGGGAATCTGACAATTGTAAGTCCCAATATGACACTATTCAAACCATTGTAACCAATCCCCTCAGAGAACCGACTATCAACAACAGATCTGTAAATAGTGATAACCTCACAAATATCAACCTAGAACAGATTACCTTAAACCACTCTATTAACAAGTTGAAGTGCGGGCGTATTAATTGCAGATCTGCTAGATAACATGCTACTGATATATTTAACCTCATATTAGAGAATGATTTAGACATCATGGTCCTAACAGAAACTTGGTTAAATAGCTCCTCCTCACCCATCCTCGACTTATTGGTTCCTCCTTCCCATGACCTAATCCGAATAGATAGAATTGGGAAACAAGGGGGAGGGGTAGCCTGCATTTATCGGAACTCATTCTCAGTCAAGCAAGCGGACCCCATCGTGCTATCCTCTTGCGACTACCTTTGCATTAATATCTCTGACGCTAAGCGCATCACCAGCAAGCTACATATATTCTACCAACCCCCAGGTGATAACTTGACCTGTATGGACGAGATAATGGAGATCATGGCATCTAATGTCAATTCACAAGTCCCTCATATTTTCTTGGGTGACTTTAACCTCCATTGGAACAACGCAAATGATCATATTCATATTGTAAGCTGTTTTAAAGAGTTTCTGTCAGAACAGGATCTATATCAATTCTGTGACAGCCCAACTCATATCAAGGGAGAGACTCTGGACCTCATTATTGCAAAATCAAACATGTCCTACTTGAATCCATGCGATTGGTCTGATCACTATTGCATCCTCTTCTACATCAACAGCGTAGCTACTCAAAAAAGGGGCCAACCCGCAAAAATTAGGCAATGGAAAAGGAATTTACAAAATATCAACCCCATTACCTTGGTAAACTGCTGTAACTCCGCTCTGACCCGCATGGGAGACATTACTGATGTACATGACCTCATAACCTTCTACAATTCTTCGTTACTTGAAATCCTGGACTCTACTGCGCCCCTCCAGGAAAAAAACGTCTCCTCTAAGATTTCCAAACCTTGTTCAATGAGGGACTGAACTCGGAACGTAGGCATCTAAGAGTTGCAGAGCGTCTATGGAAATCGGCTCCTACCACTGACAACCTTGAGCTCCTTAGAAAGCTAAGGAACTCTTACAATAGAAAGATTCTTAAGGCAAAGGCAGACTTTTTCAGAACTCAGCTGAATCAAGCTATCAACCGCCCAAAAAAACTCTTTGAAACCGTCAAGCTTCAATCATGCAATACAACTAACTCTAGGGAATTAAACGACCTGGCCACACCTACCTGTGATGTGCTTGCCAATTTCTTCCACGAAGACTAAGAACATCGAGCTTGACTTACATTCCAGGATGTCGCTACCACAAACTATGGTCCATGATCCTAACTGTGGCGATCTATTCAAAGCTCATTTTACTAATCCAGGGGAAATCACTCAAAACAATGCCTCATGGCACACCTTTTCGCCAATATCTCAACAAAGCATTGACAACACGCTTCAAGCAATCAAGCCTTCCAATCATTTCTCTGACCCCCTGCCTCCTTCCCTGCTCAAAACATTAAAAACATCGATCCTACCATTATGGGCTAAAATAGTAAATGCTTCCATGAGTCAAGGTGTCATTCCGGACTGCCTTAAAATAGGGCAGGTCACACCCATTCTAAAGAAAGCAGACGCCACTCCATCTGATCTAAACAACTACCGTCCAATAACCAACATCCCCACTCTGGCGAAACTTTTGGAGAATTGTGTACAAATTCAACTCTGCAAACCAATTGAACAGTACAACCTCCTAGACAGTCACGAATCGGGCTTCCCCCAAGGACACAGCACAGAATCTTCTCTCACACATATTATGGATAACATACTAAAAATGCTTGACCGCAATGAATCATGCTTATTGATACTTCTTGATCTGTCCTCCGCCTTCGATACGGTTAAGCATGACAACCTTCTGTCCCTATTGGAAAGTAGGATGGGTCTTTCAGGCACAGTGTTGCAATGGTTCTCCTCCTTCTTGAATAACAGAACGCAAAGAATCAAGATGAAGAACTCGCTATCGCTACCCTCTATGGTTACCCTTGGTGTTCCTCAGGGATCTGCCCTATCACCCATTCTTTTCAACCTCCTAATGGAGCCTTTGGCGAACGCTCTAAATTCAGCGAACATCCTATATCACCTGTACGCGGAGGACACCCAGCTGTATCTGAAAATCACCTCTCCAGAAGACCTCATTGCCCTCAACAATACTCTACTGAAAACGCACACAACAACCACCTCATGCTGAATACTAAAAAAACTGAATTCATTCTCATCTCGCCACCGAGCCACACACCAAAGCTAGACCTATGGCTGAAACACCTAACCTCCTTCGATTGGGTCCCCCTCATCATTGACTCAGCAAAATAATTTGGAATCGCTATAGACAAACATTTGAATATGCAGTCGCACATCTCTATCGCCACCAAGGGTGCTAATCACAAGTTGAGTATATTAAGGAAACTCAAACCCTTCCTCCCTCAGGCTGATCTAAAAATGGCATTTCAAGCCTTAGTGTTACCAAGATTAGATCACGGAAGCACCACCCTCTGTGGTCTTCCTAAATACAAGCTGGCGCCGCTGAGAGCAGCACTGAATGCCGCGGCCAGACTGGTATCAGGAACAAAAAGAAATACTCACATCTCGCCAACCTTGAAAGCCCTGAATTGGTTACCTTACGAAGCAAGAATACACCTTAAAGTGGCTTGCATGACACACAATGCAATTCACAAAAATTCACCCAGCTACTTGGCTCTAAAGTTAGAAAGGTCTGGAGGTTGTAGACAACTGCGAAGTGTGAACACTTTCCTTCTGAAACCTCAATCCTTCCACAAGAAGAGAACCGGCTGTAGAGCCTTTTCAGGGATTGCACCTAAGATTTGGAACTCCTTACATCCAGTAGTGCGTGGAATCACTTCTCTTACCGCCTTCAAAAAAGAAGTAAAAATACATCTAATGAACAAATACCTGCCTTAATTTTCAACTCTAGGATGTCACTGAGTTATCATCATGACCCGAATGTCCTTACCTATCTCATGTGATTGGTCGAGTCTCTCTCTCTCTCTCTCTCTCTCTCTCTATATACTTGGGAAAGGACTTCCGTTTGTGTCACTGCAGCAAAAGGGCTCGGGGCAGCGAGTCCGGAAAATCTTCCCTTCAAAAGTGGAAGGAGTGTCTCCGTATATCCCAGTGAGACGCCCCGTTTCCTTTGGTGGACAGTGAATTTTAAACGAGCAAGGCATCTGAGGAAGGCACGGAGTGCCGAAATGCATAATGCACGCTCGCTTTTAACTGGAATTAAAGGTGGTGGATCAACTTACCTGTGTGGTCTCTCGTCATTCCTGCAGGAGGAGACGGCTTGGTTCGGATAAATATATATATATATATATATATATATATATATATATATATATGTATATATATATATATATATTATCTACTGGCGGTCGCCAGTAGATAGTTATAGTTATAGTTAGGACCGTGTTTCCATAGGAAATCCGCAACATTCTATTTTGAATAACTTTGGCGCCGATTGACGAATCCTTTCAAAATAGGTGGGGCGCTGTGCTCCGCTCCTACCCTGAAAGTCTCGGGGGGATTCGTCAAGCAGGAGCTGAGAAAAAGGGGGGGTCCCAAAACGTGTTTTCCCCATGCATTTTTCCATAGGACCTTTAGTCCAAGCTACAGCCCGAACGGCTGAACAGAATTACTTGAAATTTGGCAGAGAGGTAGTCCTCAGGTCAGGGATGTGCCTTTTGTAGGTCTGTTGTAAATCTGTTCAGCATTTCCTGAGAAAATAGCATTTAAAAGCATATATATATCTATAGTGCGCTCCGTGCGCGTACGGTAAAACTTACCGTACGCGCACACTGCCGTGCGCAAGCACGATTCTGATTGGTTGTTAGATCTTAGTAAACATTCAAATCGGTCGAAACCAGGAAGTGTCGGCTGCCATTTTGTCTCTCGCAGTCTGAGTGGGTGAAAAACAAAGGTGGAGAACGTGAAAAGGGGGCAGGGTGGACAGTTCCTGACCCCCTAGCCTTTGTCAGGGGGTCCCAGAAGGACCCCCAAGGGCCAAAATTTCCTTTAATTTTTTTGCGAAAAATCGCGGCGTACGCGTAGCGTGCGCGTATGGTAGAAACTGAAAAATTCCGCGAACTGCATAACGTGGGCGCGCGGTGCGCAAAGCGCACCGCGTGCCCACAGTGCACGAACGGTGCGCGAAGCTCACCGTGCGCGTACGGTACGCGCACGGTGAAAAACCTTAAAAATAAAAAATAAAATACATAACCTAGCATTTAAAAAACCGTACAAATTCACTGAAAAAACCATAGGTTTCACACACGTTATAGTTAGGAATTAGCATTTAAAAAACCTTGCAAATTCACTTACAAAACCATAGGTTTCACACATGTTATAGTTAGCTGGACATCCTCTGCTGATGACGTCAGATATTACATCACTGATGACATATGTATCTTTCTGAAAAAAAATATTTGTAATATATGTATAGCTAAAAATTAATGGAAGAAGACATGGGTAAATAAGTGTCTAAATACAGTGATGTAATATCTGACGTCATCAGCAGAGGATTGCGGTCGCGTGAGTTATAGTTGCCTGCACTAACTATAACGGGGGAATTTCAATGGTTTTTCACGAGTGAAATGTCCAGCTAACTATAACATGTGTGAAACCTATGGTTTTGTAAGTGAATATATATATATATATATATATATATATATATATATATATATTTTTTTTTTTTTTTGCTATTAGCACAGCTCATACTGCTCATCAACTGTATGCTATGTAACGTTTAGCTGGCGGTGGGTCCCTCTTGGTTTTACTATACACTTTATTTCTATTGTGAATCGATTGTGGTCTTAATATGTATATATGTTTGCTAGCACAGTCACCTAATTTTCACTAACTGTCTATTGTACAACGTCCTTCAGTTTCATGGTCCTCTATGTATGTTATTATTATATTTTGCTATTTCTTATGTTCGAATTGACACTTTTGAATGTGTGCATACCATCTCATCCATTTATGTTCGTGACTGTAAAGCGCTCTGATACCCTCGTGGGTCATGTTCGCGCTATATAAAACTTTATAAATAAATAAAATAAATAAATAAGGCGGAGGAGCATCACCCACTGCTTTTTGCAGTGAAAGACAGAGAAAATAAGATGATAATAACTTGCATTATTATCTTTTTATTTTCTCCTACTTCCGCCCACAGCTTTGCATGAGGGGGTGGGGGCAGGGGAAAAGTGGGCGCACTCTCCTAAAGTGCGCAATGACTGCTTGGAAGGCGCTCACGGGCCACCCAAAACAGTCTTGCATACTTCACATGTTCTCCATGCAGGCTGCACGTGGAGAACATGCCCAAGCCTCTAGAAAGCTCCTGAGCGCTGAAAAAGGTTGCTCAGACCAATCACATCGCTGCTAAGGCAGCATTGTGGTTGGATCACTGGGAGCTTGGGTGTGCTTCCTGTGGCCGACTCTGAGCGAGGGAGTACTACAGAGGAGAGACTGGTGTGGAAGCGGGAAAAAGGTATGTTTTTAATTAAAAAATTTCTTAGCCGCTTCCCCGCATTCTCCCCCCTCCTGCATCCTCCCCTTACCTCAAGCATTCTCCTCCCGCCCCCCTACCTCTGATCGATGCCGGCTGCACCTGTGAAGGGGTCGCCGTCACATTCTTCTCATGGCCCTGTATGTCCTGAGGATCTCATATTTAGTGGCCCCATATTCATCTGATGGGGTAATAATTGCTTTTTGCATTGATATCACCCTGTAACTCCGCTTACAATGCTGCACAGCGATTGGCACATTACAAATGTATACAAAGCTGAACGTACTGTGCATCCAATCAAACAATTAGCCCCCTAGAGTAACGGTTATGCCCATTAAGAACGCGCCCCTACCAAATATATACACTAGATCCCGTATGGGCTACCAGAAAGGAAAATAGGATAATAAGGAAACTGGTGATAACTGTGCGGCAGCACAGCCAATGAAAACATGAATCTAAAATACAAACACAGTTGAAAGGCTTATGCTCACAGTGAGCGCCTGTCTCTCAAACAAGCAAAATGACGGATTCCAAAATCCTCACATTCCCTACCAAGAAATATGGCTGTCCACCGGGTGGATGCAAGCCCCATTTGCGTGGAAGCTTTGACAGAACATAGTTTTTTTTACAATGTACGATAGCGGGTGGCGAGAGCTTTCCAACATGTGAAAGGGTTGATTGATAGGGCACTCTAAACATTTTTACCAGTGCTCTAAAGCCACACAGCAGGAGAGGTGCAGAAGGCCACACTACAAAATTCCTTGTCCAATACGCAGAGGCAAAAGGTGCGATCAGCCTGACTATGTTAGTACTTAAGCGGCTGCATTTGCCAGTAGAATTCCCCAAAAAGATAGGCAGGCCCTACAGAACACGTACACTGAGAACCAAACTACTCCCAGACTGGTCAGCTCACCTCCTACAAAAACTAAACTACCTGCCTCTGCTCATGCAGCTGTACTTGTCTGCCCAAATTCCTCTGCTGCTGGCCACCGAAAGAGGGATCTCCAGGTGGCAAGCCCACCCAAATACCCCACCTACCTCCCAAAAGTGATGACCTGGGGTCACCGGGAATTGGGTTCTCGTGCTGGCCGTGGCTAACCTCATGGGCCGGGTGGCCACAGAATAAATACTAACCCTGGGCAGTGAGGAAATACTAAGGGGGTCATTACGATAGCGGGCAGATCGCCACCGCCTGTATGGCGGTGGCAATCCAGCCGCCAAACTCCTCCGACCGCTTGACTTTTCCCCCGCCACAATTCGATGGCGGGGGGGACCCCGGTGGACAGGAAGACCATCCACCGGTTTTCCGCCGGTAGGCCATCTGCCAGATAGCCTACCGGGCGGAAAAGCCCAGGAATATGGTGGCGGTTCCTGCAAGGTACCGCCATCCATATTAGGATGATGGCGGGGAATTGCCTTTCCATGGCGGAGATTCCGCCATGGAAATGAGGGTAGTTTTGGCTTTTGGGCCCCGTTGCGGGCCCCGCAGGGTGTTCAGGAGGGTGAGGGCGCACATGGGGGGTACCTATGGTACCCCCCTGCATTGTCATGGACATGGTGACAGGCACCTCGGGGTGCCTGTCACTTTGTGCATGACAATGCACACAGTGCATTCCCAGCATTGTGGCGGGCGATGCTGTGAGCACTGCCTGCCACAATGCTGGGAATGGAGGATGCCACCACCACGGTGGCATCCTAATTGCAGTTGCGGGACCGCCGCACCAGTGGCGGCTGGTCCCAGCACTGCTAGGGTGGCGGGCGGACTAAAGTCCGCCCGCCATCCTAATGGGCCTTTAGTGTCTCTCTGCGGGTGACGTGGCCCTCAACCATCATTTAGGATGGTATGTTTTGCCCAGCTGGTGCATTTTCTCGTGGGATTTTAAAAACCTTCCCCAGCAAACTAGTGATTTGATAGGAGTGGCTTTTCACCACATACCAACCAGTGAAATTTTTCAAAACTGCCAACCCCCAAATTACATTATAATTAGGGTTTCATATATGGGAGAACTTCAATACTTGTAAATAAATCTTGCACTTCTGTTTGTGGTGTTTGAACAAGATTTGATTTAAAAAGGTAGAGGTAGATGTAAATAGAACTGTGCTTGATTTTAAGCTGTTTTTAGGTTGTCAGTAGCAATATTATTTTATGTTTCTGTACTCCAAGGACTTTGATTTACCAAATTGCCAATGCCAGCGGATGTCACATGCCCTTCTATCGCCAATAACAAAACAGAGCTCAACCTTAGTTGCTAATCAGCCCACTGTTTATTCATGAGCTGCCTGAGCAAGAGTAAGGAGTTGAACCTCCTAGAGAACTATTTACTTAGTTTTCCTGTCACTGCCTTTGTGATCCCTGGGGCCAATGGTACCAAGGCCACTGTAAGTAGGGTTGCCCCCATCGGATAGCAAAATACTGGCCATTTGTTTTTGTGTTGTCAGTCTGCAAAGGCCCAGACAAGATACTAAATAGGATTTTAAACAAAATCTAATGTTTTCATTTGTTAAGGTGACTTCTCTTCTCTTTGTTTACTATAATTATTAGTCAGGGATCGTTAAGGCAGCTCTAAAACACATTTAAAAGTGCTTTCTATTTGTATTTGCTGATTAAGTATGCACAGATGAGGGCTTAAAATATCGGCTTTTAGTGATTTTGCCTATTTTTGTACCCTCGACTGGTGGTGCCGGTAGAAAACCAGCCAGGTGGCAACCCTATCTGTGCAGAATATTACAGGTTAATCCAGGAAAACACTTTTCTTGGATACCTTTAATTGACATCCCTGCTCTATATGTGGAATTCAGAAAGTTTAAGTATCACTTAAAATATATGCCATATATAGATGGAAAAAATGGACTACCATCCACTCTTAACTATATAGCTAATGGCAGGCAATTCCTACATTAGTATTAATCTGTACATACAGCCTAGAGTCCGTGCAAGGAATTAGCTGCCCTTGGCTGAGTGACATTTTTTCACATTCTTCACAGTCAGTGTGACTATATTTTCTGACTTTAACGACCAAATACCAATCCCTGGTGGTGCCCTAAATCAATCCTGCACATCCTCCCCTCAACAGTTTGTAATGGCAGTGCACCACATCACTATGGAGCCCCTGTGGCGAAGGAGGACCCGTCCCTTCAGGGTTTGGTCATTCAATACAAGGCTCATAAATATCTATGAGATATGGGAGACTCAAGGGTCCCTCATCACATTCTTCAGGGGAGCCCCTTCATGTTTCATTCAGCCATTGTTGTGAAATGTCTCTGTGGTGAAAGTGGTGGGTTGCGAACATGTGTCAGCACAGTAAACCAAAGTCTTATGGTAAATGGAGCTTAAACAGTAAAATGAAGTGCAATTGAATAGGACAGAAGACATGCCCAGGTTACTTACAGGTGACCTACAGTACTCCGAGTTCAGGTCTTCCTCGATATCGTCCTTGCAACTGAGACTTATTCTACATCCGGCAGAACATATTCCAAAGCTAACAAACAAAAACAGTTCCCCCAAGACACCCCACAATGCCCAGCAACCATTATAAAGGGGAGGAACTTTCAACATCACTTCCTGTAATGTACTACACATAACCAAATGATTGGAATAAATCAGAAACACAAAATAGTCAATCCCTCACCCCTCATTCGCAGTTTTATTGAGGAAGACCGGGGCTCAAAGTAATGAACCCCTGGAGAGCAATATCTTCTGAAAAAAAGAACTGCTGAGGAATCTTGGGCAAGAATGCCGGACTCGGTTGGAGGACTACTTTATACATTAGAAAAGGTGAAGAGGGGTTCTGTAAGGAGTTCTCCGATCTCACTCCCTCTTCCTGAGCAAATTACAACTAAACATACTATCTCTCAGTTAGATATTTGAAATCTGATTAATCTAGAGGTTCAAATGGAGGACCAGTTAAAGCCCATAGTACCAAGGGCAAATCCTAAGGATGGACAGGAGAATGGACTACCAGCTGCTGGAGGAAAAAAAACTTCTGAGCAAACTGGATGCTAGGGGAGCTATTGCAGACACTACCTCCCCCCTGAAGCTCTATGGCAGCCCATTGAGTTTTAATGGTGGGAACTGGCAACCCCAATAAAAAACCATCTCACAAGAAATCTAGAATTTAAACTGGATCACAAGAAGTCAGTTCCAGATTCTTAGAATGACACCAAGTCTCAAAATGTCCCCAGTGACTTGCTAGTTGAAGGTCTAGGGAACAGTGAATTGATTCAGCATCTTCCAAAGAACATCCATGGGCAAAAGATTCAGCGTTTCAGCAGCAAAACACCCAGAATGAGACATCTGAGAGAGACTTCTTACAAGATCGCCTTACTCTAGCTTGAGGGATGTAGGGGGAAGTACCAGGCTGGACAGATGGCCATTTGAGGGAGTAGAGGATACCATGGTGTCCTCTACCACCCTAGGACTATTAGAACTACTCTAACATTATGTGCTTTGATCTTCTGCACCACTGTGGGGATCAATGGGAAAGGAGGCAAATAATACAGAAGACCCCTTGCCCATGGGAACGACATAGCATCTAAAGCCGATGCTGATGGAAATATAATCAGGGAGCAGAAGTGGGAAAGAACGACATTGCTCGCCTTGACAAAAGGGTCCAACCAAGAAGTACTGAATCTCCCAAAAGATGTGAAGGGATAGGCAGGGGGGATCAAGGATCTAAATCTCTGACTGAGTTGGTCTGCAAGCCCATTCTCCTTCCTTAGAAGACATGCTACCATCAGATCAGTGAATGAAGATTCAGTTCCAGCCACAGACAAATCTCCCAGATAAGGAGAGACAGGTATTGTATCATTTCCCCCTGGTGACACAGGTATGACCTTGCTACCTGATTGTCAGTTTAAATGCAGCCTCCATTGCCATTGATTACCGGAAGGAAATAGAACAGTGCAGCCTTCACTGCTGCCAATTTCTTCCAGTTGGAAGACGTTAGAGCTGCCTATCTGCTCCACCTTCCCTGTGTCTTGTATTCTCTTAGGCTCACCCCCATCCAAACCTGCTGGCATCCTTTGAGACGACAATGGAGGCAGGCTGGAGTAAATGATGGCCCCAGTTGGGGGGTGACTGGATCCAGCTACCATTGCATGTCCAGACGAATATGATGAGTGACTGGAATAAGAGTCTCACAGTTGAACCATGGGATAAAGATAAATCCAACTCCAAGGGTCAGTAGCTAGTGTCAATACCATCTCCCCCTGACTTCTGAGCCAAAGTTTCACTGGAGTTTTAGAAAGTCTGAAAAGTTCAGTTAAGTAAGTATCAGCCTTATCCTTCTCTTAGGATTTAGAAACACCTCTCCCAAGTCAACCTGAAACAGAACTTCAATGAACTGCAGAGATAGGCAAGGAAGAGGGTGTGATGTTTTGTAGTTCAGGGGCAACCCATAATAGAGAAGAAGGCTGAGCACTTCCTCAACATCCCGGTATGCCTTAGGTAGAGAGAATAAGAAATTACCAGTCGTTGAGGCATGGATACACTTGAATACCTCTATATTGTTAACAGTCTTGGCGCAGAGGCCAGACCAAATAGCGTGTACTCGAAAATGGAAATTCTAGTTGGTGACACCAAATATTAGAGATTGCTGATGAAGAGGAAACATTGGAATGTTCATATATGCATCTAGAATGTTCAGAGTCACAAGATGATGTCCCACAGTCAAAAGAGAGAAGCTGTTTTGCAGGGTTACCATCTTGAAGGTTCAATTTGTCAGAAATCCGGTTCAAAGCCTTTAGATTTGTGACTGGTCATAATCTCCTGTATCTTCTGATCTAGGAATAAAATTCAGTGAAACCCCTTCTACCCATTCCTGAAAAAGGATAGGAAAAATTAGCCTGCTTCTGAATGCCTCTTAGAAAAGCCTGCTGGCATAAGGCATATTTTAGTAAAGAGGTGCATCTGAAAAATTGGCTTAGAATTTCTAATAATTCGAAATGGGAACCTTTCGGTACCACTTCCAGCGACCTAGCATCAGTTACTGTTCGACTTCAAACATCCTGAAACGACAGAAGGCATCTTCCCACTGGAAAATAACTTTAGTTTTCATGCCTTTTGAGAAGGGGGGTTAAATGGGATAATGTAGGAGAGCTGAAACTGGCATATGTGAGGAGTTGGGGGGCCCCGGCTGTGACCCCTTCTTAAAGGGAAATAAAGCACCTCTAGCAGGGCCAAGTTGTATCCAAATCCTCTTCCTCTAGCAAAGGAACATACAGGTGCAATCTGTTTTTTGTTTTCGACAGATTTCTTTATCATGTCGTCCAACTGTTGCCCAAAAAGCCTGGACCCATCAAATGGCAACTTCCTGAGGATTGCATTATGCGCGGCGTCCGCCTACCAGGCGCGCATCATCAGATGCCAGCATGCGGCAATAATTGTTCCTGATGCCACAGTTGAAGCACAAAGATTGTTAAATGATGTCTGAAAGAAACCTAATTTGTTGCTCCATGAGTCTCTGCAAAGCTGAACAATCCATTCCCAGATTAATATAATCAGTCAAAGCTTAAAAATCTTTTACAAGGGATTGAATAGCATCATAAGTATTTACCCAAACAGAAAAAGTAGTAGCAGTGTAACACCTTTTAATCAAACCCTCCACCTTCCTATCGACAGCATCAGGAGGGAATGCTTTCTTCTATGTTACCCTGAGCGGAAAGTCCTGCCATTAGATTGCCCACTTTAACCACTGCAGGAAACTCATCTACAAACTTATCTACTGAATGGTGTCTTGTTAAGAATCTTGGAAAAGATGATTTTTCTACCTTGTTCCATTCATGGAGAAAAAACTCATCTTATGGCACCATGCAAAGGAAGAGTCTCAGGCCCAACACTTTGATAATGGGTTAAAAAGTCCACAAACTAAGATTGTCATGTACAGGCTGCATACGTTCAGTCAGGTCCAACCCCTGAATGAAATGACCTCCGATAAATCGTCCCTAGGATCCTCGGCGTTTTGCATTCTGAGGAAATTTGGAGGAGGAGGAGGACAGTCTCTTTATTGGAAAACTGCTTCCACTGCAGCTTCAATCATAGCCTGTATGGATGCCTAGGATAGAGCCCAAAATGAAGGCCCAGCAATCTCCACATTCTCCTTCATGATGCAAGACAATAGTTGAACAGGCACCACTCAAAAACAATGCAATTCTCAGGCACCTGCTCTCCATGGGACCGGTCAACAAAGATGAGATTTGACTGAAAATCTCCTGTTTACGGATGGTATATATGCAAGCAAGCCTCCATAGCAGATCTTCAAGGGCCGTCATCTTAAAAGAAAGCTTGTCATTAATATGCCAAGCTCCTGAATTGCTCTGCGCAGAGTGAGCAAAGTTAAAGATAGGCCTGGGCTAAAGCTCCGTTCCGCTCGCGGAAATTGCGATAATTTGAAATTTTTGCGATCCGCAGAGAGCGCGAAAATGTCAAAATTTCCACAATCCGCATTTTACCGGAAATGTTTTGCTTGCTCGCCCTGTAAAATAATACATTCTCGCGTGCGCGCGATCGCCTTACCTGAATCCCCACGTTCGCCGACAAGTTTTCCTGATCCGGTCACGTTCTCCACGAGTTGTTGGATTGTTGGTAGCCATATGCCATATGCGCTGTCTCGCGACAGTTCGCGCCCGCAGTAACGTCATTCATCGCGCGATCACGTCTTTCTTCTCGCGATCATGCACCGCGAGACAAGTGAAAACAAGATGGCCGCGCCTGCGAGCAACCGCATGGGTAAGTCGGCGAGCCGCGACCACGCAGAAAATACCGCGGACGGGTGGGAAAAAAACGTCCGGATCTTCGTGATATTTCCGCGTGTTTGCGGAGATTTATAACATTTTCGCAATCATTTTGAAAGTGAATTTCGCAAATTCCACCCACCCCTAGTTAAAGAGCTGAAATAAGCATTAATGAATGAGGAAGCTGTTATATACATATACATTATTTCTAGGTGTATGTACAGTTAGTATTATACTTATATTTGAGTGTATACATTGTGAGTAGTATGATTAATATGTACTGCTTCACTGTCACCTATTTGTATTAGCTTTATTTATTTGCTATGCCTCAACGTGCGACTTTGGTGATACATTAGATATGTGTATGAGAGATCATTTAATTTACAGTTGTTTTTCAAGCAAAATCAAGGAACGTCTTCTGAGTTGTACAGATCCTACCTTATTGGAAGTCATGAAAACAACAAAAGGGCTAGAATGTTCACTAGTTTCTAGCAAACTTATGTCAGCAGAATGTTGGAGTAAATATTTTGTCTGATGTTGAGACATTAAGATTTGTCTCTGTAAAAGACAAAAGATGAAGTTTTACACAAAAGAAAACTATTCACGCTTGCTATCGATATGGTTCTAAGTCACAGTTAGAAAATAATGAGAACTGTGCTGCTATTGGGAAACACTGTAACAAATGCAAAAAGATTGGGCATTTTCAAGGAGTTTGCAGAGGCGATAAAAAACAAGATAGGATGAATAGTATGGATCTTAATGTTGACGAGTTCCTGCTGACCGTTCCAAAATGTTCTATCTGTAGAATTGCAACCACAGAAAACTCCCAAGGTTAAAGGGCCTTTGTGTGATGTGTTAGTGGGTAACATTTCTCTGCATATGATGGCTAATTCTCAAGGCCGATCACTAGTTTATTTGACACTGTTTTTTTAACGTTATGGGCACCTAATAAGGTTATGACAGCTCCTGATGTCAACCCTAAAGCCTTTTCAGAAAATGACATAGACATGCAAGGCTGCTTTGTCGATAATTTAACATGTCTTGGTAGAAAGGCCGAAACTAAGATTTATGTTGCAAGAAGAGGAAGGAATCTAGTGGGTTGGCAAGATTTAGCAAAACCTGATCTGATGTTAGTTCTGGGTTCAGATACACTAGTCGTACTAGCACCCATTAAAATTTCTGTGGTTAAGAACTCTTCAGAGGGGGAGATGGAAATGTTTGCTAGGTGTGCTAAAGACTTTACATATGTTTTTAAAGAAAAAATTGGTAACATCACAAAATTTGAGCATAAGATCAGACTCAAGGCAGATGCAGTGCCTGTGACTCAGAAGATGAGACCTGTACCCTTGAGGCTGAGAAACGATTTGAAAATTATATTTAAAAATAATTTTCTGAGGGAAAAATTCAGAAGACTAACTCATCTGAATTGGTTAGTCTCATTGTCATGGTGAGGGAAAAAAACTGGTGAAATGTGCTTATGCGAAGATTTGCGTTCGCTCAATGAAAACTTTATAGTGGATTGCCATTCACTACCCAAAATTCACAAACTGTTCACGAACTGAGGTCAAGCAAAATGTTTTAGCATACTTGACTTAAGGTCAGCGTATCACCAGATTCCCTTGACACAGCATCACAGAAATTGACGACGTTCATTACACCCTTTGGTGCCTATACATTTTTGAGAATGCTGTTTAGATTAACTGTTTAGATTAACTACAGCTGCCAGCGTGTTCTAAAAATTGTTATAAAAATTGATGGGCACCATTTGGTCAGAATAATTGGGGTACAACCATTCCAAGACGATATTTTTAAAAATGTCTTGTCTGTAATTAAAGAGTATGGTATTACATTAAGATCAGAAAAGTGTAAATTTTTAGCCAACAAATTTGATTACTTAGTACAGAGAATTTCATCTGAGGGTTTTAAGGCTAAATTCTCCTTGATACAAGCAATCAAGGATGGATCTTCACCCAAGGACAAAGATGCGCTCATGTCTTTCCTTGGGTTGAGTGAGTATTATTCTAGATTCAGGGATGGATAAACCATTTATAGTACAACCCTTCAGATCATTACTCAAGAAAGGTGTGAAATTTGTGTGGAGCACTGAACGGATTGAAGCCTTTGAGAAAGTCAAGGAATTGAGTGTGTCTTCTGCTGTAATGTCTCCTTTAATTTCTGGCAAGAAATGTCTTCTAATGGTGGATGCTAGCCAAATTGGTTTGGGTGTTGTCTTGTTACAATAGGCAAATGACAGAGAAGTAACTGCGGCTTCTGTATCGCGTTGTTTAAGAGCACCTGAAATGAATAATAGTATGATTGAAAGTGAGGCATTAGCTTGTACATGGGTGTTGGAAAAGTTCAAATCCTTTTTATGGGGCACAAATGTTACTATTTACACTGGTCACAAACCCTTTGTTTATCTACTCAATGGAAATGGCACAGGTGAGTCTTCTAACCAGTTGGTAAGGTTGTTACAGTGCTTTCAGGAATATGTCTTTGACATCAAGTATACCTCAGGAGGAAAAAGCATTAGAGCTGACTGTTTATCCAGAAAGCCTGTTAGTATAAATGATGATGTGAAAATTCACAAAGATATTGTGTGTGTAGTTGCCATTGTTGATGATTTGATGAATGGCAAAGATTCAGTCACCACTCATGAATGGTTGGATGAGTTAAAAAATTATGAAGAGCTTCAGAGGCGGGCTGGCCCAAGGAGAGAAACTTGAATAGTGCTTTGAAAACCTTTGCTCAGGTTTCACAAGAATTGTAAGTGCTCAACGGACTACTAATGCATAACGATAGATAGGTTCCTCCTATAACTTTACAGGAAACACTACTCATGAAGGTTATTTGGGTATGACTAGCACTTCCAAAAACTAGAAACTATTTCATTGGTGGCCATCCTTGGATTTGTAGGTGGTTAAATTGGTCAATGAATGTACAACCTGTTAAATTTCTGACAAGCATTTCTAGAGGTCATGACACATCTCAACACTTGGTCCCAATGCCAGAGAATGCTTGGGACAAGATTGCCTTAGATTTTGCAGGTCCCTTTGAGTTATTGTTATCTGAGAAAAGATATATGATTGTTTTAACTGACTATTTTTCAAGATGGATGTACTTTGATTTTGCACTAGTTCTGAATACTGACTCAGTGATCAAGTTCTTGAAGAAAATTCTCAACATTGAAGGTTCTCCAAAGGAGTTAGTCACTGACAGTAGTACACATTTTACTTCTTCTCGCATGGCACACTTTATTGATTCACTGTTGTATTCTCCCACCTCGAATGGTTTGGTGAAGAGAATACATTTATTTTTAAAGGAGGGTGTGTAATCTGCTTTGGCATTGGGAGTTGATGTGAAAGAATTTTTAGCAAAAACATTGTGGGCCTATTTAATTACACAGTCAAAAACGTAAGAGGGCCCCTCAATAAGCAAATAACAGGAAAAAACAACAGGGGAATACAAGTATGCACAAAAGAGCTAAACAGACTGCCTGATCGAATCAATCAGCGGAATATCTCGCTTTTTTTTGGTAGATGCTGATCAAGTCATCTAGGAGTCATGGTGTAGATACATAAACTTTAAACAGTGCTTAAGACAAAAAAAAACAAAAAAGATTTTTTTATTCAAAATGTTATCAAAAATATATATCATTAATTGTAGTCATATAAATGACCTTATGTTCATACATTTCGCATTGTAGGGCATAATATAAGTCTGTCAATATAAAGTAAAGATATAACTGAACCCACAGAGATAACAATAACAAAACCCCTACTGGTACTCGGGATCATCAACCATACCATTTATACCACATTCATTTATCGGACAAACATTTTCACATATCAAAGAAACCATAGACCCATAAGACACTGATCGCCTGTAGATACTAGAAAGCCATACCTGCTGTACAAATGAAAGAATTAACAATCCTCGGCTATTTGATACATATATATATAATCAATTTCTTTCAAACACCATTGTCATTCAGCATATTGTCCATTGGGTTTACTGATAATCGTGTCTTGTGGTCTAAATGATGCGCCAATGCATGTTTTGGTTTAGACCCACAATCTTGGGCGCACTTTCTTCAGGGCGCTAGAAAACTCAACTGAAGGATCAACCAGGGGAGTATACTGAGGGAAATCCAAAAGTACAAAACAATATCATAAGAATATAAATAAGTATGTATATACCTAAACTCCTGCGGACACTATGTCCAAAAATGATAAAGATAAGAAGGAAAACAAAAATGTGGAGTACACAAGAAGTAAAATCGAGAGAAGAGGAAGTTAACCTCAGCTGGTGTCGGTCAAAGAATGACCCATTGTATACAAATACCAAGATTTCAGAGAGAATTACAATACCTTCATAAATGAAGGATTACACGATTTGGCAATGCTGTTATCGGGAGAAATAAAGGCGGAAGAAGTCATTCACTGATGTGGCAGAAAGGATTCCGGGGTGCTGAGAGTCTGTTTTCATAGTTTTTGGGTTAGAACCTTAATAACCCATCATCTGTAAAACAATATGATCAAATAAAGCGAAGTCTATAATTAATAGATTGCTGAGTCTTCTTAAATAAGTTCCATATGCTGGCAATTAAATGGCCAGAGCAATGCTAAGCAAGACAAGTATATTGTTAGGAAGGGCGTGTCAATCGGTTGAACGCCGACACATAGATGGTGTATAACCTTCTGAACTGAAAAAAATCCTATTTCTTGTGAGTAGCTGTATTATCACGGCCTTTCTGTGAGGTCATTTTTTCAATGATTGTCCAAAGAAGGTCATTCTCCGGACTAATGGCCCGGGGCAGTATGCCCATACGGATGTTGGATTTGTGCTCACAGATTCTAAATCTATATTCACGGCCTGTTTCACCGATATACCCGAGTATACAAGGGCATATAATGAGATAAACAATATTTGACGTTCATCAGTTGGTCATCTCTTTAGGGTGGACAGTTCTTTCACCTATGTTAACTAAGTTTGCCACTGGTGCATTGGCATAGGCTTGGCATGTGCCACATTTGTGGTTGCCCTTGATGGGATCATTTCCCATAATGGATCTTTGACTCGATTGAGCATTTTCTTGAGGTTTTGCATTAACCAACAGGTTGTGGAGATTCTTATTCCGTTTAAAAGCAAACGTGGGTCTTGCTAGTCTGTTTTCATCACTTTTGAGATTCAACAGATGCCATTGGGAGTTAACAATTTGTCTGATCTTCCCATCCATAATAGAATGTCTAGTCACACATACTAATTTGTCCTCAGGTTGTTTTCTTTTTATTTCAAACATGCTGTCCCTATTGAAGTATCTCGTCCTTTTGATAGAGTCCTTAATCAATTTTTTAGGGTAACCTGTTGCTGCCAGTTTGGATTTGAGTATCACCGCATGATGTAAAAAATCCTCAATGGTGGTGCAGTTTCTGCGCAAGTGCAGAAACTGGCTAAAAGGCATCCCCTTTGGTATCGCTTTGTTCGCCCTAAGTTGGCAGGGTATGCCCAGACTTGGGTCCCTTGCTCACTTTGCCACTGGATTCAAGATAGCCTGGCTGCTGAGGGTTATGAACCTGAAACCGGTCCCAGGATGCTTGTTTCCGGTCCAGGGAAGACATGGCTTGGCAGTTCGTGCTGGACTGTTCCCATGAGGCACAGGGTCAGACTGATTTGCATATGGCCATGTCTGAACTGGGGTGGTGGAGTGAGCTAAAGAATGATGATGGATTAAACCCAGATCAGTTGACTGGGGGTGAGTGTTTGATTTGCTCAAACGCTCCTTCCATCAACCATTGCTTCGTTCGCCCTAAATTGGCAGGGTATGCCCAGACATGGGTCCCTTACTCACTTTGCCACTGGATTCAAGATAGCCTGGCTGATGATGGTTATGAACCTGAAACCGGTCCCAGGATGCTTGTTTCCGGTCCAGGGAAGACATGGCTTGGCAGCTCGTGTTGTACTGTTCCCATGAGGCACAGAGTCAGACTGATTTTCATATGGCCATGTCTGAACTGGGGTGGTGGAGTGAACTAAAGAATGATGATGGATTAAACCCAGATTAGTTGACTGGGGTGAGTGTTTGATTTGCTCAAACGCTCCGTCTATCATCCCCTTTGGTATCGCCTGGTTTTGACAGCATAGGTGAAAGCTGCTGAAGTGGAGGAGTATGTTTCTGGACGTCGGTATGATACCTGTAACTGGTGATCGTAATGTTCAATCCACACATCCAGATATTCAGTAAATTTGAGGTTGGGGTCACAGGCATTTATCCGTTCCAAAAATTCCTTCAGCTATTGCTCGTTTATTTTCCATATGAAGAAAATGTCGTCTATAAAGCGAGACCAATTGGAGATGTTCTCATCAAATGGAGAAACCTCATTGTAAATATGTTTAGTCTCAATATTGCCCATGTAGAGGCATGCTATACTTGGGGCGCATGCTACGTCCATGGTTACCCCTTTAGCTTGTTGGTATAGCTCTCCATCAAACTCCCAAAAAATGTGCACAAGCACAATCTTCAAACATTGTAGAATGAACTCTTGATTGTCACAATTGTTTTTCATCTGAAGAAATTCAAGAATGACCTCAAGGGTCTCATCCTGAGGGACATTCGTATAAAGGGCTTCAAGGTCCATAGTAACCAGAAACTCATCCACATCATTGAGTGTGAAACCCTCTATTTTGGAAATGAAATGGCCCGTGTCCTTAACATATGACTACAGTTTGCCAACAGTTGGTTTGCGAAAGAAATCGATGGGTTTGGAAAGAGGTTCAGTGGCAGCCCCTATGGACGATACTATCAGGCATAGAGGTGGATTAGAAACATCCTTGTGTGTTTTGGGCAATCCATATATGATGGGTATGCGTGTATAGGTAGGTGTAAGGAATTTTGCCTCCTTATTGCAGATAATGCCCTTCCGTCTGGGCTTCTCAGCGATAGTGTGGATCCTGGTTTTCAATTATTTTTTACAGGTCCCCTTTAATCTTTGAATAGTGTGCAGGTGATCCATGCATCTCTTTCATTTTATTTATATATTGGGGAGTATCAAAAACCACATTTCCACCCCCCTTATCGCAGGGTTTTACGGTAATTCTGCTATTCTCCTTAAGATGTCATAAGGCAGAATTTTCCTTCTGTGATATATGGGAAGTGTGTCTAGTAGCCTGCTGTATCTTGAACATGACAGATTTTCCCAAAAATTCTACTTCAGGTCCCAATTGAGGTAAACTAGGGATAAAACTGGAAGGAGGTTTCATCCCAGATAAGTTATATTCTGGTAAAGTTTCTTGTGTCATAAAGAACTTATTTAGTCTGATCCTGCGAAAGAAGGCAAACAGGTATTTTCATTAATTTGAATCTGTTAATAGGAATAGATGGAACAAATGTCAGACCCTTCGACATAAGATCCTCCCTCATAATATCAATATCTTCTATAGGTAGATTAAAGATAGGGATATTATTCAATGTTTCCAGTATTGTTGACTCCTGATTTGTACATATTTCTGTGGCTGATCTAAATCCTGATATTGACCCCTTGGTTAGGTTTCGAAACCTGGGACAATAATTGCCACGTCTGTTCCCTAAAAAACTATTGTTGGGGTAGGTCTCTCATATTGATCCTGAGTGCCTGCATGAAGATTATCTTTCTGTCACAATCTTTTTTTTGGGAACTTTGGAGCACTGTAGAAATGGGTTATTAGGTTCTCCTTATTTTTCTTCTTGTGCACTCCACATTTTAATGTTGTTTTCATTCTTATCTTTATCATTTTTGGACATAGTGTCCGCTGGAGTCTCGGTACATACATAGGTATTTATATTCTTATGATATTGTTTTGTACTTTTAGATTTCCCTTAGGTTACTTCCCCGGTTATTCCTTCAGTGGAGTTGTCTAGCGCCCTGAAGAAGGTGTGACCAGGATTGTAGGTCTATACCGAAACGCGCGTTGGCGCATCATTTAGACCCCAAGACACTATTATCAGTAAACCCAATCGATAATTTGCTGTATGATCATGGTGTTTGAAAGACATTGATTATATATATGTATTAAATAGCTGAGGATTGTTCAATCATCCATTTGTACAGCAATTATGGATTGCTAGTATCTACAGGCAATCAATGTCTTGCAGATCTATGGTTTCTTTGATATGTGAAAAGGTTTGTCTGTTGAATGAATGTGGTATGAATGGTATGGTTGATGAGCTGGAGTACCCGTAGGAGATTTGTTATTGTTATCTGTGGATTCAGTTTTATCATTACTTTATATTGATGGACTTATGCCCTGCAATGCAAAATGTATGAAAAGAAGGTTATTTATATGACTACAATAAATGATATATATTTTTGATAAAACTTTGAATAAGAAAATCTTTTTTTATTTTTTATTTTTGTCTTAAGCACTGTTTAAAGTTTATGTATCTACACCATGACTCCTAGATGACTTGATCAGCATCTACCAAAATACAGTGAGATATTCCGCTCATTGATTCGATCAGGCAGTCTGTTTAGCTCTTTTGTGTATACCTTTTTGATCACAACATATAGCACCACTGGTGTATCTCCTTTTAAACTCAATCAGTCAGTCAATCAGGGAATCGTAAAGCGCGCTAAGGGGAGGGGGAGTATGCAGCTCTGGTCTTCCTGAAGATGTGCAGAGAGAGGGCACGTCTGACTCCTCACCAAAGAGCAACAAGAGTCAAATTATGCTGTGATTGGGTGAAAGATTTAAAATCCAGCAAAGTAAAGTCAGGTCAAGATATTAAATCTGTCATGGTTAGAGTATCCCAACAGCAGGATTATGTAAGTTCATGTTTGACAAAAGACACAGGGCCCGATTCACAGAACTAACTTAAGACAAAATCCTAAACTTACTACCATTTTCATATTCACAGAAGGCACTTACTCATTTTGGTATTCACAGAAGACACTCACTCATTTTGGTATTCACAGATGTTAGGAGTCCTAAGTTTAGGACTCCTAAATGCCTTCTGTGAATACCGAAAGTCTTAAAATTAGGATTTTTCTCAGTTTAGGAGTTCTAAAGTTAGGAGTCCTAACTTTACTACTACTAAATTGAGAAAAATCCTAATTTTAAGGCTTTCGGTATTCACAGAAGGCATTTAGGAGTCCTAAACTTAGGAGTCCTAACTTTACTACTACTAAATTGAGAAAAATCCTAATTTTAAGGCTTTCAGTATTCACAGAAGGCATTTAGGAGTCCTAAAGTTAGGAGTCCTAACTTTACTACTACTAAATTGAGAAAAATCCTTATTTTAAGACTTTCGGTATTCACAGAAGGCATTTAGGAGTCCTAAACTTAGGACTCCTAACATCTGTGAATACCGAAACGAGTAAGTGTCTTCTGTGAATACCAAAATGAGTAAGTGCCTTCTGTGAATACGAAAATGGTAGTAAGTTTAGGATTTTGTCTTAAGTTCGTTCTGTGAATCGGGCCCTCCATGTGTAAGAGACTGCTTTTAAAACAGGTGAAAGGGTGAAAAGGGAATAATGGAAAACAACATATTACCAATACACTTTGTGACAAAACGGTGCGAGACATTTGACATGCCTTTTCTATTTCCAGGTCTCCATATCTTCTAGGACTCCAACTACAGGCTCAGTGGTCTCTCATCCTGGACCTCTTTCTGATTTTGCTTCTCATGTTCTTAAAAATCCACGTGTCAGGACATAGTCCCAATGATAATACTGTTACTGATTCCACTTTCATAGACCGATTTGTAATGTTTCAGTTCCTGACAGGTTCAGGGACTTTTATCTGCATTGATGTAACCAGCTTGGTTATTCTATTTAATTATTATTTATTTTTTATCTTTTGTAGGTTTGTCTTGTTTTACAAGGGGAAAGATTATGTTATATACATATACCTCAGTTTTAGTTGTATGTGCAGTTAGGTTCACACTTATCTTAGAGTGCAAACATTATGAGTAGTTTGAATGATGTGTACTGTCACTTACCTAATTGTATTAACTTTGGTTATTTGCTGTACACAGCATTCTGGAACGTTTCTTTGTATGACTTTCCAGTCAAATGGCTCTCCTTGTCAGTTGCTTCATAACTGTTCTTGGAGAAGGCTGCAGTTCTGGGGGCACCTTTATAATCAGGACTACATCTCGTTTTACAACTCCTTGTGCATGGAATTATTCGCTATCAACAGAAGCTTAACTCCAAAACAAAGACTAGCAAAGACATACAACCCATCTGGAGGAAGACTGCTCCACAAGTCTATCGAGATAGGACATTGCTTAAGCTGCGTTCTCAAAAGCACAACAATTTAAAATGTAAAAAGAGAATGAAGATGCCGTAGCACGTTTTCAAAGGTAAAAATAAAACTGAAATATAAGCTCACTTACCTGCAAGCCAGCATAGGGACAGCAAACCTGGCAATATTTTAGAACGGTTAAGTGGGAAATTTTAAAGGCTTGTTGGTAGGGGATGGGATCCTAAGAGAAACAGTAAAACAAGTAACTCTTATTGTTCAGGGATTTCTTTGCCTGCTAGGTTTGCCTTCCACGATTGCCTGGTTTTATTCACGCTGAGGACAGAGAACATTTACGCAACAAATGTGCATTATGAATATAATCAAAATGCTGCAATAAGTTAATTAAATCCAAATCTGTGTAATTAACGTATAGGAAAAACAAGACCTGATTTTCACAATTGCTCCAGCAAATAAAACGAAGCCTGGTTTAGAGTTTAGTGGGAATGGGGAAATCATCTGTTTTCTGAAGGAAAATACACAGGTCAATGTATAGGTGGAATTTATTCTACTGTACAATCCCAATGGTAGGGAAGAATCCACAGGATATTCTCTCCTGGATTTAATGCCACTTCAGGAAATCAAAGGATTTTTCATTACCTCCTATAAATCAGTTCTCCAGTGAGTGCTGATTTGGAACTGTTAAGCGTGGGTTTGATATTGATTTAGTGCCGATTAATCAACAGTAGTTTACCCCGATGTGCATGCTAACTGCATGTATGTGTGTCTTTGCACCTGTCCATGTGTATCATAATATTTACACAGTTCTTCAAACCAAATGCATGCCCTTTGACAGTAAATGTTTGAATAGGGTGTTGGTTGTAGTTAAACTCATATGGAAGATGTTGTCTGAAATGTACTCTAAACATGATGCAGCAGCATTTTTGTGCATCAACACAACGAGTTGCAGAACAATGTGGGAACAGACACAGTCTCACTTGCAAATATCTGACCTTTTCTTTTGTAGGTGGCTACAAGCCTACATGAACGCATTTTCAGTAGCTGTTGGTATAGGCGTTACCTGTGAAGCTCTTATCGTATGCTTTGATTGGACTTGACTTTTAGGTTGTTGTACTGATATGTTTGCTCATGGGACATTCCCATGGTTGGGTGTGGATGAATGTGTTTTTATTCAGCTGTACTGTGCAGTGACATCTACCGGCCAGGACAGACAATGTACATGGTGCCGTGTTCTGCAGCCCATTGGGTATACGAAAGTCCTGATTACTTACCGATAATATCCAATCCCGACCCTAGAAGACGAGTAGTTTAGTGAGAAGAGGAATGGAAGGAGGAAAACTAGGACAACTGATATTAAAGATTACCAGCAAGTGATCAGACATTACTAAGAGATGTTTTATGGCATGGGCAAAGTGGGCCCCTGCCCAGGGTCCTAGCCCTTCAAGGGGCCCCTAATAGAACCATCTCTATTCTGCAGAGTCTGTTGCCCGGATCAGCCTTAATAATTCCTAAACTGATTGTTTTAAATATCGTTTTCCTTTCATTTATTTTTAATGTTGATGGTGTATGGAAGTCTTTTACAGACATTTTGCAGAGAAGTGTTTGTTTCGTAACACAATGCAACATCCATACAAAAGTTTTTTTTATATCAAACCTGGCCATCTCATGTGAGAAATGGTAGGGGATCACAAAGGCTGTTTGTAATAATATAAGTGTGCTGCTGCTGTTGTTTTATAATATTGAAAACAAACGTCACTATCTGTAATTATTAGATGTAAAGTAAACACATTTAGAATTTGGACGAGTGTGCATGTGCACTGACAGTGACCTGGTCAAAGAGGGCATTAAAGAGCTGACATTGGATGATAAATTCAAAGCTGTTAGGAACTGGGCCCCAAAAATAAATTTGGACCAGGTCCCCCAAAATCCTCAGGATTTCTCTGCATTACCTCTATGTCAATCATCCTCGTCTATCTCCTTGTTTATATGAGGATATGACAAAGCTCCACATCTATAGGATCCATTAAAATATTTTGGATGTAATCTAAACAAATAGATAACAGTCTTCAAAACTTGAGTTTGCAAAAGTACCACCTATGGACTGAGATACACCTAATAATAATGAGAAACAAAAGTATATTAATGAGCCAAAGTAGCCGCTTTGCAGATCTCTTATAAGGGGACACCAGTAATTCTGGATCACTTCAGCTGCTCCTTTGCGTAGAGTAACATCGTCAAAGATATAACTACTCTCACCCAGTGGCTTCATAGAATTGTTTCCTTTTTCAGATCTGCCAAAAGCAACAAATAATAATTCTGACTAGCAACATTTTTCTGTTCTCTCTAAATAAATTGAAATAGCCCGATGGACATATAATGAATAAAAAGTGTCACCTTCTTCTTCAAGACAAAATATTGATAAAATGATTTATTGAGACTTTTAAAAGTTAGAAGAGGTCTTTAGGAGAAAGCTTGATTCCTGGCCTTGGAATTAATGTGTTCCAAAGAATTTTTAAAGAGGGAGATACAAGATATAATCACCAAGGAAGTCATTTTCATAATCTGTGGGCGAACATGATGGCGTCTAAAAAAGCTACTTTAGTTGAAAACTACTGTAAGTGAACAGTAGATGAAGGCTAAAACGGAGACTCATAAACCCTAGAGAACTATTGAAAGATTTCAAGGTGATAAGGTTCGAGTAAACAATTGGTCTTTTTTTATGAAACCTTTGAAGAAGTTTAGAAACCTAAGGCAATATATGTAATAATGAACACCATGTCTCATGAAGATTTTTAACAGCTGCCCATTGAAGGTAGCAGAGATGAAACCCTTCAAAAATCTCTACCTATGGAAATCCAAAATTAAGAAGGGGGTCACAGAACTAAGCTTTTACTACATTTCTATCGTGGATTCAAAGTTTTTCCAGTATTACAATTAGAAAAACAAAGTGAGTGGATGGTTTTCTAGACTTCCGGATAGCCACTGTTACTTCCCTTGAACAACCTTTTAATTGCACTCCTGCTACCATTCACCCTCTAAGCTGTGTGGTGAAGGAGTCTGAGAACCTGATGGAACAATAGAGGAAATGTAAGAGGGGCAGGATTTAAGGGAAGATGCAAAGGAGTAGATACAGTCATTCTGAGACACACAGGAAACACAGGAAACGGGACAATATGAGGTGACTTGAAGCACTTTTGCTGCATCCTCCTAAATCTTCCACAGCACCTTCGAGAGGAGGGAAATGAGAGGAAATGTACTGAGAAGCCCTAAGGGATAGCGAAGAGAAATTTACGAATAGTACGCTGCACATACTGCTGGAAATAGCGAGATTTGCACAAAACCTGTTATAAGTTTTTAAAGTATTTTATGATAAAAACTGTTGCACTTTAGGAAACAAAGGTGATCTGGTGTACTCCGCATCTAAGAGTGAGTCAATAATAAAACGCCATCTTGGTTAGCGGTCTAGTTGCCCAGAAGGAGCATGTTACCCTCACTACTTTAGGCTGATGCAAGCATGGATGCACAGGTATTACGAATAGTACGCTGCACATACTGCTGGAAATAGCGAGTTTTGCACAAAACCTGTTTTATGTTTTTTAAGTATTTTATGATAAAAACTGTTGTTGCACTTTAGGAAAAAAAGGTGAGCTGGTGTACTCTGCATGTAAGAGTGGATCACCAATTGAACGCCATCTTGGTTAGCGGTCTAGTTGACCAGAACTAGGTTAGCGGGCGAGTTGACCAGAAGGAGGAGGTTACGCTCACTACTTAAGGCCGATGCAAACACGGACATGCAGGTATTACGAATACTACGCTGCGCATACTGCTGGAAATAGCGGGATTTGCACAAAACCTGTTTCAAGTTTTATAAGTATTTTATGATAAAAACTGTTGTTGCACTTTAGGAAACAAAGGTGAGCTGGTGTACTCTACGTGTAAGAGCGGGTCACCGATTGTACGCCATCTCGGTTAACGGTCTAGTTGACCAGAAGGACGAGGTTACCCTCACTACTTAAGGCCGATGCAAGCGCGGACTCAAAGCGGCCACGTGCAGCGGCCACGCCGCTGGTGTGCCGAAGGTGTGCCAAAGGCAAGCCCATCTGCGCCCGTCCGAGGACCGGTCACTCACAGCGCCAGGCATGCTGCCGGTTTGGAAGAAAATTAAACCGGGTCTATCCGCCTCCGATATACAAGGGAGCAAATCCTGGCATTAGGTGAGCACAAGGGGGGTGATATTAAACACAGGGTGCCGGCAACTCCAAGAATAGTTTTTATAGAAATGGGGGGGAATAACCTTAAATGTGGCTTACTAAATGTTGGACCCCTTGTGAAACATCACCTGGAGATCCACCTCTTGTTGGAACTATATGACCTGGATGCGGTGTTTCTGACCGAAAGATGGACACGCCCAGATTCAGAAGTTGTACTGGGGCTGACATGTCCACCAGGCTATAGGGACTTTCATAAGCCTAGGCCCGGCGGAAGAGGAGGCGGAGTAGGAGTAATTTTTAAAGAAAAATTGAACTTTACCCCGATTGATATTGATGAAGCTGTGGATATAGAACTTATGGGGTTCTCATTAAAAAGATCAGAAAGGGCACTTGCTCACTGGTGTGGTGTGGTATAGGCCCCACGGCCCAGTTAGTCCCCAACAACAGGCATTGATCGACATCTTTAGTAATATGTCACTCACTCATGCCATACTGATCATTCTTGGGGATTTTAACTTATGGTCAAATGGGGACCCCCGGGTCCAGCTCTCAAGGACCTCCTTCAATCTTGCGAGAACATAGGCCTGCAACAAATAGTGATGGAACCGACACATCAAGGAGGACACATACTAGATGTAATATTTTCAGCTAAGAATGTTAGAGCAATGGAAAGTGTTCTACCCCTATGCTGGGCTGAACAATATCTTATAAAGTTTTTGGTATTAAACCCCAGAGTGACCAAACATACAGCCACTGTGGAAAATAACCACCAGGGGAGGGAATGGAACAAACTTTTGAAAATAAGAAAAGAAAACACTGTGCTCAAAGATAAATGTCCTTTTGATATTGACAAATCGGTGGACGAAAATGATCTAGAATTCTGCAAACAGATAAGAACCACCCTTGATCATATTTTCCCAATGAAAGACTTTAAAAACACACTTAGACCATCAGCACCGTGGTCTAATGAGGAGTTAAAAAATCTAAAAACGCGCTGTAAACAGGCAGAAAGAAAGTGGCGGAATCTCTACGTGGATGAGGATAAAATAGTCCTGAAAGCAGCTTTAAGCAACTATAAAATTGAGATCTCCAACTCAAAAGCAGAGCGCTATGCCAGCACTTTTTTAAGTGTGTTGAATGGTGTTAGAAGTACATTTTAAATAATGACTGATCCCTCTAAACCTGACTGCCTAAAAAATAAGATCTCCGCCACACAGGACCTATGTGATAGTTTAGCTACATTCTTCGAGGAGAAAATGAATAAAATCATTGATGATCTGGAAACAGGCAACACAGACCAATCAGAAGGACATGGCCAGGTTAGATTAGCTGAGATGCTATCAGTGGCTCAGAACGAGGAGAAGATGGATACGGATAAGATAGGGACTCTGGAACACTTCGAGACTCTAACAGAGGATGGCTTTAATACGTTAGCTTTGAGTATCTCCTCGGGATCCCCACTGGATCTATTACTGCACTGGGTGAGGAAAGAATTAAAGGAGGAACTGTTTCTACAACTCCGAAAGATCTGCTGCCAATCTTTGAGTAGCGGAGTAGTACCAGCATGTTGGAAACAGGCTATAGTTACACCACTTTTTAAGAAAGTCATGTTAGACCCCATGTGCCTTAATAACAATAGACCTTTTTCCCTTTTACCTCATCCTGTGAAAATAATGGAACGTCTGTTCAACAAAACACTCTCTCAATTGCTAGAACCTAATCACAGGCTGGAAGATGAGCAATGTGGCTTCCGACCGGGACATGGAACAGAAACCACTCTAGTAACAGTCATGGATGAACTTAGAATGCGAGCAGACAAAGGACAATCAGTTATACTGATCCTACTGGATACGTCTACCGCATTCAATATGGTCAACCACAGAACCCTCATGAAAAGGCTTACTGAAATTGGGGTAGGTGGCACAGTAATGAAGTGGCTTCAGTCATACTTGTCGGACAGACAACAGGCAGTGGCCTTACCCCCCTTCCAATCTAAGTTTGGAAATATTAAGCACGGTGTCCCTCAGGGATCGACAATTAGCCCTATATTGTTAAATATCTATATGAGCCTACTGATTTCATTCATTAAGTCATACAAAGTTAACCTGGTGAACTATGCGGACGACACACAACTTATCTTGTCACTGTAAGGGAATCAATCAATATCACCTGACGGCTTCCACAAGTGCATGCAAAAGACTGCAGGATGGCTTGAAGATAACTCCCTGCAGTTTAACAGTGACAAAATGGAGATCCTATGCTGTATGGCAAAGAAAGTTCCTCTTTCCCTCCAGACTAATTTCTGGCCTATCTGCACAGATAAGCCACTGATACCCTCAGAAACAGTGGGCAATCTGGGGTTATTTTTTTTACAACAAACTGAGTCTAGAAACCCAGGTGAATAAAACGGCTGGGACTTGCTTTTCTCTTATCAGAGCACTACAAAAAAACTTCCAATGCTACTTTCCTCAGCCAGAGCACTAGTAGTAAGAAGTGTCATCCTGAGTTGATTGGATTATTGTAATGCTCTGCTATTGGGTGCTCCAAATTTCCTGATTAAGAGACTCCAGAAAGTTCAGATAATAGCTGCAAAACTAGCATTAAAGAGACCACGCAGATCATCGGCTTCCATGTCTTTAAGGGAGCTTCATTGGCTTCAGCTGACGCAGAGGATACAGTTTAAATCGCTCTGTATTGTGTTTAAGGCACTGCATGGTCTCGTGCCCATACCGCTGCAAAACAAATTCAAATGATATGTCCCGACCAGAAGCCTTCGTTTGTCATCAGCCAACCTGGTAAGCAAGCCCAGGTTTAGAACAATAAGTATTGAAGCAGCACGACTCTGGAATGAGCTCCAGTCTACTCTAAGACAGACAAAAGATCTATTACAGTTCAGAAAGAGGCTTAAAACAAGGCTCTTTCCAAAGGAATAATTAAGATCACCTGATAACGCCCAGCAATTGACATCTATATAGGAATATGTGTTAATAGCAGTACCTACGTAATACAGTTATTTAGGTAAGTAATTATAGCAAGTGAGTATACATGGCTAGGTGTACAGTAAAGGACTGGCCATAAACTGTAGATAAGTTATACGAAAATAAAAATATTTTCAGTGAAGAATTTCTCCCATATCGAGCGGAGCTGTCCGTATATCGACACGTAATCATTTTTGAGGCGGCATTAGTTGCATTATCCTGCTTTTCGTTAATAAAAAGAACCGCACTCAGCCGGCTGCCGCTACAGAGCCCCGAACCGTACCAGTGCCGTCCATACATTGGCTTATAAACATGTCTAAGGCTCGGGGGTTATCATCTGATGTACCCTCCTCTTTCTAAACCAATCACCGCATTCGTATTTGGTTGTCTGTCGCTACAAAGTCTCTAAGCTACTGGGATGCATCTGGAGTTTTCTTCTATTGCTAACTTTCATCCTTGCTGATATTCCACACCGGAAAGCTGTCGGGTGACTTCTCATCATCGAGACCAGTATATATATAAGAACACCGTTAGAAACGAACAACCACTAATTATAAGTCCTCGTTGAACCTGGTCTATTCCACTATTTTATCGGAGTCATCTATATTTCAAGTTCTATCTAGAAGCCTTATACTCAAATTAAACAACTTTAAGCAATAGGCGGTTTCCTGACGAAGGCTGTATAGCCGAAACGCGCGTAGTTCTCCATCTACCGCATTGCTTGTTCTCCATCTACCACATTGCTTCGATCAACTCTATATCTATACTGTTTATATAATTGTTCGAAATTTGTACTGTATATTTAAAAAAAAGTAAAAAAATGAATGATGGATTAAAAGTGAAAAGATCAATATTAAATATATTTTTCTAATCAATACCTGTGTGTGGAAGAAAATATTTTTATTTTCGTATAACTTATCTACAGTTTATGGCCAGTCCTTTACTATACATCTAGCCATGTATACTCACTTGCTATAATTACTTACCTAAATAGCTCTTCTCCCTACACATAGCAAGTTTATTAATTAAGTAGGGGTCCCCTTTTTTCCAAATACTTACGTAATACAGTGCCAGGATATCCTTGGGGTGATAGTGCACTTTATAAATAGCTGTAACATAACATCACATAACAAGAGCGTCAGGCCTCCTGCCACCAGGCCTCTATGCAGAATTGAGCAAGCGGAGATTTCTGTTTGGACACAAAGAGGTCCAGCCTGGGACTCCCCAACTGTTGTGCTGTCAACAGAAAGGTTCCCTGTGTCAGATAAAAATACACTGATAAGGAAAGATCTTGCTATGGAGATCTGCTGATAGATGCACATTCCCAGGAAGATAAGAAGGACGGAGGGAATTCAGGTGTGACTCTGCCCATGAATAGATCTTCTACACCACATGAGGTAGAGAAAGATTCTTTGTGCCCACTTGATAGTTTTTATAGACTTATGCTACCTAATTGTCTGTTCTTACTAGAATAGATGTGTCCTGAATTAGAGGAACAAATGCCCGAAGAGTGGGAAAAATTGCTGAAAGTTCTCTCCATATTGAAAATCTGCTTGCCCTTCAAATGGATCCTGTTGCTCCTGTCCTTCACTCCACTTTGGAGGCATAATTTTAAGGACAAATCAAGATTGTGGAGCTAAACAGACCCCTTTTCATGAGTGATCTGAATCTAATCGCCGGAAAGACCAAGAGAGAATCTCTGGGTTACTGGTATAAGGACCTCATAATCTTGTGATATTGGATACTCAAACTTCAGAAGAGGTAATAATAGTGAATTTTGGTGGTACTTTCATAGTGGGTCAGCCATGCAACCCTGTACTTATAACAACTCCCTATCTGAAGCGACCGAACAAGCTAATAATTGCCTTAGATTGATGCGTAGCCCACCTATCCTTTGACAGAAAAACATAGTCCAGATTGGTGCTGAAGAAGGCTCCAATAAATTGATGTTCCTGGTCCGGGAGAATGTGAGACTTCAGATTTAGAACAAATTGTAGTTCATGCAAGCAGTTGGACACTATTTGAGTAGCTACTTTTGCTTTAAAGAAATAAGGGCTGAATTGAGCCACTCATCATGATAAGGAAATCCATATTTGTGTACCATCTAATTGTAAATAGGCTCCTACTTGAGCCAAGATCTTAGTGAATACCATTTGTGCTGGTGATAGACCCAAAAGCAGTACTCTGAACTGGAAGTGCTTTGATCCTATTAGAGTTCTCTGGAATTGTTGAAATTGAGAAAGAATCAGCATATGGAAGTATGCATCCTAGCACTCTTGTCCTCTGAAACAATTAATTTAACTAATAATTGAAGAGATAGCTTATTGATTGGGTTATGACAAATTTGTTTTCTGATTTAAGATCCAGAATAGGGTGATACGTTCTGGTTAGGCTATTAGTTAAATAATCTCACAGAATACTTCACCTCTCAGTTTCTGAGGTACTGCCATAATTGTTATTTTATTTAAAGCATCTCCTTTCCATTTAAAAGGGTTTGACATTATTCCAGAGTCTTTGAATTACAGCTGTGCTAGCGGGGAAAGGAAGTCTGTAGAACATCCATCTACTACTACTTGAGGCACTCATTTGTCCTGAAGCAGAGGAAGCCAAACATCATAATAGATTTGAATCTGATCACCCATGGATCTGATTGGTCATAGTATTTTTCTTATTGTTGCTGTTGTTAACCCTAAAACTGTTATTGTTCAGCCAGAGTAAGAGGCGTCTACTTTCCTTATACACCTTATGAATGCCTTCAATGAATGAAGAATTTTGAGCAAGCGGGAGGAACTCTAAATGTGTGAAGAATATTGTATTTGTTTCTTATGAATTATGCATTGAGATCAGAACAAATGTAGGTCACAGTAATGGCAAGTGATTGATTAAAACACATTGACTTTCATCTAGTCTCCCTATTTTTATGAAGTAAGTTTATTAAAATGTTTTTACAACATGTTACACTTTAAAACAGCAAGTTTTACCTGATGAAAGAAACAGCAAAATTAGCAGCATAGCATGTTAGCTTTAGTGTGCCATAACCATGTATCCATTATTTAATTGTTTGAAACGATGACCACTAGATAGTCCTTGTACTAAGAACTCAAAAATCGGGTGACTGATTAGACAGCCACCAGATTTTTGAATGCTTTTGTGGACATCCTCTTGCTCTATACATGGGTTGTTCAAGATTCATACATTGGTCCATCCTCCCAGTTCAGTTTTCAGAGTTTGGGGAAGTCGTGTCTCCCCAATGTCTAGCTATATCTTGCTTAGCAAGAACCAGCCCCACATTTATCAGTGCTAGTGTATATATATTTATATCCATATTTGATCCTAAATGGAGTACCATAGATTTAGGGCTTGCATCCATTTCCCAGATGGTGAACTTCCCCAGAACTGAACAAATTTGTGTGTGTGTATATCTATATATATATCTATATCTATATGTATATCGATATATATATATGTGTGTACACACTCCTTGCACAGATTCCTTGTTGTCACCAATGTGATTGTCGAATACAAACTGGAGAGCAGGACAAACAGCACAGCACAGTCCGGTATGGATCTCCACAGACAAATGTATTTACTTTTATATTTTGTTTTCCAAGTGCAGATCAACAAAGACCTAAGCGTTTCGGCCGGAGCCTTCAACTGGGCCATTGAATGGTCACATCTAGAGTGTCCTTTTAAAGGGCAACTGCTCAAATTTCCTCCACCATCATTTAAAGGAACAGCACTAAAACTTTAGTAACATTTCCTTGTACAACTTGGATAACTGTGATCTACAGGGTGTACAATTATGCTTGATACCTGTTCAACGTCAGTCATGATATTACGATATGAATTACCTCCCTTCCTTTGTTAAATCTGTAATATTTATAATTTTCAAGGGGAAAAAGGGAGAAAAGAAGAAAGACAGAAGAGGGAAGAAGACCCTCCAGATTTGAGTGTGAAATTATTGTAAAGTACAACATTATCCAGAAAATTGTTCTCTATAACCTTATTTTTCTTTCTATTTTTCAGACTAAAGCCCTAGGGTTTCAGGTACACAAATGATTGTAAAGTACAAACAAACTCCCTTCTAAATTCATTTCCAATTCACTATGATGTTGTATATAGATCTAAATCAGTATTTGCAGCTGGTTTCTAATGTTACCCCTGGATCAACATTTGCTACCTATTTCCAAACATTTCAGTCTGGGTATTCGGAGCAACAATCAGAAATCCATATATTATCACTATTCTCATTATCCATATTCGAGCTATACATATACTATTAACAGAGCCTAAATTCATCATATTGCAGTATGTAATTTGGTACGTAGAGTTTATCACAAATTACAGGGGCGTAATGTCCACTTCTTCTATTCTAAATTCATAAATACACTAAAGTGCATCATACTCCTAAAATAACGTCCTATGCCATATTCAGAACAGCACATCATGTCCATTCCATATAAAGTGCTAAGATGTAAATGTGCTTCACAAATATTGTGCATGTACCCACCATACACCCTAATCCCACCCATAAATAAGCGGAGTTAAATTGCACCATGCTTCTGCAATAAAATGTTGTACCTAGGGCTGCACAGCATTAAACCATTAAAGTGCCTTTCTGTCATTTACACACATCTCCTAAAAATACAAATGAGGTATACTTCAATATTCTAATACTTCATAATCATAAAAACCTTTGGTATATTTTTTTCATCTTTTCCAAATCAGACTCATGATCAGATTAAACTGTAGTGTGCTTTTTCAAACCATGCGCTGTACTTTGTTCTATACAGTACTAGACTATTAAAGTGCATAACAATCTTTTACGAGTTACCCTCATTAATACATAGGAGTAGTAATTAAATATACCATATTAATAAAACAATAAGCTATGACTATAGGCTTTCTGTTAAAGCACTCTGATGGAGAAGTTTGACTACACGTAGAATGATCTAGGAAATAAAACAGATAAACAATAAACTATATAATAAGTGCAATCTTGCAGAACCATCAGAGAGGCTACTAGGTCAGTTAAGACATATCATTACTGGAGGAAAACCAACTTATCATGACTTTCTCGTTTCTTTTCATTTTTCTGTGACATATTGAATTCTTGGATTCATATAAATAAATGAAGGAATAAGTAAATACCTACCTACGTAAATTTAACTCAAAAAGGGACAATCGTGCATCAGATATTTCCTACCAGGGCCATAGTCATAAAAAGAAAGAAAGACAAGAGAGGGGGGAGGCAGAAACACATTCATTATAAATATACATACAACTCAGCATCTGTGTTTAAACCCCACGGTATCTCTGTCCCTATTGTAATAATCCATCTAGACTCTGCTCTTCTTTAAGCTAATTCTCGATTTCCTCCTTGTAATTTATTTGGAACATGGTGAATGCCATACTATCTCAATCTGTTTAAATCTCCATTGTATTCCTTCCACATGTGTTTAGCCATAGCATAGGAGTAATCTCTATTTGAGACTGCTCTATTGTGTTGAAGAATGCGTAGCTTCATTTTATTCACCAGGCTGCCCACATATTTCTTACTACTGCTGCATTCTAACATGTAAACAACATGTGACATTTCACAGAGTATACACTCTTTGATTTGCCTACTCACTCCATCAAAATATTTAAAATCTGTCCTGTATTGTCCATATTGCAAGCCTTGCATTTCTGGCATTTAAAAAAATCCAAGTTCGGACGAGCAATATTTACAAACAACATACTGTTGCAACTGGTCGGTTTGAGAAACAATTTTGTACAGATCTTATTATTCTCTATGTAAACTTGAATATCCAGGTAATCAATTGTTTCTTTACTTATTTGATATGTGAATTGCAATTTCTGAGGACTATGATTAAGAGATTGTACATTTTTTTACAATTCATCTCCTTCTCCTTCCCATATCAAAAACAGATCCTCAATAAAACAAATCAATCAAATTACATTTGTCATGATCTCACCGTTTTATCTGTCCAATCACATTCAGCGTCTCAATGCCCCATCGTCAAATTGGCATACTTTGGGGCAAAGGACGTACCCACTGCTGTACTTTTTCTTTGTATGTAAAACTTGCCATTAAAGAAAAAGACATTATTGGCCAAACAGTAGTGCATGATATCTAAAAGCATATGTGTATCTTGAACTCATATAGTATTCACATGCTCTAAGACCATCCTCATGCTCTATCAATGTATAAAGAGAGACAACATCTACTGTGGCATTATGTATTCCTTCCTCCAAGGTATGCCATTAATCTGATTTAAAAAAGTCCATAGTGTCCCTAATGCAATTGGAGATTTGCTAAAAATGGGAACAAGAAAATGTCAACAAATCTAGAAGCGTTCTCCAGTAAAGAGTCACAGAAACTTACAATTAGGCATCCTGGAGTGATGAGGTGAGTGTTTTTCAAATGTTATAACTCTTCATCTTCCAGTAGTCCTTGCTCATACAACCCTTGTAGTATTTTATGAAATTCCTTTGTATTTTGGTAGTCGGATCTTCTTTCAATCTCTCATAGTGGTCTCTTGACCTCTTGATAATACTTGAGGCAATTCATCATCACTATGTTACCTCCCTTATCAGAAGATTTTTTCAAGATATTCTTATCTTTTTGTAAATCCTTGAGAGCCCATAAGTCTCCTGCAGTCATGTTCTTTTGTTGAGAATGTGTATTCTTATTTTCTATTAATACAATTTCTCTTAACTCCTCTGCTGTAAACTCTTGGAAGAGATCTATTTTGTTTACTGGTGGAAGTTGTGGGCAGAATTTTGACTTTAATTTACAGCTACTGGTAATTGAAATGCCCACCATTTGACAGTACTCTTGAGTCGAGAGTTCTTCCAGACTAGTCACTCCTGATAATCTGTCTGACTCTGTTTCCAAACTAGATAATATTCTCATTGAGGCAGCATCCTTTGATTTTAATGTTGTCAAACCTGTGGAGCTCTACATCTTCTCATTGTATGTTTTTCATTGCAAAATGTTTTTTTAGTTTTAAATTTCTGCAATATTTGTAAAAATTTCACCCTTGCCTTGTCTGTATATATATCCAACATTTTAATGTATAGCTTCCCCAACACATTTTGGGTGTAACCTTGGTTATGGGTCATGAATGAAGCTGACAACGACATTTATATATACTGTGAAATAAACAATGAGAACGGACAAGTGTGCATCACAGGCTCCACACAAAGCCTGAGAGAACTGTCGCCATATTGGAGCAAGCAAAAGTCAAGTTTATGCATTATATTAAATGAATATGAAATGCAATTGCTATACACTGTAGTCAAAAGTCCAGCACTCCATCTAAAATGCAAAGGGCAACATAAGCAACATGCCAAGCTGGCTGAAAATATAAAGTGCTGACTTATAGCTAAAAATAATCAATGATACAACATTGGGTTAGTTGACAAGCATTCATGTAGAAGTGCTGTGTTAAGATCTTCTGCAACTGGTATCAGCAGGGCAAAAACAAGCCTCATAGCAGTAATGTACCTACAATTGCTTGCATATAGTGCTAATATCAATTCAATGCATCCATTAACTTTGGGAATACACACAGCTTGATTTGTCAACGCTTGATTTGTAAACAACTTGTGTGCTTGTAAAAACCACATCCCTGTTACGCAAATACTTAAAACATACTTCATATAAACAAAATAGTGTTGTATGCGGTAGCTCATCCTAGCTTGCAATGAGAAAGTGTAGCCGGGCCATTGACACATTGACATGCGCGTATGCACTAAGGATCCAAGTTGTGCACAGGGAAAATTGGTAAAGTGTGCATGAGTACAGACTTGAAAACAATGCAAGACGTGCAACACCAAACCTATGCCTTCACAAAATAGAATGAAGACATGCCAATGCATTCAATATTGAGGGATATGTCCAAAGCACGGAGCGCAGCATAAATGTACACATGAACTAAAGCAGACATTTTATGGGTGTGAAGTTAGTAATAGGCACATGTGTGCCACCCACTCTGCAGTCTGTGCAGGGGTATGAGTTCAATCTTGCCCTAGTGGGCATATGCACTTGCCAATGTGTCTCCAGATATCGAAAATTACATAGTGCAAAATACAACACACATGCAAACCAAGATTAACACTGAAAAGTATAAATCCTGCCCAAGTGGGTTAGAGTGTCTTACAGTTTCTCTGGCGGTAGTCATAGATAAAGTGCTTCCAATAAAGTGAAGAAAAATCTGCTGAGGTGGCTACTCAGTTTCAATCAGTGCAGGTACCTGGGTGAAAAAGAACATTAAAACGTGTGATTAAAGTCAGCTTAATGTAGTACTGCTCTCAAACAGTCAGAAGGAAGACAGCAAAATCAACAGGTATAACATCATCTTAATCCAAATAAACTGACATCTCTTGACTGGAGTTCAGATCAAAGGGCGTTTTAGTGTCAAACTCAATAATGTATTTAGATTCCACAATACACAATTGCTGCTCCCTATTACAACCCATGATTTCTGGTTCAATGGCATCTATCACTACAAATCTGAGTATTTTTCATTTTGAAAATGTTTATCAGTAAAGTGACGTGCCATCGGGTACTGTTTGTCGTTGTGGCATATTGCCTGCATGTTTTCAAGTAATGACCTGACAGAAGACACTATCGGACTCCCTGGTGGCTTCTGTGTACTCTTGTGAAGTTTGGGCAAGAGACACAGAATGGTAATGCTTGGGTGTTCACATTTGAGTAAGTGGTTTTCCTCCCATTCCAGGGGTCCTCTCTCACTCAATTCCACCAACATTTCTCTTGTTGGATGCAGTTACATCTACACTGCCAGATACGTTTTAACAAATAGGATCCCTCAGTTGTCTTATGCCATCAGCTATATAGTCATGTTTAGAGAGCACCACCATGTTGCCTCCCTCGTCAGATTGGCGTATCACAATGAAGGAGTCAGATTGCAAACTTTCTAATGTAGAAAAATGGGTCAAGTTGCTTTTGGCTCTACAGGTCGATTTATACCTGATTCTTTTCAATTCCTTGATGATCCCTCTCTCGAACACCTCCACTGCATCACAGTGAATCATTGGCATAAAAGTAGACTTTGTTTTGAAACAACTTAAACTTACATCGATGTCAAGATTAATGTAATTGAAATAAGGATCATCATGGCTAGTTTGAACATCATCAAGCTCTGACAATATAATCAAAGTTTCAACATCATCAATACATAAATTACTTAAAATTGGCGGAGTATTAGATTTAAGGAACCTCCTGGGTTGGGTGTGAAACTCTTTCTTCAGTTTCAAATTTTTCCTGAAACAGAATGAATCAATTATGGTCTGCACGTAATATAGATTAGTAATGGGACGGAAAGAAAGCCCTAGAGAGAGGAGTTCAGTCTCGTCTTTGTATAACGAACGCTCAGATAAATTTACCACAGTCATGACATTGGCTGCCTGTCCCTTGCCATCATTCCCAAGGGTATTTTGTTTTCTTTTCTTTGATCTTGTCTTTACTTGTTTGCTACTCTTGTTCTTCCTCTGGTGCCTGTTCCTCTTGTCCTCTAAAGATTTTGTTCCGTAAACTGATCTGTCATTACCTGATTGATAATTGTTTTAAAAATGTCTTCTTGTTAGTGCCTGTCTGCGGGCCACGTGTTAAGGTGGTGTCAGAGACATCTGATATGTTACTATTAGAGACATCACTCTCATCTGGCTCTGAGGTTACTTTAATTTTTCTTAGCAGAGTGCATGTTACCAGGTTGTCTGTCACTTAAAATACGATTGTATGTTTTATGAAATGTCAGGGTTTGCCCTGATTAGTAGTCAATGAATTCATGAATAAACTTTCTTTGTTTTGTGCTGGTGACTTTCTCCTTCGTCTTTGCTAGACATATTTTTATGTATTTAGTAAACTCTTCAAATGCCTCTTTAAACACAATGTTGGTTATTTCCACAGTTAATTTGTCGATTTCAACCAATAATTTGATACAATCCTTCATTGCATATTTAACTAGGATCCACATCGTCATGGAATAGTCTTTAGAATTATTGGCCCAATCCTCAAGAATGTCAGAGTTCTCATCGGTAGGAACTGGACAGATCTGTAGGCCCCTGGGAGCAAACTCCACGTCAACATATTTTTGGAGGGATTCTGCCTCCCACCATTTTGCGAGCTCTTTTTTGTGCAGTCTCTCAAGTTTGTCATACATCGATTGGATTTTACTTCCATCCCCAAAGTTGCCGCTTGTTTTACTGGCACTGATAACATCGGTGCTTTGGCCATATAACAGTTTATTTGATGTTTCCTTCCTTTTAGCTTCTAGACTTGAAGCCACACTTTCTTAAATGTCAAAGCATTGTAATGATATTTGAGCTTACAGGTGCTGCTGCTTAGGGACGTGCGTATCTGCCCTCAATATTAGCAACTCCACTTCTGTCGGCATCAAAAAAAGGGAGAACCCCAGGGATACACATGCACACAAAGGGGAACAAAGGCTACTTATCGCGTACTTTGAAAGACCACCAACCGGGTCCTCCGACTCAGCTGCAGTCCTACTTTTCCAGCAGGGTAACTCCCAAGACCTCCTGTGATTACACGCACCACAGGTCCTCTATATAGCGTGTCTGGTGCATGAAGGGTGTCTCGCCCACCAATGCCTTCTTCATTTTGAGGGCCATTTGTCACTCGCTCAAGCCGTGGTTCCCAGGCAGCATGTTGAATAGACACAGGCAGAAATATTTAAACCACTAGAGTGAGTGTGCGTTGATGCTGCCACCAGCCTCTTAGCTTACAAGCAATAGCGAATTTAAAGGTTCTGGAATTCCGAGGCTCCAGGTAGTGGTGGTCTGAGTTGGGCTCTGTTAAGTTACTCAACACAAAACAGGTGGAGCTATCAATGTGCAAACACAAAAGCATATATATGTATATACATTTCAAGAATGTGCATATATGCGTAATGGGGATTGTGCCCTAGTGGGCAAATATTTAAAATGAAAATGTCTTCATATTCTGTTGAGTAACTTAGATGAAGTGCCCACTAGGGCATAATTGTGGTTATTTGATGAATTAGCGCATATTTTGATTACTGTTTAAAATATATATTTACATGCTCTGATTGTGAATAATTCTGTATATATGAAAATATGCTGCTTTGAGTCCCGAATTTTAGTGAATATATTCAGACACATCTTGTAACTCTCACCTTGGGTTTTTCCGCAGGGGTGAGACAGACCCAATGGCAAGGTCCCAACTTCCCGTAATCACCACAGAGGCCCAGCATTGTAAAAGTCTACAATGGTGAGACGGGAAAGAGGGGACAACAGGGGAACCAAAAAAGAGACACACGTCCAAGATATTCAGAGCTGCATACGAATCTTCAGAATCACAGACGTGCCTGTAACAAGACAAGAAGTATGCGTATAACTGCAGAGAACTATTACATAACATCAATCACCACCATTCCCCAGAAAAGCAATTGTTTTTATTATAATGTCGTAACTACATGTAAATTTCCCCTCTTCCGTTTTTACTAGAAATATCAGATACTGAGAAGCACTTTTCTTCCTACGTAAAAGAAGAAGCGTGTTAGGTGATGTCAATAATAATAGGAAGTGAATGTATGGATGGATAATCAATGCAATAACCTTGGTGAGAAAGGAAACTTCAAAAAAGGTTGCCCCACAAATATGATAATAACCTCACAGGAAAAACCCCAAAAACATATTTCTTAATAGCAGAGAAGGAACCAATGTACTCAAATAGAAACAACAAACATATGGCACAAAAACACATAGGCAAGGCTAAATGCTATTCAAAACTAAATCCCTTATCTTCAGGAAATGCTTTGTAGTAATGAATCTATTTTTCTATTACAGCTAGAAGTTGTGTACAAAGAAAACGAAATCTCCCAGACTGTGGAGACATTGCAGATAACTATACAATGAGCCAATTTTAATCTCACGTGAATGCCAGTAGAACTGCAGCCATGTAATTGTTGTCTTTCTATTCTTTTCTGTCAGTCTCAGGATTGACTGAGAACCCGAGGGGTGAGAGAGGCCAGCCGCGACGTGGAATTCTTTTGGGATGAAGACCATACGGTGAGGAGAAAAAACTCAATACAGAACGCCGACTTTGCCTGCCGACGGTACCCGGAAGTGACAGGTAAATTCAGGGGGCAATGGGAGGAAGCCGCGCACGCGTACACAGGAACGCGAAACACTCTTCCCTTCCAGTCTCCCCTTTTTATTCCAGGCTTGCTCTGCCCCACCTGCATATGAGGTTGGACACGGAGCAGCCCCGAAACATGAACTGGTCTGTTTAATTTGTGCATAACAATATGTTTTCTATGTTCATGATGTTTCTTTTTATAACTCATTTATTTTGAGCTCTTTAAATATCAATTCATATGAATTTATTTGTGATTGATAGGTGGAATTTAAAAGGAAATACATTACTATATGAAGATGTGAAAATGCGTAATACATGGGTCCAGCAGTTAATTTAGGATTTTTTCAGTGTTTATGCATCTATGCCTATTGATTTCGAATTGTGGTGGGGCATTTCACCTTGAGAAAGGCTTGTTGGAGCCACAACATGTTGGATTTTCTCTGCTCTAAATAAAGAGCTTCTGAAACAGGCCCAGGGTATGAATACCCTAACCCTCAAGCCTTGGTTTTGGTGTCCCAGAGGATCACAACCGGGCAAAAAAAAAAAGGGTTTGTTAAATTGTGCTGTGAATTTGCTAAATTCATGAATTTGTGGTAAAAACAAAAAACAAGCACGAGCTCCGATGCTTGTTTTGAAACGAGCCCCTGGATGGAATAGGTCCCGGGGCATTTTCTAAAAAAAGGAGGGGGCGCACGGGCCTGCAGATCACCACCTCCACATGGCTTATTATTAATATAGGAGGAGGGCCGCGCAGACCCCCCTCCATGGGGTCAAATGAGCCACAGGGACCACCACCTCCCATGGGCTGATTGAATAATAGTGCGTTGCGCATGGACGCCCCAGGGACGACCACCTCCCCGTGGCAAAAAACATCAAATAATATAGGAGGGGGGGCATCCGGACCCCCTTGTGCCCCATGTACTATCACATCCCTGGGGATAATTCTGACAACTTCCGCCAAGCAAAAGCAAACACGCCAGTTCCAGCGGGCGGGAGCTTTCAAAGTGCTCCCATACGCTGGAAGCTGAGGTTTCATCTTTTTGCTTGCCTGCATGTGAGCCGGGAAAGAGATGAAACTCTTGCTTCTGCACGCAGGGAGCTGCATTTCCAGCAGTTCCCTGCATGCAGCAGCAATGCCGGCTTCCGCAGGAGGCAGGCAACCAGCTGGGACCGCGGGGGCCTTGAGGATCCCCTGCAATCCCCATCGTGCATTCTGGGTGCCCTGCCTGGGACCAGGGCACCCAGAGACACATGGCGGGGCCCCAAAGATGGGGTCCCCAAACCGAAATCGTCCGGGGAGGGGGGCCATGCAGCCCCCTTCCCCTATCACATTTCAGCTGGGTCCCGGGGATAGGGTCTCCGGGGCCAAAAATGGCCCAGCCCTTTTCATTACATATATATTAAGGCTAGTCCCCGGTGGATGGGGTCCCCAGGGCTGAAATTGGCCCTGGGATGGGGTTGCACCAATTCAGATACCCACGCACCCAATCACAGACCCATTCAGACACTCATGCACTCACTCACAGACTGGCTCACACTGGTGAGAGAGGCCAGCCGCGACGTGGAATTCTTTTGGGATGAAGACCATACGGTGAGGAGAAAAAACTCAATACAGAACGCCGACTTTGCCTGCCGACGGTACCCGGAAGTGACAGGTAAATTCAGGGGGCAATGGGAGGAAGCCGCGCACGCGTACACATGAACGTGAAACACTCTTCCCTTCCAGTCTCCCCTTTTTATTCCAGGCTTGCTCTGCCCCACCTGCATATGAGGTTGGACACGGAGCAGCCCCGAAACATGAACTGGTCTGTTTAATTTGTGCATAACAATATGTTTTCTATGTTCATGATGTTTCTTTTTATAACTCATTTATTTTGAGCTCGTTAAATATCAATTCATATGAATTTATTTGTGATTGATAGGTGGAATTTAAAAGGAAATACATTACTATATGAAGATGTGAAAATGCGTAATACATGGGTCCAGCAGTTAATTTAGGATTTTTTCAGTGTTTATGCATCTATGCCTATTGATTTCGAATTGTGATGGGGCATTTCACCTTGAGAAAGGCTTGTTGGAGCCACAACGTGTTGGATTTTCTCTGCTCTAAATAAAGAGCTTCTGAAACAGGCCCAGGATATGAATACCCTAACCCTCAAGCCTTGGTTTTGGTGTCCCAGAGGATGACAACCGGGCAAAAAAAAAAAGGTTTTGTTAAATTGTGCTGTGAATTTGCTAAATTCATGAATTTGTGGTAAAAACAAAAAACAAGCACGAGCTCCGATGCTTGTTTTGAAACGAGCCCCTGGATGGAATAGGTCCCGGGGCATTTTCTAAAAAAAGGAGGGGGCGCACGGGCCTGCAGATCACCACCTCCACATGGCTTATTATTAATATAGGAGGAGGGCCGCGCAGACCCCCCTCCATGGGGTCAAATGAGCCACAGGGACCACCACCTCGCATGGGCTGATTGAATAATAGTGCGTTGCGCATGGACGCCCCAGGGATGACCACCTCCCCGTGGCAAAAAACATCAAATAATATAGGGGGGGGCATCCGGACCCCCTTGTGCCCCATGTACTATCACATCCCTGGGGATAATTCTGACAACTTCCGCCAAGCAAAAGCAAACACGCCAGTTCCAGCGGGCGGGAGCTTTCAAAGTGCTCCCATACGCTGGAAGCTGAGGTTTCATCTTTTTGCTTGCCTGCATGTGAACCGGGAAAGAGATGAAACTCTTGCTTCTGCACACAGGGAGCTGCATTTCCAGCAGTTCCCTGCATGCAGCAGCAATGCCGGCTTCCGCAGGAGGCAGGCAACCAGCTGGGACCGCGGGGGCCTTGAGGATCCCCTGCAATCCCCATCGTGCATTCTGGGTGCCCTGCCTGGGACCAGGGCACCCAGAGACACATGGCGGGGCCCCAAAGATGGGGTCCCCAAACCGAAATCGCCTGGGGAGGGAGCCATGGAGCCCCCTTCCCCTATCACATTTCAGCTGGGTCCCGGGGTTAGGGTCTCCGGGGCCAAAAATGGCCCAGCCCTTTTCATTACATATATATTAAGGCTAGTCCCCGGTGGATGGGGTCCCCAGGGCTGAAATTGGCCCTGGGATGGGGTTGCACCAATTCAGATACCCACGCACCCAATCACAGACCCATTCAGACACTCATGCACTCACTCACAGACTGGCTCACACACAGATGGAGGCACTCGCAAACCCAATCAGACACTCACATCCACTCAGACACTCATGCACCCAATCAGACACCCAGTCAGACACTCGAGCACCCACTCACAGACCCACTCAGATACTCACACAACTGTGAGACACATATGCAGCCACTCCCAGGCTCACTCAGACACTCACACACCTACTCACATACACATTGAGATGCTCACACACACACCCAAGGAGACACACATGCACCCACTTACACACTCACACACTCAACAGCTAAAGTTAACAGTTAGGAAAAAAAACCTTAGAAGTTCATAGAAAAAACAAAGGTTACAGGGGTGTTTTAGTTAGGAAATATAATTTTAAAAACCTTAGAAATTTACTGTAAAACCAAAGATTACAGGAATGTTATAGATAGGCTCAGGTTTCACTCGTAAAAGTGAACTCAACTTCCACTTAGATGACCAAACTGGCACTCTATTAAAAGACCTCAGGTTCATGGGCCAAATCTAATGAGTATATATCCTATGTGGTGGGACACCTCCCCGACCTCATCATCACCAACTTCCCCAACACCACTGTAGACATTCCCATCCACCTCACCTGGACCAACCACACCCTCATTAAGTTCAGCATTCAATTACCCAACCAGATAAAACCCACCAAATCATAAACCTTTATAGAACAATGGAACAAAATCCCAGACAACAAATGTAACTCTGAAGTCCTTGTTCACAGCACCCCCCAGCCCACAACCTAACCCATGCAATCTCTAACTTCAACACATTGCCACATATCTATTATAACACTGTGGCCACTGTTCAAACTAACTTTAAACCCTCTTCCATCCCCACACCATCTGGTGCACTGAGGACCTCCAGCTCACTAAACGTCACTGCAAACAGCTGAACTGGCATTGGCATCTCACCCACTATGCAGCTGATAGAGCCTCATAAAAATCGATCATCAGGATCTACCACCAATGCTTTAAAGCCAGCAAATGTCTAGTAGCCCTTTCCTTCCACATACAGAATAGCCAAAACTCCCAAAATAAATATTCACAATTGTCAAAGAGTTCACATACCCACTTGGCAGCTCCATAGCTATCTCCCCTTCTCAGGATCTATGCATCAAACTCACCAACTACTTTGTGGAGACAATAAAAGCCATCTACACCAACTTTGCCACCTAACTGGATTCAATGACTCTCGGCCTCCACTCCACTGCAACCAGCACCAAGCCAGGTCCCTGAGCAGGTGGCCTGACTATCTAGGACCAGCACCCATCCTTAATAATACCACCAGGAACCTGGGTATCATGATAAAAGCCAAAATATTCACTCCACTGGTACCCTCAGAACAGTAACCCAAATTGTTCTCACCAGCAGACTAGACTATGGCAACACCTTCTATGTCAACATCTCTACCAAGACGACCAACAGACTCCAAGTAGTACAAAACATGACTGCCAGATTCATACTCCACCTTCCTCCATGCACACACCTGTCAAGTCACCTAAATGGCCTACATCGGGTCCCCATCCAGAAACGAGAAACCTTCAAATTTTTCATGCACCTTGTAGAGCACTTGTGTACCCGCCTGAGTGATCAGTGCACCATACAAATCCCAATACTATAACTTAACACAATGTGGGCAGGCTAGGCTAGGTGGTCTTTGTTATTATCTTTGTTTGACTACAATGTCAGTTACAGACCTGGAAACAGATGTGGGAAGGTAGATGCATTAACCAAACAAGGGGAAGAACCTTAGCCTATCAGTAGCCCCAATCCATGTTAGCCACTCAGATCCACTGACTTGCAACAGATCACAGATTTCTCCAATAACTCTTACACAGTTTTCTGATAGAGAAAAACAATGTGTTTCAAACGATCCCCTTAAGCAAAATGACCCGAATAAACTATTTTGGCACATCAAAGAGTATTTAACCCTTACTGAGATCTCCTACAACAGATTTTAAAGAGAGAACGGGCTATCCCTGTCACAGGGCATCCGGGGATGAAGAAGACTTGAGATTTGATTACACGTCACCTTCAGTGGCCTTCCTCAAAAATAGACATAGATTGCTGGGTTAAACAATGTTTAGTGTGTGCATAGGCCAGACCTTCCAGAATTAAAACTGACGGACTGAATCCATGCCTAATTAATATTTGCTGTGTTTTCTAATACATCATGCTGGACAATAAAACCAGTGGCTACCAATAGCAGAGTTTTCATATAATACCACACTGTACACTTAATTAGGATAGGTTCTAGTGTGTTTCTTCCCTCACATTTGGCCAAAACAGTTTTCTTCTTCTACAGTGCCATCAGTACTTCTCTCCTAAAGGAGATAAATCAAGTAAAATGGACTGCTGTACAAAGTCTAAGAATGCTCTATACCCAATATAAAAATGTTATTGACAAGCATCACACCTATTCTTCATGTTTGGTAAAAAAAAATCTGTTTATCTATGGATTACCTTACCATTCCAGGACTACTTTCCAAGTTTGTAGATCCCTCTCCAATCTTGAAGCTTATTGGTAAAGCAGCAGTGAGGTTAGGCCGTCCTGGTTACTGAAAGACTCATCCAGTTTCCCATGTGTCTCATGTCTCATGGCTCTTTGTCCATCTCAAAGAGTTCTTAGAAAAATGTTCCTTAATTGCAAATAGGTGTTCAAGGGACTTTATGATGCTGATAGTTGAAACTACAAAAGAAATGTTTTTACAGTTATTGAATGAAATTCTAGAATTAGAAAATAAAATAAAATCTTCAACGGCTGTGGAAAATGCAAAAAAGAAGTTGGAAGAACTAGAAATTGAACTAAGTTCATATAATGACTATCTTACAAAGCGTAAAACTGAAAACTTAAAAAAGATTTAAGATGTTTCAGTAAAGAGAGTGTATATCCTTATCTCACAGATGGTTATTATACACAATCTGAATCCTTTGGACAAGATAATTCTTCTTATCCATACAGTACTAGACAATTCAATAATAAAAAAATAATCACCTTTTCAGACACCTCTGACTCCGATAGTGATGGCACATTACCCACTTTTGAAAACATAAATAACAGATATACTCCGCGTCATAATCAAGGAAATCGTCCTTTTTTAGGGAGACGCAGCCAATACAGAGGAAACTGGCGACCACAATATCAGCCACAACATCAGCCTCAATACCAACCACGACAACAATATCAGCCTCGTGCCCAATATCAGACGCAATTCCAGGGCCATCAACCCACGAACCAAAATCAATTCTTGGAAACCTGGAATGCTCGGTATTGGAGACAATAAAGACTATACCCATTTTCAATCTGAGCACACTAGGACCAAATGAATTGATCTATTCACTCTTGTCCAAAGGGCTTTCCTATGTACCTCATTCAGGACTAAACAAATTTGAATTATTCAACGACTTGCTGTCATTTTTCCGTAAAATTCGATTAAAATGTTATTTTGCTAATGTTGAAGATGTCCCCTTGGAGATTAATAGATCTGTGTTGGCACCTAAATCTATCTTTACTCCTACCCTGGAGCAAGTCACTCCAGAAGTCAAAATATTTGAACGTGTAGTATATAAGAAATTAACAAATGCCACACAATACGTCCCTAAAACACCTTTTAACCTCTCAACTGATGAATATGAGGCTCTACAAAAATTAAAGACTACCAGTGACATCACAATAAAAAGTTGTGACAAAGGAGGAGGTATAGCTATATTAGATACTACTTCTTACATTCAGAAAATTGAGGACATGTTGAGTGATGACACATTCTATACTAAAATAACTAGAAATCCTACTGGAATGATCAAAAATAAAATACATAGACTCACCACCAAAGCTCTGCGACATGGTTCCATTTGTAAAAAGGAATATGAATATATGAATGTAGAATCTCCTAGATTAGCTAGTTTGTACGGTATACCGAAAGTCCATAAAAATGAAATAGATCCCCCGTTTAGACCAATAGTAACTACTATTGGTTCTATTACGGAACCAATATCCAAATACTTGGACATTATTCTACGTCCACATATAAAGAAAATTCCAGGTTTTGTCCAGGATACGCACCATATCATCAACCTAATGGAAGGGACACCTTTTAACGCAAACAGACAATGGATGGTTACATTAGATGTAGAGAGTTTATACTCAAACATACCCTACGCTGGAGCATTAATAGCAGTAGAATGATTTATAAACGTCCATAATATAGAATGTGATACCACCTTTATTCTTGACTGTTTGAGAATTATCCTTGAGGAGAATATCTTTGAATTCCAAGGTAACCTATACAAACAAACTAAAGGAGTCAGCATGGGCGCATCTTGTGCTCCAACTATTGCTAACATCTATGTAGCCCATTTTGAACAACAATTCATTTTTAATGAGGTGGCCCCTTTCTTCGAGTCAGTTTTTTACTGGTCTCCTTACATAGATGACATTATATTCATCTGGGATGATAATGAAGATACTCTAACTGAGTAAATAACATGGCTCAATTTTTGTGACATCAATCTTAAATTCACATCCCATATTAGTAACACCAAATTAGAGTTCTTGGACATCTTGATTAAACATGAATGTGGCCAACTATTCGTTGATCTTTACACCAAGCCTACTGCCCGCAATACTCTTCTACATTATAACAGTTTCCACCCGACCACTCAAAAAAACAGTATTCCATTCAGTCAATTCTTACGTTTGAGACGTAACTGCACTAAATTGGAAGACTATGACAATAGAGCCATTGAAATAAAGAAGAAATTTGAAGACCGAGGTTACCCTCATAGACTGATTTGAGAATCGTACAAACGTGCTAGGTTTTTTGATCGCCAACATCTTTTACAGGATACACATCAAAAGCAAGGAGCCAAACTAGTTTTTGTTACACGACATTCTCTCATGAATGAAGAGATTCGACAAATCATTTGTTCAAATTGGCATTTACTTAATGTCAATAAATCAAAATCTGATCAAATACCTAAGCCACTTTTTGCATATCGTAAAAATAAAAATCTGAAAGATCTGGTGGTTAGATCGCGAATGCCTCAACAAAAAGAACCAATACAGAGAAGTATTGATGGCATGAAACCTATTGAAGGGAATTTTAAGTGCGGCACATGCAAAGTCTGTCCTTTAGCGATAGAGACAAAAGAACTGCATTTCAATGGCCAAACTATAACACCAAGAAATATGAATAACTGTAAAACTAAGAACATTATCTATTTGCTCATATGTCCTTGTAATAAAGGATATGTAGGTGAAGCCTCTCGTACAATTAACATCAGATTGACAGAACATAAATCAGCCATTAAAACAAGAAAATTGACTGCACCCATGGTTCTCCACTTTCTAGAAAAAAATCATACCTCCGAGGATATTCGTTGGTTTATTTTGGAAAGAATTGTAACGAAGGATGGGCATTGTTCAGATAAAATAAGAAAAAAACGTGAAGTCTTCTGGATCTTCTCTTTGGACACAGTAACTAAGGGATTAAACCTCGAGATACCATGGGAACAGGCCATTATATAATATGCAAAAGTGAAATTTGTGCATATATAACTGGATGGTCGTTACGTTGAGTAAGGCTAACTCGTTACATTAGAGAACTTAGTCTGAAAATCTCTGATTATGTTTTTAAGCTGATAATAACATCTTTATGTTGATGGTGTTGCAACAGGCCAACACCTTACTGTCTGTACTTACATGACATCATGACTAGTAACACAATTGCCAACAACACATTACTTCTATATCTATTTTTTTGTAATGTTTACGCTTTCATATTAATGATATAGGGAAATTAATTTGGATTACCATATCGGTATAAAATACTGACATATATTATGTGGCATACATATTCCACTCTCTTTTCAATTGGTTATTTGCTTTATCTATACATAATGATATTATCTACATTCTGTCCAACGTTCTACCTTAAACACAATAAGGTTAAAAAACGTTCAAAATTAGAATACAATCTGTGTATATTATGTATTTAGACCGTTATGCATCAAGAAGAGAAATTGTTGCTTATGTTTGTGCAAGTAATCCAAAGCTATCTTTGGGATATAGTCCGTTTTTTCGCCTCGAACTAACTTGGCGTTGACCATCCAAGATGGCACCCTTGATTCATCTATTGGAAGTATTATGAACAACTAGGCACACCGTTTATATAAATGCGATCAGTCCATTTTTTCTATTCATGCTGGCGTGTTGCCTGACGTTAATATGGCGCTTAAGGAAATAACGTCATTGGCTTACGACCTCACTAATTAGTGTTGCGCGGGAAAATAATTCCCAATATAAGGAAGACCGATGTAAACGATGTGCTTGCACCATTACAGACCGCCGCCAGTAGATACGGAAGTTTTTATCTGCCGGATCTCTTCCATCTAACTCTAAGGTACTGACTCTAGCATAAGATTGATTCTCTCGAACTTGAGTGGTTAAGGGTATTCTACATATCTGACTCTACAATATAATATTCTTGACTCTTTTTTATAGAGACCTACATATGCATCAAGATAACATAAAAAGTTAAAAACAGAAAGAAGAGATCACTTGGTTATATTACGTCTAAACAGTTTTTAAAGTAAGTGATCAACCGTTAATGACTAACTATATGGGTCTGGAATGGGTATACCACGTGAGAGTCCAAATTTGTAATCTTGTTTTACAAGTCAGAAAAACTGGTTGTTTTTCGCCCATTACAACCACTATGATATTTATGACTATTATCCGATGCCCTCATCACTTTTTGGTGAAGTGCACATTGCACTAAGTGGCTTTCTACTATGTCATACTGCTTAGGGTGGGACATAATCCATTACATACGAAAGATGTAAATAAATATTTTCTCCTTCACTGCTTTAAATAAATAAGGATATTAAATCCTGGCCCTTTTTACTGATTTATTTATATATATATATATATATTTTCCTCATTATTTTCCTTACTTTTCTTTTCTTTTCTGTTTAATATTGTTCATTTACAGAAAATAATCTTTTGCTGGTGGCATCTCTAGATTGAGCTTTTATCCGCATACCCAGGTTTTGGAGCACACATCGGTTCTCCAGTGAGTCTAGTTAGAAATCCATAATACCACTAGTTTTATTGGCCAATTAAAGATATAGAATATGCGCCCCCAGTATGACTCATTATTGTTATCTCTTTACAGAAAACTTAGATATTTTGTGAAATTAACATTACCAGATAAAAAGAATGGTCAATTTTGATACTCTCAGGTTTTACACATATCCTGGGATTCTAAATACCGCAAAGATTTGTAGTAAGTACAAGAATATTCATCAGTAACTATAAAAATGGGTCTGTCTTGATAATACGTCATATCTATATTAAAAATAAGTTTCTAAGGTTATCTCTAGAGTTGCCTCATTAGTTGCTACATATTGAGGAAATCCTTAATGAAGTTAAATGAACCTCTATATGTTCATACAACTTAGAGTCCATACATTTGTAGTAGAATATTACCATTTTTACTACTTAACTAAGCCCACTAATATTATTGATTGCCATCTATATATAATCTCTGTTCAGCCTGAGGTGCAAATAAAAACATACAGGTGTTATTTATAGGGTGAAATAAATATAACTGCAAGTAAATTTTTCAATATAAAACATTGTTTAAAATTAAATTCTATGTAGGACCCCGTTTTGAGTATAAAAATTAAAGTTAGCATCTTTCTGATTTTCTTCACTTCTCTTTTCCTCTTATTCACACAAATTACTTTTTATCCTTATCTTCTTCTATTTCTATTTTTCACTATGAGGTTTTGATCGATAAAAATGTTTAAAATTTGGCTGTTCATGATGTTATAAATATTCACGTCTAGTGGTATGTACGTAGTTTTGAGGAAACATGGGTGACTTTTGTATTTGTTTAAATATACATGTAAATAGAAAGTATGATGTATCTTCCTTTCTCCTTTCTTTTTCCCTTTTTTTATCTTTTTATATAAAAATATAAAACGTATTGTTTTTGAGATAATTGTCCTTTATCCAATATAAATAGCCGTTAAGATTGTATACAAAATGATAGATTGTCTTGAACTTAACCATTGACCAATTGTCTAGGTGTGTATATATATATATGTAAATATCTTTTGTAATTATTTCTTTATTTTTTTATGTTATCTTGTGCTTCACTTAGCTGTTTTTGCAATAGACGGTCCCCTGATGAAGGCAGATGGAGACTACGCGCGTGCCGAAACGCGCGTAGTCTCCATCTACCGCATTGCTACTATCAACAATACATCGACCATGCTAATATTGTGATCAGATTAGATCAGTATATCCTATTTCGAATTATTCTCGAGTTTGTGGTTTCCTTTGATATTTGTGAACTATCATCTGTAGATAATCATTGTCCTTGTATACTGATTCTACCCTTTATTCTTGCACCAAAAATAAATCAATGTTCTTAATAAATGAATTTGAAGAGATATATATTTATACTGATAAATAGTAAACAAAAATAAAAATTAAATAAAGAATCTATATATCACTTCAAGTATTAGACTGTTATTCTTGACTTGGTTGTTTAACTAAATTACAGATTGTACTTATGTATACACCTGGATTTCATTGGCATATTTGTATTAGAGTTTGCTATTGATTCTTTCCTAAATATTGTTATAGTCCCTGTGTATAGCAAACCATTAGGTTATGTAGGGGTCCCCACAATCAAAGAGTATTTAACCCTTACTGAGATCTCCTACAACAGATTTTAAAGCGAGGACGGGCTATCCCTGTCGCAGGGCATCCGGGGATGAAGAAGACTTGAGATTTGATTACACGTCACCTTCAGTGGCCTTCCTCAAAAAAAGACATAGATTGCTGGGTTAAACAATGTTTAGTGTGTGCATAGGCCAGACCTTCCAGAATTAAAACTGACGGACTGAATCCAAGCCTAAATAATATTTACTGTGTTTTCTATTACATCATGCTGGACAATAATACCAGTGGCTACCAATAGCAGAGTTTTCATATAATACCACACTGTACACTTAATTAGGATAGGTTTGTGTGTTTCTTCCCTCACATTTGGCCAAAACAGTTTTCTTCTTCTACAGTGCCATCAGTACTTCTCTCCTAAAGGAGATAAATCAAGTAAAATGGACTGCTGTACAAAGTCTAAGAATGCTTTATACCCAATATAAAAACGTTATTGACAAACATCACACCTATTCTTCATGTTTGGTAAAAACAAATCTGTTTATCTATGGATTACCTTACCATTCCAGGACTACTTTCCAAGTTTGTAGATCCCTCTCCAATCTTGAAGCTAATTGGTAAAGCAGCAGTGAGGTTAGGCCGTCCTGGTCACTGAAAGACTCATCCAGTTTCCCATGTGTCTCATGTCAAGAAAGCCCATTCTGTTACGATTCCATCATTCTGCCTCTGGAGGACGGTGTACATGGACAAACTGTAGCCTGGAAATCACCACTAAACTCCTCCAAAGTTCTTGTATTACTTCTGCCTGCTTCACATTTCAATCTTGGACACACTGGAAAACCTATGTTTGCTTCTATGGAGTGACCCTAGAATGTACTGTAAAGTATTCCCTAAGGCCCAGCATCCACCATGCAATGCATGCTACTGAGCTAGTCCTGTTGTTCTGTAGCAATGGATTTTTTCTTTCAGTACTTGTGAGAGGTGGGAATCGTACACATTCCTAAAACCAATCTTGTGCAGTCAAATCAGGTAACTCCATCCTGGGCTTGCTGCTGCTTGGAACTGGTTATAGGCTGCCATTGCCTGTTGCTCCTTGTATATGAATTGAAGTTGGCTTCCTAGTGTATCAAATCTGTTGTCTGTTTTCCTGACCTGTTTCTGCCTTGCATCAACCAGAGCCTGTGTCCTATTCCAGTACCTATTGCAAGCAGATTTCTCACAGCCCTGGATTACTTTTACTTTACTCCATTTTTCTACAATTAGGTGCTGCCCCTGGACGTCTCCCTTTCTTATTGTTACTAGTTTATTTCTTCTATTCTTTCTTCTATTTCCTATCTTTATTCCTTTTCTGTGTCATAGCTTTTGTATTTTCTCCCAGCTTCCTAACTTCTGCTCCTTGCTTATGTGTCTGCTCTCCGTGTTTCTCTCTAGTTCCCTTAGAGTACCAGGCTATTTTGTGCTACAGTTATTAATAGACTTGTACCTGTCATGACCCATTTGTTTACCAGTTTTTCCTTGAATGTACTGCTCCTGATTATTTGCTTCAACTCTTCGGTTCCTTTCTAGGGTTGGCTATGTGTAGTCCTTTTGGGCTCTTATGTCTGGGAAGTCTCCTATATTGTCCTCACCTATGTATAAGTGTATTCCTTTTGTACAGAGGTTGGCTTTTGGATTTCAGATGGCAATTCCTGCCCCATCATTAGCTATAAGGGCATTAACTATGACAATGTGACATTTCTGTTGTCTTAGGAATTGCCACTATGGGTGGGACACATAAGGGATTATCTCATATATGTAAGTACAATTCTTGTTTGAGCCATATGGTCCAGATACAGAACCACTTCTGCTGCCTCCTTTCTCTAGGGCTTGCAGGTTGACTTGACTATCTGTAAGAGTAATCTGCATAGATACATTGACATTCCCTGTTGCTGTGGGAATTTCTGTGTACAAATATAGTGGTAACCCTGTGTTTCTGCCCATTATCACTTCCGTTCCTTGTTTGTCCACATTGCAGTTGGTTTGTCTTCTTTATTGTGTTCCTGTACTTTACCCTTTTTGTATTTGTTCCTTCCTGGTATATGCCTTTACCTGCTCCTTTGCATTGTATCGCACACACTACTTTTGTAGGCGGATATTCCTTGACCTTGATGGCTGCTCTGCCTGGATTCCTTGACCTATTCAGTTACTTCTTCGACTATGCCAATAAGCTGTAAGTCAAATTTACTCTGTTTAATGGAGTGAGCACAAGCACTTTTGCGCTGGTTAGTATTGGTAAAGTGCACAGGGTCCTAAGGCCAATAATAACGAATTCAGAAAAAATAGGAGGGATAAAGACAAAAGGTTTGGGGGTGACCCTAAAGAGAGGGCCAAGTCCAACAGTTGCTCTTAGGTATAATTCATCTTCTGTTGTGTTAGACCTTTAGTAATTTGTATGACGGAATGGGATGCAACCACCAGAAGGTTAATAAAGACTATAATAGCCACAGGTATGATCACATCTTCTTGAGACATGCATATGCAATGAGTAAGATTTGAAATCACATGACAGGAATAGAGTACAATTATTCCTTATCAACAAATAGTTTTTTGCCCTTTTCTTTCCGTTCTAGTGTCTCTTTGTGAGAGGGATGGGCGGAAAACAAAACAATGAGGTCTTACAGGCTGTTGAATGATGGCTTCATTTATTATCCCAGATCAATAACATAAAATCATGTGCACAAGATGAGGGCGTCAGGATGGGAAACCGCTGTCATCTTCGCCCAGGACACTGTTGGTTGTGGCTCTTCTCGTCTTCTTCTCGGGATGACGGTGGCACAGCCCCGGGTAAACAAAAGAGAAAAGGTGGTCAATGCGGCTGTCACCTTAGGGAAGGTTAACGTTAAGTGTAGATCGTGCCGTCACCGTGAACATAACAGGAAGTGAGAAGTAGGGAGAGGGGAGGTTCGGGAAGAAAAGCCCAAGTGCAACCCTGGTAAGTGCTGTCAGGAGAAATAAAACTAAATGAAAAAAAACAACAACCTATTAGTCTGCAGGCCTTTTCCTTGCGTGGAACTCAACTTTTTTTTTTCAGGAGGTCAACTCCAATCAGTAATTTTTGTTTGGGTTTTGTGATTTGAGGGTTAAGGTGCTGTACAAGTCTGTTATCGAAGGTTGTGAGCGGGAAGTGAGGGAAAGTGAGAGAACAGGAATCAAGAATAACCACCCCACCGTCCCGTGAACCCTGAGTCCCTCGGACCCACCACCCCCTCCCTCTTTGCTGTACTGTGGCCCCGGCTCCGATTCACGTACCGCTGGAGCCGCAACTCTCCTGAGTGGCGGCAGCATTACAGCATCCTCCGGGGGTGTCCACCACTCTTTGGTCCACTCCTCCCGCTCAACACCGTCTCTCTCCACATTTCTCTGGGGGTCCTCATCTGCTTCTTGTCCTTGCTCCTGGGACGGCTCTTCTGCTTCTCGTCCTCGCTCCTGGAACGGCTTGTCTGCTTCTCTTCCTCGTTCCTCTGTGGTGCTCTGTTCTGTTCCTTCCGACTCTCGTCTTCTGAACACACACACCTCGGCTTCTTCCGGGATCTCCCTTTCTGCGGCTAACTCAGCCCCTTGCCTCCATGTAGCGTCATTCCATTGGCTTTTGCTTGGAAGGGAGGGTTCCTCGTCCTGTATGGAAGAAGGGCCGAAGGACGTTAACTCTTTCTGTGCCGCTGCCGAACCCTCATTAGGCTGTTCCCGTTTCTTATGAGGATTCGTCGGGTGGCGGCCCTGGTCCTTCTCACACTCTTTTTCTGTTTTCTTACCTTTGAAATATTGTTTCTAAAATCACATAGATAAAAGCAAGTGGCACTTTGAAATATGTTTAGCGGAGTCACCGTTTGTGCAACACAAACCATGACTTTTTTGGACAGCTGTTTTTCACGTTAAACAAGCCATCTAATTTGTATCGTATAACAAAAATGAAAACTAGCTGCCACCTCCAATGAACCCTGTGGCTCAGTTTTGAGGGAGGTATCCCAGAACATCCCCATGCATGATGCATGTAGAATGCCCTCAATCCATAATTTCAGAAGAATGATCCAATGAAAAAAACAGGGGAGTAATCCCGTAATAGTAACTGCCAAAATCTACTCAGACATTAACATTCCTCCTGAACTTACTAAAACATACAACCATGAACCTTTCCTACTATATTTATGTCAAATAGTTCTTTATCGAAGAGTTGAAAAGCAATATTAACATTTATGGTAGAAAATAGATAGAAACTTTATTGCATGTGATTAAAATGAAACTTATGGGAGATAAATGGTTATTGTTTTATAGCAAAGGAAGCAGGGATAAAAAGAGTAAACATAAGGGAGCAAACAGGAAAGCATGGGAGAGAGAGAAGAGGTGAGAGAAAGAGGATGAAAGAAATCATTAATTAAGGTAATTAGGAATGTGAGACAAGATAAGTAGTAAAAGGTAACTAATATAAATCAATTATTCTTCATTTGAGCTTCTGGTGTAACGTTGATGAAGAGACAATATGTATTCTATGTTCATTAGAAATAATTTTCCACCATGTTAATACAGATAATTTAGAAGCATCTTTCTAACAAGTAAGTATAACTTTGAAAGGAAGTGCAATCAAAAGGTCAAACAGCCAGAGGTTTGGAAGATAGGTGTTCAAAACTAGGGGATAAAGATCCTTAGGAAGCAGTTTGAAAAGTTCATGGTATATTACATTTGTAGATCATTAAACATTTAGACGAAATAGGTTTCCAAAAGTTCAGACCATATGAACAATAAAATATTAAGTGAGTCAAGGAACCGTTACATGTGGAGCATGACCAACATTTTTTTAGAATATTTCTTTATTGATGTTTTGAGCGACAACATGTTTGACAACAAGGAGTACACTCATATAGTTAAGCAGTGCTACTGAAAAGATGTTGTACATCTGTTGAAGGGGTTTCAATGCGTATATTATACATAGATCACATACGCTTTTGCAATATGCATATGTTCAGACCATTGCAACAACAAAAACAATTGCTTATTATAAAATATATCACTAAACGATATAAGAACAGTTCAAGATGTGGGTAAATAATGGTGTGACTGCTGGTAGTGTCGGTGTGATGTGTTAGATGGGATAAGAAAGAGGGGATGAGGCAGGTTTCTCAGGGTCGTTGACTAGTGTATTTTGTCACTGTATGAAGGGGGATCTACTTGGTGAGTGGGGGGGCACGGGGAGGTCATGCAATCGGTCCCTGGGTCAGATCACTATCCCATCCACTTTCAGGGTGGAGTGCCCAGAAATCCAGACTCCACTATCTCCAGATATCTTTGCCAGTCTGGGGGGTGAGATGAGGTCAGTCTGCATGTCCCTGTGGTGTAAAGCGTTTCCTGTTCCACCATAATGCCAGAGTGTAGATCGGAGACCCACAATCTGATGGGGGGGTGATACTGCTGATTTCAGCACATTGCTATTCTTCACTTGGCCAAGACCAGTGCCAGGTCAAGAAATTTACTGGTGGCTTTACGTGCAGCTGAGCGGGAGGTAATCCTTAGGAGATAATGAAGATCACCTGTGTGGAGTGTAGTCCCCAGGGCCTAGGAGAGTACTTCAGTTATATTATCCCAGTAGGAAATCAACTGGCAACATGTCCATACCATGGAAAAGGTATAACAGAATTATCCTTCACCAATTGGTGAACAAACATAACCCCTTTTTTCTTCCAGTGTTTAAAGTAAAAAGATTGATGAAATTTGAGAAACTTATTATACTAAATTGAGGAGGATAAAAAGCATTTTTGAATATCGAGATCAGTCGAAAATAGTGTATGCAACAAATGATAGGAGTATTTTAAAATATGATTTTTGGATACAAAAATACAATTAGAGATATGAATAACATCTTTGAATGAGAAATCATTCAACCTGGATCGTTCATATGCAGTCCATTGTGGCATGGGTGAGTCCTGAAAGTCATTATTAGGACATGAAATTGTCTAATCAAAAAAGAAGATAAAGCTTAAAATCAAGGAATCAAACTCCTCTCTTCATTTTTGGGATGTTTAAGTTTAGAAAGGGAAATTTGTGGATGTTTATTGTTCCATAGGAATTTTCTGTGAAATAGCATTTATTTGTGAAAAGTAATACTTAGGGATCTTGAAAGGTAACATAGAGATTGTATAAAGAACATGTGGCAAAATCATCATTTTTATAGTATCAAGTCTACCCCACCAAAATAAATGTAAAGGAGACCAAGTGGAGAGTAATGTTTGTACTTTTGATTTTAAAGTATGAAAATTATGACTGAGTGTGATGGAGATATTACGAGAAAACGAGACACAAATGTATTTAATTTTAGAGGAACACCATGTAAAATTAGGATTGGCAAACATATATTGATAACAAAGGGAATTGGTAAAAGTTTAGTTTTAGAAAAATTAAGTTTATATTCTGAAATAGTAGAATATAGAGCAATCTCATGTCGGAAAGAGTCCAGTGAGGACATAGGGTTGGACATGTAAATGAGAACATCATCAGCATATGCAGAAAATAAATCTCTTGGGACTCTTGTTTAAATCCAGGGATAAGTGAATACATTCAAGGAATGGCTCTAAACAAGGGACAAAAAGTAAAAGGGAAAGGGAGCAAACGTGGTGAGTACCTTTATGTAAAATGAAAAAAGGGGAGAAACGTCCTTTGACAAAAGCACTGGCACGAGAGTTGGAGTATAATAATTTCAGGAATTAGATAAATTTTGGGCCAAAGCCAAACAAATGAAGAGTGGTGAACATGAAATGGCAATTAATGTGGTTGAATTTTTTTCGGCATCTAGAGAAAGGGTCACAAGTAGAGGGCTGTTTTTACTAGCCAACGCAAGAATATTAGAGAAACTACTGCCACTGTTAGCAGCAAGTTTTCCCTTAATGAACCCAGATTGATCAGGTTTGACAAGGAGGGGGTACAACATTTTCAAGACGAGATGCTAGAATTTTAGCAAATATTTTAAAATCATAATTAATCAATGAAATGGGTCAGTAGTTTTAACAACGGTTAGGGTCTTTAACTGGTTTAGAGATAATGACAATCAAAGCTTTCAAAAAAGAGCCACTAGCCTTCAAAGACATAAGAAAGGAATGAAAAAGCTCTAATAATTTAGGGGGAAAAAATGTTGAGAAGGAGGAACTTAATTTGATAGAATTCCATCAGGGCCGGGTGCCTTAACATTTTTCAGGGATTTGATAGCGTCTAAAACTTCTTGGAGCGAAATGTCGGCTTCTAATTCTTGAAATGTGTTAGAAAGGGAGGGAGGTTTAGGGAGACCATTGAAAAAATCTTGTATATTATGGCCTGATGGGGTGGTATCCTCAGTATATGGTGATTTGTAATATAATTGGAATACACTAGCGATATCAGAATCAGAAATTGCAGTGGTATTAGTAGATTAATTGGGAATGGGGCCTACATTTGTACGTTCTGTCTTTATTTGTCAAGTAGTTACCTTGAATTTTACCAGTCTTAGTTTGACCTCCATGGAATTTCGATTTGACTTTAAGCAAGATGTTGCATGCATCAATGGTAGCAAGTTGTTGAGGTTTGATATGGCCGTGATTAGTTCTTGTGAAATCAAAGATTTGGAAGTAAAATAACAATTTTCCAGTTTTTTAATTTGTTGATGTAAAGTGAGATATTGAGAATTTATCTGTTTCTTCCTTCTAGCAGAATACACTTTATTGAAAGCTCGAAATGAGGCTTGAAAAGTTTCCCAGTTGTTGGGATTGGAGATATCAATAGGTTGGTTAATTTAAAAAAAATAATTTTGAATAAAAGCAGTAGCTTCAGTTATAAAATTATTATCAGATAATAGAGAATTATTAAATCTTCATTTGGCAGTTTTGAAGTCAGTAAGACATAAATCAAAGGAGGACATTACAGGTGCATGATCTGAAATCAAAATAGAACCCATTTCTGATGATTGTAAAGAAGGGAGTAAGGATTTTGCAACTAAAAAATAATTATTTTTGGACATTGTATGGTGAACATCGGAGGAAAAATTTAATTCACGCGAATTTTGATTACAGGTTTTCCAAACATCAAATAATGGTCAAGAGGCGATGGGTGATTTGGAATGCCTTATGAGAGTTTTCAGAGTTAAATCTGCATTTAGACTTCGTATCCATAAAGGGCTCCAACCATTGGTTAAAAAGTTGCCTGCTATAACGATGTTGGAGTTATAATAACAAGTTTTACTTTAACATTATCGCAAAAATCAGGAAACGGTTTGGAACATAGATATTAAATAAGGAAAGATGTTTATTATGAATATTGGGATTAACCAATACCCATCAATCATTAGTATCACATTTAGTTGATACAATTTGAATTTTCAATGCTTTAAAGCAGAGAATGGTAACAGCCTTGCGATCAATAGCCGGAAATAAAAAATCCTGACCAACCCATTGTTTCAATTTAAGCAATTCAACATCATTACAGTGAGTCTTCTATAAGAAGGCAATTTGGGAGTTAAGCTTAGACAAATAGGAAAGTACCTTTTGTCTTTTAACCGGATGCCCTAGTCCACGGACATTCCATGAGACAGCATTAAACATACTGAAGACACAGGAAGGAGGGAAAAGGAACATGGGTGACAAGCTGCAAAAAACGGGAAGTGAAACAAATTGACACAATATATTAACAACATTAAGCATGACTGAAACAACACAATGACATTATATCACCTATGAGCACTCACATAATAAAGGTGAAGATAAGAAGAGCAGAGAAAGGTGAAAGGGAATATTGAAAAATAGAAGAAAAGGACGATCGAGAAGAAAGGTCCAGATATGAGAAGAAGAGTATTGAAAAAGAGCGTGTGACATGTCGACACCATAACAAGAACAACAGAAGAGAAAAGGAAAATAAAAATTATGTAAAAAAAAATTTGAAATGAAAGACAACAAGCACAAAACAAAATGCTTAAGATTTCAGAACATTAGTGTTGATAGCGTGAGATGAAATGGTTTCAAGAAACAGGATCATCAAAAGATCATGAGGTGCCTTCATAAGTGATTTTGCATGGAAAGGGTGAAAGATGCCATAGCGGACTTCTAACTGTCTCATTTGAGGTCAAAGGGCAAGGGACTCCTTTTGTCTGGTGTTAGTCGCAATAGAGAGATCTTGAGAAATGTGGCCAGACAAGATGAAATTTTTCCTTAGCGGCTTTCAAGACATGTAGAAGGTCTGTGAATTCAAGGAAGAGCATGATGATTCCTCCAGGTTTAGAAGAGTGAGGATGAACCAAATGATGTGCTTGTTGAATATTAAGAGGATTAGCAGGAAGAAGTCCAAGAAGATATGGGAGGAATTTCTTCAGGAATTCACGTAATTCAGGACCTTCAAGAGCCTCCAGCAGACCATATAGGCGAAGGTTGTTGCAGCTAATCCTATTTTTAAGATCCTCTGTATGCAGTTTGAGCTTTAGGATTTCCTGCTCAAGGAAAGGAACTTAGTGGCCACATCCTGAAGAGAGCTAAGATGTTGCTTCATTTCGACCAGTTTACCCTCCATAATGATCCAGTGGTCTTCAATTTGCTGAAGCCTTTTGTTAGTAGCACACATAAAAGGTTTTGAGCTCCTCATAAAGAATGGTGTCTAGAATTGGATTATGAGAGGACATAATAGCTAATAAAGGATAATTTTTCACCCACTTGGGTTTTGTGCAAGTAGATGTGGTCTTCACAGACACAAGGAGGCCATCTTGACGTAGTCAACAGTGCGAGTAGAAGGAGACTTAAAACATTTGGTTATGCCCTTAAAACAAACAATGATTGAAGCATAGCTTGAATGTAGGAAAAAGGATGGTAGCAATCCTTAAAACTTGTTTTGAGGTGATGTTTGGTTGTAACTATGGAGCTGAACTAGGTGGGGTGTACGATAAAATGGTGCTACAGCATCACATATTAAGTGGGCCCCAACATATGATTAAATGAGGACCACCGTAGAATTTACATCCAATAAGTAAGGTCTTTAGGAAAAAGAAAAAGCATGAGAGAGGAGCATATAAATTATCAGGGAACTGCAGTTAGCAGGTTCACAGGCTACAGTACAAGGTAATGGTAAAGGCCAAAGAAACGATGGCTGTGAAGAAAGCAACAATATCAATGAAAGTGAATTTCACTGTAGTTCTCCTTAAACCACAGCTTTCAATTAAGACTGCAACCTAGCAAAAACAAGGGGTTGGGTGGGTTCGAAAAATTTGCGAAAGAGATGCACTTTAGTGTAGCACCAGGAAAAAGGTGGCTGCAGGTGTACAGACAGACAAAGAGGCCAATTGCCCCACTGCCCGTGCTTAAACCCCTCCCCCTAAAATCAGCACACCTCCTGCCTGACAGCCAACTGCTGCCTTTCTCTGGGCACCATCCAATGGGGAGCCTCACTTCAGGGGCCTTCTGCCAAAATTAAAAAAAATTCCAAACATCATTGCCTGCCCCCTTACCCGCCAGGCTTGTATCTATGGGCAGCACCCCTCAATCTGGGAGTCTGGTTTATGGCATAGGTGGGTGACCCTCCAGGGTGGCTGAGGGAGACCCAAAAGCAAGACATGCATCCCCCACTCAAAATTTCCCAATGCAACAAATGTCTTAGATTTAGGGAAAACAACATTTCAATATCAACCATCATAAAAACGTGGGTTAAATGAATGCAACAAATATACATCTTTATGAGCATAGAAGAAGCTAGACACACAGATTCATAATGCTAAATTCCTCCAAACACTCTCACTTAGATTTATGATTGACCACTCAGTTGCCCCTTCCAGCATCAGATGATTCAGGACCCTTTCCGAATTCAGTGGGGCTCTCTCTGTATTCTCAAAGAGCCAATCCCAAATCCAAACCACCAAGCATAACCAGCTAATAATCTGACACAAAAACCATGTCCAAGGAATCTCTGAGAGGACCCCCTTACGCCCATCTGGTAGATATGTCTATGTACCTTGAGGCAAGCCACATCTCCCAATGTCTCCATAGCATTAATATGGAGAACCCACAGAGGGCTTGGAGCAGTAGCATGAGTGCTCCAAAGGCCATGCTTGGGTTAAAACAAATGTTTTTTAAAGAATTCACCTGAAGTTGGAATGTCTAATGCGAAGGTGTTTACCTGTCTCGCAGCCAAATATGTTCCTACCCTGCCACAGGCTGGCGTAGCTCACCAACCAAATGGCCTCCCACCCACCTGCAGCTAAAATAGTGAGCTGCAAATGAAACCAAAGTATCCACAAACAGTTTATTTTAAAGGATACCCCACAAGCAGCATGTGGATTGGCTTCTAACTACCCCATATTAAGTCATTTTTTCAAATGATTATTGGGGTGCATCACTGACTTATTAAGACCCTTCACGAATGAGCTATGTCTCCACTCTGTTCGCTATGGCTGAGTCAGGGGTCCTCTTAGTCAACCAAGACATTTCAATCATCAAAAGTTGAAACTGATCCCTCATACAATGGTGTGCCAAATCATTACCCCTGTGTGAAGAATAATAAGGCAAAGTGTGGAAACCTCCCATCCGAAGTTTGCTCCAGTGTCTGTATCATCTGGCACAAACAGAGTCCCCTAAAACTCAACCCAAAACCCACTTCATTTGTTCATCCCCTAAATTTTCCCTCTCGAAACATGACCTCCGCCTTTCTAATACATCCACATGGTTATCCAGAGCCGTAGAACCTAATATACAAAATGAGAAGGCAAAAGCAGTGTTGAAATTAATGCCATCATCACAGTTACAATTAGGGGCCTAATAACCCCAGCCACTTAAACGAGGTTTGGATGCACATAACACTTGAAACAGTCAGATTACCACCTACCAATTATTTTTTCAATAACTGGAACTAGATCTCATCCCACAGCAGAAGTGGCAGCCCCAATTCTGTAGAAATGGTAACTGAAGTTAGAATCGTAAATTCATTCAACATGTAGGACCAATGGCAAGATCACACTAAATTGGAACCTGGATGAAGGGACTCCATTAACATACACAAACATGGCGGTTGCCTGGGAATTGGGGTGCAGGTGGAAGACATTAAGCAGCACTATCACAGGGTAGTGCAGGAGCCTCAGGATTGTATTTTACCCCCTCCCCAGTTGATCAGTCTTAAAAAATGTGATGCAGACAGCAAAAGCATCACTCACCCATCCAGTTAAGGTTCTTAAAGATTAACCCCATGTGTAAGTCTGCCTTGGAGCAGGAAACCAACCTTGCATCCTAAAATGCTGCATAGAAGGGCATATAAAATTAACCCCATGAGTATGTTTTCCTTGGGGCAGGAGACTAACTCGGCACCCCGAAATGCTGCCTAGAAGTTACCCCATGGGTATGTTTTCCTTGGGGCAGGAGACCAACTCTTCACCCCAAAATGCTGCCTAGAAGACCATGTAAAATTCTGCTCTAACTAAGGCCACTTGATAGTCTGAGGTACAGACCTGCTGGAGAGTACCCTGTAACCTAACCAGGTTACTCATGTTAATGGGCAGCTTTAACATCACTCACTGCCTCTCCAATCTCTTCCAGCACCTGGGTGCCTTGGGGCTATGGAGGGAATTGGAGTAATCCTGCAACCCAGCCAACTTGGTGAAGAAGGGAACAGCAGTGATGTGTCTCTTTCTTCCTTCGGTGGATGTTTCTAGAACCCATTCCAAGATTGTAAAGTCAACAGCCCTCTCCTCGAAAGTCCTTCAAGGAAAGACAAGTAGTAGCGAAAGCCCCTAGTGAGCTCTCTTTGTTTTTGGAAAAAGGTATTTGAAAACTGTGCATCACGATGACAAAGAGGCATTGGAAGAGGAGTGGTTTCTGACCTGAGGATCTGAAGCTTCTAGTACATACTGACCCTCCAGCCAAGGTTTATCTTTCCTGTTCTTGACTTTGTTTTTACTGCTGACATTGACTCGGGACCTACGATCGCTGCAGAAGTTGACGGTTGCTTTTGAAAAGCCAGGGGGCCTGAGGATTGATAGAGCGAACACTTTACACTGTTTATTGTTGTATTTTCTAAAAAAAATGTATTTGTCTAGTTATCTGTGTCTTACTTTTTAAACAAAATAACAAAACTTCCACCAACGTCACATCTTGGGACCCATCTGTCTATATTGGACATGGTAAAAAGGAAGCATCGGGTCACTGAGTCCTCTTGCATCTTGAACTATATAACGGGCGCTATGGGGGCATTGGAAAAGCAGTTCGCATACCTTGAAGAATGTTTAACAAATTGCACAAATAATATCTCTGGTAACATTGGTAGTACTGGTAACTCTACCCTGATACCATCTGTCCCAGTTGTAACTCCTATAGACACCCCTAGCAGTCCATCTATAAATGGACAGCTGATAGCCAAGGACCTTGACAAACGCAAATCAAAATCTCCACCCATTGTAATACCAGATACCCAACCGCCTAGAAAGCGCTTTAAAACACCTTTACATACTATCTCTCTGACTTTTCCATCTTTACCCAGGGGTGCGGGAGGTGTAGGCAAATGTACTGAAAAAATACCGTCTTCCAGGGAAACTCTGGTTACCAAATCGGTTAAAAATATAGTTAACCACCAGTGCCCTGAGCACGTCGCCTTGACTGTTCTCGTACAGAGACTATCTCATACACTTACGACCACACTCAGCTCACTTACTGAGCAATTAAAGGGGTTTTAGAGGAACGCAATATCTCGATTAGATAAGCTGGGTTTGACTGAGACAACATCAGCTTGCCCTCATCACCCCAGGGACCCCTCAGCTCTGATACAACATCCTCCTCCGCAAGCAACTGCGCAATCCCCCTATGGTATTTACTACCCTCCTTCTACAGCCTTAGCAAGTGCCGGTGATACGATCAGCCCCTTCCTGCCTAGCCTACAAGGTAATCAGCATCCCTTGTCTATTTCTTCAGAGAGGGTAGGAGCCATAAACAAACCCCTGGGGAGTAGTCTTAACCCTGTCTCATTGCCTACCACATTACTGACAAATTTGCAACACTTTAGCCTTTCTACCAATGCTACTTCAGAGCCGCAGAGTATTTGCCCTACAGCCAAAATGGACCATCTGAAGCTACCACCCGCAGCCACATCTTAGCCAACGTTCCCAAAGTTTCCGGCTTAACATCTGAATCATGAGAGTCGCTCCGGAATAAAAGCTTAAATTGCCTAAATGCAAGGGTAGGCCTTGGCGGGGCACTTTTTCCGGACCTAAAAATTATTAGGAGAGTTAAATGGGTGGGACCAGGCAGTAAAATCTTGGAGGGTGATTGTGTGGTGCTCTTGTTCAAATCTCCAAATTTAGTGAAGCTAACATTAGAGAGTGCTAGCCAACCATCCCTCAAGACTAAGCAGATTGCTATTTTACCCCTTGGTTTCTTCTATCAGCTGCATGCCCTTTCTCTATCAGGAGCCTCCCTACAATACCAGGCACATTTTCCTGCCTCTCACTTTTTACCGATTGAAATTTCTAACAGGTTTGATCCCCTCTCAGCGCTGTGGATTGACTCAGGCATTGTAACCATTCCAATAACGGTAAATTGTGTAGTCTCGTCATATATTTAGAATGCCCATGAGTCCCTTGTCTGGACACCACTGACGTTTGTAAGCTCAATAAATCTTACCCTGTCAGGTTTACCCAACCCTAGCACTGTTGCTGATCCTACATCACCAAGACTTACTCCTCTTCTTACTAAGTCTTGCGCGGAAGTTATCACAACCTTGTACTGGAGCGTTGCTGGTTTACGCAACAAAAGTATCACGAGTGAGTGGTTGGATTTTACTAACGAGTTTTATATTCTATGTCTACAGGAAACGTGGTCAGTGGACCCAATACATTTAAATGGTTTTAAAACATATAATTGTCCAGCTATTCAATCCAGCAGCGGGGGTCCCAAAGGGGGCTTGTATATCTATGTATCAAACTTGCTGTCCCCTTTGAATACAACTGTAATTGCCTCTAGTGTTTTTTTTGCCAAATTGTCATGTTACAATTGTCCGTACACTCTTTCATTGCTATTGTCAACTTTTATAATAATGCTTGCAGTCAGTAAATTATTTTAGCTCTAAATCGTTTGGATTATGATCTTGAGACAGCCTTCCCAGTTGCCTGTAAGAACCCAATAATTTTGTGGGGTGGTGACTTTAATATCCGTGCATGCCCGCACCCATCTAATAAGATTTGTGGCTTGGTATCCTCTGACAATAGTGACATTACTCATTTCTCTCATTCAGCTTATGGGGATTCCTTAAACAACTTGCTTTTTAAACATAACTTGTCCTTTTGTAATGAGCTTAGCAGCACTCTGGTCATAGTGAACATTACCTATAATGGTAGGGCGAAAACAGCGTGAAAGATTTGTAACTTTTTTCCTAGTGTCACGCTGAGCTGGTCCTAGGATTTTCTATACATGATATCGCAATCACTGATCACTTCCCCAAAAGTGTTACCCTAAATATCAACCTTCTGACTCAGAGGGGGACTCACATAGAGCCACTACTCTGGAGAATATTGATATCCTCCGTCGTAAGGGGTACGCCATAAGATGGTCCTTGGTGGACCAGCCCAATTTTTCACAAAATTAATCCGGGAAATGAGGGAGGCCTTTGAAAAGTGCCTCTATGAGAACACAGAGCCGTATGAGTTCAGCCAAGCGTTTGACCATATAAAAAAGGGCTTTAGTGAAGGTTTTTATGTTAATCAAAGCAAAACCAGGGCATCCGATTCTGACTGGTTTGATTCATCAGGCTCTAAAGCAAGCCATGGAGGTCCGCGAATATAGATCCGCATATAAATTGGCCATTAAGCAACGGAAAAAGTTTTTAACCCCTTCGCTGCTAGGCCTAACCCCCCCCCCTCCCTGTATCACCAGGCTGACACAAATTTCCTACCGCCAGTGTTCCCCCTGGTCTCCCGATAAAAAGGGTGCCTCACTCGTGTCGGAGGCCCAAGTACCTGCAACAGGCAAGACCTTGCCTGTCGTGGGTACTTGGGCCTCCCGCACAAGTGAGGCACCATTTTTTTATTGGGAGAGATGGGGGAATGCTGGGTGGTAGGAAATTTGTGTCAGCTCGGTGATTCCACAACTTTCCCACACAAAAATGTGTGGAAAAAGTGATTTTTTCAGCTAAATTTGAGGTTTACAGGGGATTCTGAGTAAGAAAAAGTTGGGGGATCAATGCAAGCCATACCTCCCTATAATCCCCCGAGTGTCTAGTTTCAGAAATGTGTGGGTTTGGTAGGTTTCCCTAGCTGGCTGCCGAGCATGGGGCCAAAAACCCAGGTGACCCCCCTTGCAAAACTAGGCTATTTTGTGATAGGCAGTTTTGATGATACCTCAATACATTTTGGGGCCTTGCCTGTCGCGGGTACTTGGGTCTCCCGCACGAGTGAGGCACCATTTTTATCCAGAGACCTAGGGGAACGCTAGGTGGTAGGAAATTTGTGTCCGCCCGGTGATGCCACAACTTTCCTACACAAAAATGCGTGGAAAAAGTGATATTTTTCAGCTAAATTTTAGGTTTGCAGGGGATTCTGGGTAAGAAAACGTTGGGGGATCCACGCAAACCATACCTCCCTGGAATCCTCCGGGAGTCTAGTTTTCTGAAGTGTGTGGGTTTGGTAGGTTTCCTTGGGTGCTAGCAGCGCTAGGACCCAAAATCCAGAAGTATGCACATTCTGCAAAAAAGTCTGTGCTTAGTGGGCTTTCTGCCGCCCTGGGGAGGGGGGAAATCGTGGGCTATTGTCCCGATATGCCCCCAAGAGGGGCAGAAAGACTGGCTATTTTGTTTGGGTGGATGGGGACATTGGGATGCCCATTCTGGGCAGCCCCCACCCCCACAAGCCAGCATAATCGCTCCCACCTTGTGGGCTCTCTGCCCCCCCCGGGGGGGCCATATCAGAGGCTATTGCCCCTATCTCCTCCTGAAGAGGGGCAAAAAGATTGTGGCATTTTTTCAGGGGTTGGGGCATTGGCATGCCCATTCTAGACAGCTTTACCACAAACTTTGGAAAAATAGAAACCCCTGGTGCCTAGTGGGCTTTCTGCCCTCCCGGGGGGAAGATAAGGGGCTATTGCCCCATCTGCCTTCCAGGAGGGGCAGAAAGACTGTAGCATTTTTTCTTTTGGGTGGGGTATTTGAATGCCCATTCTGGGCAGCCCCACCCCTACGTATATATAAAAAAGAAATCCCTGGGGCCTAGTGGGCTTTCAGTCCTCCCCCCCCCCTTGGGGGCAGATCAGGGTTTATTGCCCCATCTGCCTCCTGGGGAGAGCAGAAAGTCTTATTCTTACTTGGCGCATAAAAAAAATCCCTGGCGTCTAGAGTGTTTTCTGCCGCCCAGGGGAGCAGAAAGACTGGAATTGTGTGTGGGGGGCATTGACAATCCCATCTTTGGCAGCCCCCACCCCTAAATTAATCATAAAAAAACCTGGCGTGTAGTGGGCTTTCTGCCCCCATGGGCAGATTGGGGGCTACCACCCCCATCTGCACTGAGGGGGGCAGAAAGGCTAAAATTGTGCAGGGGGGTTGGGGGCTTTGGCGTGCCCATATTGGGCAGCCCCCACCCCTATATTAAATGTAAAAAAAATAAAAAAAACCCTGGCATCTAGTGGGCTTTCCGCCCCCCTGGGGGGGCAGATTGGGGGCTACTGCCCCCATCTGCCCCCCAGGGGGGCAGAAAGACTCTAATTGTGCAGGGGGTGGGGGCATTTGCGTGCCCATATTGGGTAGCCACCACCCCTAATTTCCATAGAACGCTAGGTGGTAGGAAATTTGTGTCAGCCCGGTGATGCCACAACTTTCCCACACAAAAATGTGTGGGAAAAGTGATATTTTTCAGCTAAATTTTAGGTTTGCAGGGGAGTTTGGGTAAGAAAACGTTGGGGGATCCACACAAACCATTCCTCCCTGGAATCCTCCGGGAGTCTAGTTTTCAGAAGTGTGTGGGTTTGGTAGGTTTCCTTGGGTGCTAGCAACGCTAGGACCCAAAATCCAGAAGTATGCACATTCTGCAAAAAAGTCTGTGCCTAGTGGGCTTTCTGCCACCCTGGGGTGGGGGAAATCGGGGGCTATTGTCCTGATATGCCCCCACCCCCACAAGCCAGCATAATCGCTCCCACCTCGTGGGCTCTCTGCCCCCCCCAGGGGGGGGGCATATCAGAGGCTATTGCCCCTATCTGCCTCCTGAGGAGGGGCAAAAAGATCGTGGCATTTTTTCCAGGGGTCGGGGCATTGGCATGCCCATTCTAGACAGCTTTACCACAAACTTTGGAAAAATAGAAACCCCTGGTGCCTAGTGGGCTTTCTGCCCCCCAGGGGGGCAGATAAGGGGCTATTGCCCCATCTGCCTTCCAGGAGGGGCAGAAAGACTGTAGCATTTTTTCTTTTGGGTTGGGGTATTTGAATGCCCATTCTGGGCAGCCCCACCCCTACGTATATATAAAAAAGAAATCCCTGGGGCCTAGTGGGCTTTCAGCCCCCCCCCCCCCCTTGGGGGCTGATCAGGGCCTATTGCCCCATCTGCCTCCTGGGGAGAGCAGAAAGTCTTATTCTTACTTGGGGGTGGGCAGCCCCCACCCCTGGTGCATAAAAAAAATCCCTGGCGTCTAGGGTGTTTTCTGCCGCCCAGGGGAGCAGAACGACTGGAATTGTGTGTGGGGGGGGGGCATTGGCAATCCCATCTTTGGCAGCCCCCACCCCTAAATTAATCATAAAAAAACCTGGTGTGTAGTGAGCTTTCTGCCCCCATCTGCACCGAGGGGGGCAGAAAGGCTAATATTGTGCAGGGGGGTTGGGGGCTTTGGCGTGCCCATATTGGGCAGCCCCCATCCCTAATTTACATAATAAAATAAATCTCTAGTTTCTAGTGGGCTCCAGGGGGGCAGCAAGACTGGAATTTGGGGGGGGGGTGGGGGCATTGGCATTCCCATCTTGGGAAGCCCCCACCCCTAAATTAAATGTAAAAAAACAAAAAACCCTGGCATCTAGTGGGCTTTCTGCCCCCCTGGGGGGGGCAGATTGGGGGCTACTGCCCCCATCTGGCCCCCAAGGGGGCAGAAAGACTCTAATTGTGCAGGGGGGTGTGGACATTTGCGTGCCCATATTGGGCAGCCACCACCCCTAATTTCCATAGAAAAATAATTTCCATGGTTTTAGTGGGCTTTCTGCCCCCCAGTGGGTGCAGAAAGACTGAATATAGCTCCCAAAATATGGGGGGGAGCAAAGGCCCTTGCCCAAGGGGCCTCTCTCCCCTCCCTGCTGCCTAGTGGGTGGATCCCTGCTTGGGGATCGCCCAAGCAGGGAACTACTAGGGAGGGGTACCATTGGAAAGGGGAGATTCTCCCCTTTCCAACGATACCTCTCCCAAGTGTTTCGGTGCTCGGGGGCTGAGATAGCCCCACGAGCACTGAAACACTAAAACTGAAACTAAGTTTCATTTTCGTTTTCAATCTAATGACGACAGCGAACCATGCACGCGATCGTCATTAGATTGAAAACATGTTAAGGGACTTTGGAGGTTGGGGAAGCTCTTCCCCACCTCCCGGGGCACAAAAAAAATGGAAATCACTCTGCTGTTTACAGCAGAGGGATTTCCTGCCCCTGTCCTCATGACGGAATGGTTCCGTCATGAGCACTGGAGCACCGGTGCTTATGACAGGACCATTCCCTCATGAGCTCCAAAAGGTTTAAAGGAGGATACCTGGAATTGTTTACTTGAAGCCAGTTTGTCTAACAACAACATTGAGTTCTGGTGCATTATTAATTCTCCTTGTATTGACCCTGAGGGTTGCCCCTGCGCTGAGATAGACATTTCTGAGGCTACTTGGCTAGCCCACTTTACAGACTTATATTCCACAACGAATGACATTATGACTCCCCACAACATTGTATTTTCTTCTGGGGAGCTGGCATCTACCTCACTCCTTAATCAAAGGATTTACTCGGTTTTCACTTTGGATGAAGTGGTTGAAGCACTGAAATCTAGCAAGGGCGGTAAAGCCCCGGGCCCGGACGGGATCCCTATTGACTTATTTAAGTCCAAAATTGACCTGTGGGGCCCCATTATTACTTTGTTATTAAGAGCCTGTCGGGAAAATGGCTTCTTGCAAACCTAGCCTGAATCTCTCATTGTTCCAACATACAAAAAGGGCGATCGTAACAGTTCAGCACAACATACTCCAATTTCCCTTTCAGATTCCCTTGTAAAGGTGGCGGGTTGCATTCTTTCAGATCGTCTACAGGACTGGGCCGAATCTAACAATTTTCTCTCGGACCTGCAGTACAGCTTTAGGCCTGGGCTGGGGACTACAGAACAGGCTATCAAATGGGATTTTTTATCAGCAAATACACGCTCATTACGGAAGGGAATTTATACTTAGTCTTTGTGGACTTATCTTCCGCTTTTGACTTTGTGGTACATGAAAAACTATGGTCCATTATGATTAACCTGGGAGTCGATTGCACTATCGTACATTTTCTCAGAGACTTTTACGTGCTGGGCAGTGGAAGAGTTCACTATGACACTAATAGCAATTGTACAGAGCCATTTAACAAAAACAGAGGAGTACGACAAAGATGCGTACTCGCCCCCTTTTTTGTTTAACCTTTATCTGAGTAGTGTAGGGGCAACCTTTGTAAGCAAGTGTGCTGATTTACCCCAAGTTTGCCATGGCCCAATCCCAGCACTCTTTTACGTGGATGATGCCATTTTAATGGCTCAGACTCCCCTTGGACTCCAGCGCCTTGTCGACGAATTTGCTATTTTCATGAAGGATCATGGCTTGAAAATTAATAATGGGAAAACTTTCACCATGAACGTTGGGCGTACGGCCTCCCGATGTCGGGATATCTTTATTCAGGGCACAAAAATTCAGTACACAACTACTTTCTCTTATTTGGGGATAGTATTCAGTCGTAATGGGAAGTAGCAATGGGCTATAGAATCTAGGCAACTTCAATTTGCAAGAACTACAAGGGCCTTGATACAGTTTGCTAGCTCTCAAGGAATTAGACATCCAAGAGAAATGCTGACCATTTACCAGGCTAAATGTAGGCCCACTGCTCTGTATGGGTCCGAATTATGGGAACACGGGCAGATTGATAGTCATCACCTTGAAGAAAACGCTTTTCTGAGAAATATTCTCGCAGTTCCGAAAAGTAGTACAACCTATGTCTGTCACTCAGAACTAGGAGCCCCTTTTGTAGCAGACCTGATTAGGATACAGCCAGTGCTATTACGACACAAAATCTGGTCATCTGAACATACCACACTTAATTGATCAATTATAACTGATTGTCATAGATCCTCATCAGCCCTTAAAATCCCTTGGCTCAAATTTGTGTCCAACTTTCTTTCAGACATTGGTCATCCTGAGTACTATGACCACACGAGAGTTTGGCTCTCGTTCAAAGAAAAGTACTCAAAATGAAATGCTTATCACTACTAGAGGAAACAAGATTAGCATCTGAAACCTTGAAACCATCTGTCCTGAGGAATCAGATGATACTGACCAGCTTCAATATGCAATTGTACCTAGCCAATGTGTTCAATCCGCACCACAGGTTTGTGCTGACTCGATTCCGCGTGGGTATTTTCCACCATCCAATCAGCTTCCCCACTATTAATAACTGGGCACCTGACCCGGGGAAATGTGCCTGTGACAATATCTCTATGCAGAGTACATTGCACACTGTTCTGCTTTGTAAGCATTTCTTTGAGATGAGGAAGAAACATGTATGACCCATTTTATGGCCTTTCTATACCTTCAAACGTTACCTAACATCTATATATGTACCGTAATGTCCCGATTTCTATGAGCTGTTATCAATTGCAGGAAGCTGTTATAGATTGATACCAGGAAATGTCACTGAGTGTACATTTGACAATTGTATTTTCACTAATATCTATGAACTGTAGTTTTTCAATTATCAATGTGTTGCTAGGAAATGTAATTGAGTATACACTGGATTGTTGTATTTGCATTAGCATCTAAGTACTAACACCTACCTTGTCCAGGCTTAATAAAATTGACGTTTGCAATCAACAAGCTGTCCAAGATGTCAAAGTACAGATTGAAATGTATTTATATGTTGTGGCTATATGCCAAGCATTTGCAATTTGGTCTTCAGATCAATTAATATCTGTTGTTTAGTTGTGAAAATTCTTGCTACTTATGTGACGAGATTGTTGAAGAAAATGAGGCCTGTCCTTTTATCATGGAAACATGGCTATTGTATGATCACACAGCCATTTTATCACTGTTAGTTCCAGAATGTTATACAAATAAAATGGTAAATCACACACACACATATATGTGTGAATATATATATATATATATATCTGTATATATATATATATATATCTATCACATATCTCTATCTCTGTTTGCCTCTATATAGATTGGACCTGATGGAGTGAGTGTGTCACCGACAACTGATAAAGCTACGCGCACGGAGATTAGGTGTTTGTACTCATAAACACACTCTCCTCTAATAGACAACTAATTTAGGCATCAGCTAGTAGGATTCTTTATTTATTAAGTGTTTGATATAATACCTGATATGCGTATATTTAATTTTTTGATGGTGGTTTATTTAGTTTACCTTTTTATCTTTACACTTTATAACTGTGATGTAATGAAGGTACTAGACCTGAGATAATAGTTTTAAGCTATACACTTAATCAGGCACATAGAGTGTTTTTTGATCTATGGCAGGTATATGGTGCACATTTTGTTTCCATTAAACATTTTTATACCAATACAATACATCACGTTATAGATTAGGGTACTAAACCTAGATTCTGTGGAAATTATAATTAGCTATGAAATGCAATTTGAGCAAGTCCTTATTTATTATTAGTGCAACTATTTAAATTCCAATAGCTATGCTTTACAATACTTACTTTGAATATGGATGGTGGTGAAATCCAGAGTATTTTCTTTATTTTTGTTATTCCAAAAAAAAGCATTTAATCCTGTGTAACGGAACTGTGGTCATGTGACCAAGAGCTGATAGCTCGAAACGCGTCTTCTTTTGTGCCCGTGAATAAATCATTACACTCGAGAACTGGATCGGTGGGGCTCTCATTCTTTCGATTTGGCTTGGAAAGATTTTCCTGTTTGATATATATATATATATAGGCGCAAGACTCATGCTCTACATGCTGTAATTTTATGCTGTATGGTGAAAATAAAGCCCTGCTGATATGAGACCCCAGCTGTGTCGGACCTGTTTCTGTAGAGGAAGCAGGATCGGTGGTTGATGTGTAGTGCGGAGGTCGGCACCGCATTTCCGACACGCCTCTCGATTAGGAGCTCCGTGATTGCCGACAAACTGTTGGAGTTATGCTGGTAAGCATAACACGGCGCCCCCCCGGCCTGAACTTTCTTGGACATTGGGGAGAGAGCAGCGGATTACCGCTGAAGGGGCCAGCTAACAGCAAGATATTTTCACCAAGAATCCTGCATGGGAGAAATGAGCTGGCACTACACAGAGACGATGATGTCGCAGCTTTATTAGAGGCTTGGGTGAGGTACTTACTTAGCCCACATATGTTTGGTGTCGGCGAATTTTGACTGGCAGGATGGGCATATATGGGGGCCCAACGAAGGAGAGAAAGAGGGAAGGTACTCACCTTATGTACTTTCAAGTCCTCTTTCTATGCCTACAACGCTGCTCCAATGAGACTCCCTCGTGAAGGATATATGTCAACCCCCGCGAAATTTGCAAAGAATGACAGTCGAGCGCAGTACTGGTAGGAAGAAGGCAATCGCCGAAACGCGTCCCAGGCGCTAGACTCATGCTCTACATGCTGTAATTTTATGCTGTATGGTGAAAATAAAGCCCTGCTGATATGAGACCCCAGCTGTATATATATATATATATATATATATATATATATATATATATATATATATATAAAAAAATCTACTGGCAGTCGCCAGTAGGTAGTTATAGTTAGGACCAAGTTTCCATAGGAAGAGCATTTTTTGTTTTGCTTATAACTTTGGCGTCGTTTGATGAATCTTCATGAAATTTTCCAAACTAATTATTTTTTCATGTCAGCTCCTATGTGGGAAGTTTGGGGGTGGTTCGTCAAGGGGGGGCCGAGAAAAAAGCATTGTCCCAAAACGTGTTTTCTCCATGTTAATTTCCATAGGAAATTTTAGACAAGGCTACAGGTCGAACGGGTGAACGGAATTGCCCCAAATTTGGCAGGGAGAAGGGTCTTTGTCTAGAAAGCACACTTTTGTTTATTTGGTGTAAATCAGTTCAGTAGTTTTGGAGAATTATCGAAATTTACAGATATCGATATTTGGGAATTCTGCCATCTGAGTGGCTGAGGCGTTACGAGCACGAGCTTGCTGCTTATTGGTTGTGAGCGCTGTGAGCGGTTGCAACTAGGAAGTGTTGGCCGCCATTTTGTGATTCCATTGAAGTGAGTAAGGGGGAAAAAGGGCGAAAATAGTAGGAAACAGGAGGATAGGAGCACAGTAACCTCAGTGGGGGAGTGCGAAGCGAAGTAGTCACACCTACCGGTCTGAAAGTGCGGTGTTGCTCAGAGTGACATGGTGCTGACCGGGAGGTCCTTGCTGTAAAGTGATGTGCTCTGGTGTTTGTAGGATACCTGTGCAAGTAGTGTTAGTAGGTGTTTATACCATACAGGGAGTGGGAAGCAAACTACTGAGCTCTACCGTGTGTTTATACTATACTGGAAGTGGGAAGCGAAGTACTACGCCTACCGGTGTGAAGACTCGGGATCAAACTGAGCTGATTGTTGTAAAGTGATGGGCTGTGGGCGCTGTAGCATACTGGCCGCTGTAGTATAACTGTAAGTAGTGTTAGTATGCGTTTATACTATACAGGGAGTGGGAAGCGAACTACTCACCCCTACTTGTGTGAAGACTCGGGGATTAAACCGTGAGCTCATTGCTGTAAAGTGATGTGCTCTGTGTACTATTTCAATGTAAGTCATAGTACAATGTTAGTATGTAATGATAGTATAATGTAAGTATGTAATGTTAGAATGTAGGGCTGTCATGAGGGGAATCATGGGGAGTTTGTAAACGGTGCTGGAGAAGACGGATGCCTTGGAGTCTGGTCCTGTTGGTGGCTGTTTAAGCTGTCTTCTTTTCCTGCAATAAATCTACTTATCGGATCCACTGCTGTCTTCCTCTCCACTACATAAATTTGGCAACGAGCGGGAGAAGGTGAAAAGAAGGCGGCACTCACTAAGATTTTGCGCTTGCTTGCTTGCGTTGTGCTGAAGACCCGTTTTCTTGGTGAATCTGTTTCTACTCTTCCCAGGGTCGTCGGCTGATCGAACTATGTGATCCTACCTGTGGTAGGATTTATATTTTTTTGATTTTGGGCTTCCTCTGCCTCTTCACTACACTCTGGTTGCTGTACCACACGTGTGCAAGTAGTGTTAGTATGTGTTTATACAAATTCTGTAGTTATGCATTAAACAAGGCATCATGGTCCCATGGAGCGCCACCTCCCAGGCACAGGTCATACAATGTCCCAGGGTGTGCAAGTGCGGAACATTTATGTTTGCTATTACAGGGCGGGAGCATTGCTTGCACCCTGTGATAGTAAATTCTTGTTTGCCTCGTTGAAGCGAGAGGAGGAAAACATCGTATAGTTTCAATAAAGCGGAACCGGATGGTAAAAATTGAGAAAAAAAAATGACGCGGGGTCTCACCCATTCATTCAAATGAGCACACTGGTGGGTAATGTTCCGGGGCCAATCCTATTATTATATTGCGGGGTCTCTGCAGCACTGGGGATCCTAATCTCACATGTAAATTAGGCGCGGGAGAGCTCAGAGACATTTCACAGACTAGGGTATCGACACCTCCCTGGGTATTGTTTATGAATTGTTCAGTAGGCTTCGAGGCCAACTCAAGACCGGGGATCGGCAACCTCCGTAGCTTTATTTAAATATGGAGGGTGGGCCTCGCCAGTCCTTGAAGCCTCGGTGGTCCTAGGCAGTGCCTTATTGGTTCTGAAATCACACGGGCAGTACTCATGGTGTTATAAAGTGATACACTCATAGAATTCTTGCGGTTGTACAATTACCCAACCTTCATTTGTGTAATAGTGTGTTTGTTTATAATTGGTAGGTGCACTTGAAAATTAAACAAAATTTCCCTTATAACCTACTATCAACCGTCGATTTTCACAATAAACTACAGACAAGTTTTGTCAGAAAAAGAAGACCCATACATTCAGTTATTTTTAACACAACACAAATAAATGGAAATGTAACTTTATTAGAACAACTGTAAAACATGAAAGAAGTGGGTGGGACTCCTCCGGAAGCAGCGTACAAAATCAGCAAGACAAAAGAAAAACATAAGTATGTGTGCCATGTCTAAGAGAAAAAGAAAGGTAGTAAGAATGAACGGAGGAAAGTGAGAATGGGACAGAGAGCGAGTGGGTGGAAGGGAGAAGGGGAGGGAGCGTGAAAAGAACAGAGGGAGGAGGAGACAGAGCGCCGGCCTACTGCACCCAGCCCTCACTGTTCACCTCCCATCACCCGTGTGTATGGGACGCTGGGGTCCGCGAGAAAGAGTGTGGTCCAGCAAGTCCTTAAAATGAAACAGAGATATGAATTGAGGCCAGAGATGACAGTATTATCTATGGCAACATCGCTTGCCTGCACCTGTGCACCCAGGCTTCTGCCCCCCAGCCCCTTCCCCCGCACTGTGCTCAATTGCAGCTCCTGCGCGCAGAGGCTTGACTGCTCAGCTGCCACAACCGGTGTGTCCAAGGACGTGCCGGTGCGAGCTCCAACTCTGGGGTCCCGCTATCAGGGGGGCCCAGCAGGTCTCCGGTCGGGGACGGTGTCTTGATACCATGGTGGAAGGCATCAGAATGCCCAGGACATCATCACGGGGTGAGCACCCGCTCCCCCCATTTTGGCTCCACTAACCCAGTGTCTGAAGAGGGGGAAAAATATAATGTTGGAAACGTCTTGAGGTAAATGAAGGTTTCTTTCAACGTTAATAGAAAACACCAGCTGAGCGCATCCTTCCTTCTTGAAGTACGATCTTCGAACTGTTAGTGGTAATCGTGGTTCAAAGAGGAGTTGGAGTGCACGAGAATACACAAGGTTAAATAATAATATGTTATGCCAACGTTCACATACAAAGGAACAGAGCACATGCTAGAAGTATAATGTGCGTGTGTAATGCAGTGGCGCAAGCCTGTGTGCATGTACACTTAGTAATCAGCTCACTACAGTGCCCCAAAAGCCAACGCCACGTGTCTGTAGGGCAGCGCTGTTCGCTGGCTCAGGCCTACAGTATGGTCCAGCAGGTCATTAAAATGAGTAAGAGATGTAACTGAATGAGGTCATAGATCACATCAGCACGCAGGGTAACATCGGATGTTCTCACCTTTGCACACAGGCTGATGCACCCCACCATTCCCGCCGCACTGCGTTCAACACGTGTCTGTAGGGCAGCGCTGCCCGCTGGCTCAGGCCTACAGTACGGTCCAGCAGGTCCTTAAAATGAGACAGACATGTGACTGAATGAGGTCAGAGAACACATTATTAAGCAGGGCAATATCGCTTGTTTGTACCTGCGTACCCAGGCTGATGCACCTCACCCCTCCCACAGGATCATGCTCAATTGCCGGCCCTGTGCACCCAGGCCTCACTGCTCACCTGCTGTCATTGTTGTGTGTCCAAACACGACAGGCAGCAGGGTTCACAATTCAGATGCAGTGTTGATTGCGACAATGGTGTACGCCTCATGGATTCCTTTTTTTTATTGCGCATTGTGATATGCGAGGTGGATGCGGACATATCACCTCAGGCAGTGTAGAAGAACTGGGACATGTGGCGTCGTCGTTATCCTATTTATACGTACGCAAAGTGGGCTGGGCTTGCGTACGCCAGGCGAGCGTAGGGGTGTGAATAATAGTTCTGGGGACCTGGGCGTTGTTCAGTTCCTGCCTGACCAGGAAGTGTACTTATGTGTGTTTCTGTTGCAGTATTGACGTCGCAGGGTGCGCAATTTACATTAATGTAGCATGTACCGGGAGGGCGGCAACTATCACTAATGAGATGCTGTTCGAAAACATTGAATGGCCAACATCACATGTCGTTGTCAAGGTTGTGGATATGCGCAGACACTCATGTGAATGGTGTGCGTTATTATTGAAAGTGTTGCTATCGCGAAGCGCACACATGTGAATGTGCTCGGATGGAGGGAGGATCAGCAGTGAGGCTACGTCGTAAATATTGATAACGTTCATTATAGTTAAGCAATGCATGCCAAACGTGAATCTGAAAGTCTCAGATATTACACACTACTATACTGGTAAAGTCTGACAACAGAGAATACAGCAATACACATGTACACATTACTGTTTACTGTTTGTCACATGTGATCTAGGACTTGCACTCTGCCCGTGGCTGATGATACCCCTTCGGTCCAGCAATACCCAGGTCGAAAGGCAGCACAATAATGTGCACACACACACACCAGGGGCATTGTGTAACACAGATTTGATTTTTGATGTAACGTTTGAAATGCATGGCGATCACACGTGGAAGGCTACTTTACAGACCATGAATATTGATCAAGATGACTGTTGCATGTTGTGTCTAGTAGAAGATATGTGTACACAGCACAAAAACTTTTCAAAAAACCTCTCTAAGCAGAAGGGGTGTGTCTCATCAAACGCTGTAGAGAGAATGACTAAAATGGGTGTGGTCCTCCAACTGTTACAATGGGAAATGTTATGAACTAATGAAATGCTTTTTTTTAAGGTGACATGGCAATCATGGATCGAGGGCGCAAGGACAAGATTTTGAGAAAATATATTTATCATAATATAAGTTTATTACAGTTAGAAATATATAAATGTTTAAAATATTTTAGATTATTGCTTGTTCTCATATACAGTTTAAAGTTATTTAGATATCGTTTTGAGACATAAAAAGAAATGAGGGAATGGCGTACCCGGCGTGACACCATACGTCTATGACGTAACACAGGGCCTGGCAGCGTGCACTCATCACATACGAAATGCGCAGCAGGCGCGACCTAATACGTACATTACATAACACGTGGCTTGGTACTGCGTACCCCTGGATACCTACGTAGCAGCTGCCGTGAACTCATACGTATATGATGTTATGCGGGACGCGGTGCCACGAATCTGTGGGATATGAAATGCGCATCCTTTACGAGTTTAGCAATATGGCGGATAGGATTTGCGTGGTGATGGAGCTTGGTACACTACCGGTATGGGAGTGCAGTTTTCTCCCCCCCCGAAAAAAAAGATATAAATATTTTTTGGGGAAGAAATAAAACATTACCTAATTTTTAAAGTTAAAAAAAAAGAAGTATAATAGAGTTGCAAAATATTTTTTTTTTTAAATAGAAAAAATATAGGTTTTGTAAACATTTAAATATGAAATTAACATTTAAAAAACCTTTGTAATTCACTGAAAAAACCATAGGATTTACAGATATTATAGTTAGGAATTAGCATTTAAAAAACCTTTGAAATTCACTAAAAAAAACATAGGTTACAGGGACGTTATAGTTAGTTGGACATTTGACTCATATAAAACCAGAGAAATTTGCCTGCTATAGTTAGTTGAGCTAACTATAACTCGCGCGCCCGCAATGCACTGCTGATGATGTCACATATTACATCACTCATGACATGGTCAGTTACATCACTGATGACATCACTGATGACATCTCAAATGACATCACTGATGATATCACTGATGACATCATCCACGTGATAATCTGATGCACATACTGATGCCCTAATATAAACTTTGATACACCCATTCTAAAATGCAGACTACAATTTTTGAAACTATATACACAACAATGCCATATACTACATACCACTCACTGTTTCCTAGGTCTACACACACATCCAATCACTTATACATGTAGTTACTTATCAATACAGTAGTATAATATGCACTCATACATCTATACATGCAGTCACACTCTGCCGCTCATCCATAAAGTTAGTCACACACCTAGTCAGTAATGCAAAGAATCAATCACATATCCATTTACTCATGTATACAGTTATACACACCAAGTCCGTTATTTATAGACACACCATATTGCTTATTTATAGAGATACTGATACACATTTACTGTCTTCTACAATTAGTGATACAAGCAGACACTTATTTATACACAAACTCTTCAAATAAGTTACTCTCATGTATAGTCATTTATATAGTCCAACACTCACATATAGTGCCTTAAAACATATGTAGTTAGTGACACATATACCACTGAGACATTCATTCACTCACCAACACACCCATACACATAGTAACTCATCCATACAGCCCTTCCCAGATGCGCTTTTGAATCCATACAATCAGTGAATCACCCACTCAGACATCTATGCACAGAGTCATACACCCCCCACCCACCCATTCAGACACTCAGGGACGCATACAGATACTCATACAACAAATCAATAACCCATATAGATACTCATGTAGCTATTCAGCAACCCATGCACTTGCTTACACACCAACTGATAGACTAATACAGACTTTCACACAGTGTAGTCACTAACCCATACATTCAGTGAGACATGTTCAATCACTCACTTATACAGTCAGTCACACACCTACTAAATAATCCCTTCAGGTACTTGTAAATGCATTCATTCTTGAATACACCTTGGCATAGATATATATGAAAAATATCTAAACTTTAAAGAAACATACATTCACTGGATGATGCCATCAGTGATGGCATTTGAGATGTCATCAGTGATGTCATGAGTGATATCACTGACCATGTCATGAGTGATGTAATATATGACATCATCAGCAGTGCATTGCGGGCGTGCGAGTTATGGTTAGCTCAACTAACTATAACAGGCGAATTTCTCTGGTTTTAGGAGTCAAATGTCAAACTAACTATAACGTCCCTGAAACCTATGTTTTTTTAAGTGAATTTAAAAGGTTTTTTAAATGCTAATTCTTAACTATAACATCTGTAAAACCTATGGTTTTTTTCAGTGAATATATATATATATATATATATACATATATATATCTGCAAACTCCGCTCGCAATATTCTGCCACCAGTGTTAGTGACTAGCACGGACCACGTTTTTAGTGCAAAATAGAAGTCTTTATTTAAACTCCTCCAACACCAGCCATCATGACGCATTTCAAGCCCCAAGACCCTTGATCACATGACGCGCTCTCAGGTAACAGGTAAGTTTAAATGCATTTTTTTAGTTTTCTCTTAAAGTGACAGTGCAATGGGTAGTTTTGTATGATTGACATAGTAGACAGACCTTTGGCATTTTAAAGTGCAAGTTATTATGGAAACATCATATGATTAGCAGCATATGTTAGAATAAATACATAAATATTCACAATTAATTACATGTTAATGTTAAAAGCAGTTTTAAATATGTAAAACCATTATTGTAAAAATATTGTTGTAAATAACATATATCTGACAGCTTGCTAGACTCCGGCAGTAGTGCTTTGGTCTGACTGTACCCAATTCAAAACTAGTTAACAGGGAACCCCATTTGTGAGTATCCTGTATCATCCATATGTTAATTACTGTAAGTCCCACTGCTTTGCTCAAGATGTATTGCCTGCCTCTGTACTTGCCGTGTGTCACTACCTATGTTACCCATTTAGGGTCTTAAGTGGCGTTCAGGTCTGAATACCTGAAGTTGCCATACACTTCGTACAGCTGTTCCTGTGCTGTATAGCCATATAGCTGTTATATCATCATGTGCAGTTATATTAAAAGTTCAAAGATAAAAACCTGCAAATAAAATCTTTCCCATTGCATGTAGTGTAAATACTAAAAATTCTTAAATTACTAAAAGTGTAAAGTGCTAATGTGCTGTTATCTTAAAATAAACACCCTGTCTAAAACCGTGAATGAATGTGTTTGTGAGTAGGTTTGTTTAGGAGTCGGGCGGTTTTCATCTCTGATTCTATTAACCTTATTTCATGTGATGTGACAGATTTTTCTCAGCTAAATTCTGTGCAATTGATTCACTAGAGACATGTATAGAGTTCCTCGGTATCATACATAGCTATATATATCCAAGTGCCCCAGAACTTCAGAGACACCACTCCATGAGCGATAGTTTTCACAGACTTTTATTGAAGAAGCCACCAATACAGCCCCGCCTGGTGTGTGTCTTTATGCGTTTCGGTGCACCTGCACCTTAATCATGGGAAGGGGAGATGGCAAACCCAGAACGGAACATCAAAATCTTTACCCAGCGTGGCCTTACACTCTTCGGTGAGCTGAATGCTGAGAATTGAAGTCCTAATTAACCCTCTCGGTAGGGTCCGTAGTTTGTGCCACAACTGTCTCCCAATTTTTACAATGTTCAAAGCCCTTCAGTGGGCTGCAGGACTGTATTCCTGGCTCCGCATTGAAATCACCCGTGCTGGCAGGCTGTGAAGATTCCCAGCCCCGCAGTCCTGTTTCAATTCGCAGAGGGTGCATCTCTCGCAGCTTGGAGCCTACCGTGTACACCGAAACGCGTAGGGACACACACCAGGCGGGCTGTATTGGTGGCTTCTTCAATAAAAGTTTGTGAAACCTATCGCTCATGGAGTGGCGTCTCTGAAGTTTTGGGGCACTTGGAGATATATATATATATATATATATATATATATATATATATATATATATATATATATATATATATATATATATATATATATATATATATATATATATATATATATATATATATATATATATATATACATATACATATGCATATATATATACATACAAATATAGCCCTGAATTTACTTGGTGAACCTGAAATTTCAGCATCACCATCTTTTTACATATATAAGTAGGGCTGTCTGTGCTGCCCTCTCCACCCCACCCAAACACAGTTTATCAAGATCTTTCTGTGGTACGTTAAAATGATATTCTAAACAGCTGGGTGCTGCTGCCTTTTTACTACTAATAGTTGACTTCATCTAAACATTTTGTGGATGGTCATGACATTCAGTCTAAATCAATATTACACATCAAATTACATGGTCTCGATTTGATTCTAGCACAAGACATGAATATATTTGTTAGGAGCACCTTACCAGTGACATTAATTTGTTCTGCATCCCTCAAATGAATTGAAAATGAATAAAAGATAATGCAAGCACCCAGTGTAGACAAAAAGTTGTTTTCTTCTGAAACAAAAGAGACCATCCTGGAGAGGGCATCTTACAGGATTCTAGCTCTTTATCAATAACTGTGATAAGACAGCACCATAAGATGCCAGCAGGTGAAGATGCATGAGCCTCTTTTGATTTAATGCTGGCCATGCTAGCTAAAAATAACAATATTCAATATATAGAAAACAATTGCATTAGGTTGATTTAATTTCCTTCAAGAAGAACATGACTGCACTGTGTCCAGGCCCTTCCCCCAGCGGTTCATATGCAGCCAACCCACCAGAGACACGGGTTTCTTATCTTGCAGAACTCTCACTGGAGTCAGCGCCCCTTGTGGTCCACAAGACTTTACGACCGTTTAACGAATCTCCACGAAACAGTGCAGACCTATTCCTCTTTCTACATTGCTTAAGTACGCAAAGGTTTGCGGAGATTCACCAAATGGTCGCAAAGTTAATATTGATGAAAAATCGGAGGAATTCCTATCCCATTCATTTACCGTAGTCTTTGGGCACATTACGATACTGGTGGGACAGCCACCGACAGGCCGTCGCTGGCAGTCCCATCGACATACAGACCTTCAGGCCAACCACCACATTATGATGCAGGCAGTTGAACCCCTGATTCTCGGGGCCTTCAGGATCACAATGTCCCTTTCTGAATGCCTTTTCATGTCAGTCCCACCGCTATGAAAAGGTAGACGGATACAAATATTGGGGACCCCAAGCAGGGCCCTCATCCCTTAGTACCACTGCTAAGTGGTCAGGGGGGCACATGTGGAACCTCCGAACATCCATGCACTGTGTGCCAGGCACCCCATAGTGCCTGGCACAAGGATGTTTTAGAACATGCCTTTGCCTACTGGAGCTTGTGCTACATCCCTTTCCCTAGCAGCGGCACAAGCAGCATAAGAAAATTGCAGTTTCTGCCAGCCTACGCGGTGGGCTGATCAAATTATGGCAGGTGGGACCGCTGACTACTTGTCGGGTGGTCTCAATCCCGCTGCGATTGCAGTCGGACATCATAATGAGGCCCTTTGTACTCACATGCAGTGTGGAGAAGGCTGGATGGATGGATTTAAATTAAATTTGACAGGATTACACATTATGGTGAGCAGATGCTCCTTTTGGGTACTACAGGTAAGTATTTTTAAGTTATAAGCTATTTTAACTAAGTAAAATCTGTAGTTGTGGTATTTTAATGAAATTTCCCGGTATTTGACAATACATAGCGAAGAGAAGTCATTATGTGATTGGCTAATGACTGGCTTTACAAAAGTTAAAGGAAGCTATGTTTTTTTTAAGTACACTTTGGGGTTGTTCTACATTACGCCTTCAGATATAGGTAAATATCAGGTTTGGTATTTTACTCTTACCTATTATCACTTTATTAAAGAGCTAAAAGGGAGGGAAAAATATTTGTAAGTTTCTATTTATTTTTTTTAAAATATATGAAGTACAGTGACACTACCTCGGGAATACCGCAATTCTAAAAATTAATTAATAAAATTACAAATACACTGTAGTACCCTATATTTTATGAATATAGGGTACTACAGTGTATTTTCTAGTTTTACCATATTCAAATATGCACAAAAAGTGCTGTGGTAATACCTAGAAATGACTGGCTACTTAAAAAAAAGTTACAAAAAATGTCCAGTTCTCCCTAAAATGCAAGAAAAATATATAGAAATGTATAAATACATTTATCTACCTATTACCACTTCAATAATGTGGTAGTAGATAGTAAACAACAATAAAACCTGCTACATACCTATATCTCACACTGTAACCCAGAACGCAGTGGAATGCAGTCAAACTGTGCAAAAAACTAAATGGCTGCCTTTTACCTTTGGTAAACATGGCCATTTGCCAATCACATACCGACTTCTCATCCTCATGTATCGTGGTGTACAGTGAACTTCACGCAGTACACCACAGCACAATATATAATTGCATTTGTATTAAACTTATAACTTTAACATGCTCACACTATTCAATGCATACTACCAAAAATGATAATTTATAGCTCCCAATGCATATTCCAAACTCATTAAATTTACATTGGTTCACACACTTTCACGCTACATCTGTTTTATTTATGCCACTCCACTCTATGTCACTCAACTTTACACCACTACACTCTATGCTATTGTACTCTATAACACTCCATTCTGTTACTCCACTATACGCAACTCTACGCTAAGCCACTGTACGCCACTCCACTCTACTCCAGTCCACTCTACACCACTCCATTATACGCTATTACAATCTACACCACTCCATTCTGTCACATTCTAGTGTATGCCACTCCACTGTACGCCCCTCTACTCTACCCTACTTTACTCTACGCTATTCCTCTGTACTTAACTCCAACGTCACCACTGCACTGTTGCCACTCCACTCTATGCTACTGAACTCTATGCCACTCCATTCCACACCACACAACTGTACACCACTTCACTATATGCTATTCTACTCTATATTTACGGCCTAAACTCCCAGTCATCAGCTCTACTACGAAGGTAAGAACACCAAGCCTACCCCGGCGCCGCAATTGCTCCTTCTGACAAAATGAGCTCACCCTCATTGAGTTATAGCTTCACTCCTAATTAGGGTGCCTTCTATCCCAATTAGTCCTAATCACGCCGGATTCATAGAAAGGCAATGTGCTCACCTTAATTTCGAGAGACACATACCTCCACCCTACTGTTGCGCGCTCACCTTCACTCCCCCATGCATCCCACCATGTCACCAATCTTTCAGGCTCTACACAAATGGATCCTTCACTGCGCCATCTGCACTTTGCGTCATGGGACCCTTCCCTCATTAACAAGCATACTCTTTTTTCTTCCTTCCCTTTATCTTTTTATTATTGCAAATAATTGTCTAGTCCTAATGTTGTTCAGACATTGATCTTTTTCTGTACTGATGATGATCCCAGTAGCCGTGTAAACGGGATCGAAATGTTGTTGACCTTTTTAAACACCATGCACACAAATTATCTGTATACCATGTGTCACGGATGTTTCAACTATTACGCTTGTTTCACTTTCCACATCTGTTCGTTTTGCCTGAATGTTTTTTTTTTATGTTTCTATGTCTTAATTATTATTTTTCACAAACTTCCTCACTTTTATGTTTATGGATACAGGAGTGTATTCCACTGTATATTGTTTTGTATTTTGATATCTGGGAATAAGTTTGATTAAATCCCACTATCCGGCTGGATAGTAACTATATAGAATTGATTCTGTTCTATACTTATTTTTCCTGCTCTATCTACTCTTGACAAGGACCATTGTCCTCAATAAAAACTGAACTCTTTGCCACTCCTTTCCACACCACACAACTGTACACCACTCCACTATATGCTATTCCACTCTATGCCACTCTACTGTATGCCACTCCACTGTACCCTATTCCACTGCACTGTATGCCATTAAACTGTATGCCACTCTGCTTGATGCCACTATACTCAAAACTCCTTTGTACCCTATTCCAATTTATGCAACTAGACTCCATGCCACTCAACTCTAGTCTATTCGACTCTAAACCCCACAACACTATATGCCACTCCACTGTAGGCTGTTCTATTGTATGCCACTTCATTGTATGCCCCTGCACTCTGCGCAAATCCACTGTTCCTTATTCCAAACTATGCTACTCCGGTGTATGCCACTACAGTGTACGCAGCTCTACTTTATGCCACTCCACTCTACTCTACTCCACTGTATGCTATTTCACTGGATGCTACCCAACTGTACGCTATTCCACTGTATGCCACTTCAGTCTATGCCACTCTACTCTACGCCACTCCACTATACGCCATGTCACTCTATGCCACTACACTCTATGCTATTCTACTGGATGCCACTACACTGTACCTCCCTCCATTGTATGTCGCTCCACTCTGCACCACTGCACTGTATGGTACTCCACTGTACGCTATTACACTCCATTCTATGCCACTCCACTCTTCGCCACTCCACTGCACGCTATTCTACCATACGCCACTTCACTATACACCACTCCACTCTATGCCAATCCACTCTATGCCACTCCACTGTACCCAGTCCAGTATACAGTATTCCACCGTATTCCACTGTACGCAACTAGACTCTATACCACTGAACTCTACTCTATTCAACTGTATGCCACTCTCCTCTACCCCACTCCACTGTACACTATTCCACTGTACACTACTCCACTGTACCCCACTCCACTCAATGCCACTTCACTGTACTATAGTGCACCGTACGCCATTGAACTGTACACTATTCCACTGTATGCTACTCCACTGTACCCCACTCAACTCTACATTGCACTGTACACTATTTAAAACTACACCACTCGAATGTACATCACTCCACTCCAGAATATGCCACTCCACTGAAAGGCAATGTCACTCCACTTTATGCCACACCACTGTATGCTATTTCAGTGTATGGTAGTGTACTGCACGCTATTCCGCTAAATGCCACTCCACTCTATGCAACTCCCCGGTGCGCCACTTCAGTGTACGCTATTCCACTGTACACATTTCCACTCTACCAAACTCCACACTACATCACTCCATTCTGCACCACTCCGCTTTATGCTATTCCAGTGTACGCCACTCCACTTTACACTAAACCTCTTTTCACCACTCCAGTCTACAACACTCCACTGTACACTACTCCACTGTATGACAATCTACTCTACGCTATTCCGCTGTATGCAATTCCACTCTATGCTGCTCCACTGTATGCTATTTTACTCTACCCTATATCCTTTACCCTACACCAATGTATACCACTACAGTGTACACCACTTGACTGTATGCTACTTCACTGTACGCTGTTCCAATCTACAGAATTGCACTGTATGCCACTCAAATCTCTGCTATTTAACTCTTCTTTTCCTTTTCACTTCTCTTTGCCTCTGTTATTCTCCCAGAGTAGACCCACATCTACTTACCTCTTTTATTTATGACCACTTTATACCATGACGCTTGCCATTGAGTACGGTAGTATTTATTTATTTAATTGTGTCAGAATGTTTCGTGAGGAACCAGCATTTCCAGGGTACTAACCACATTTCCACGACCCCTACAGGCACCGAGGATATCATCCTGATGCTTCAGATCTCCTGAGTGTCTTTTTCTCCCCCCAAATTATTTACTTTCTTTGTTCTTTTCTTTTTCCGCTATTCCTCCTTTCCTGTTCCCCCTTCCCCCTCGTTTTTCTTTTCTTTTTGACTGACTGAGCCACATGTTAAGTTTTAATGTTACAGAACTACTGGGATCACAATCCACTTTGCCTGTACCTTGGACAACAACATGTCCGCATTTCTTGCACATTATATTATATTTTATATTGTTTACATTATATTTCAGAATGGTGCCATTATTCTTACTCTCATTGATGTATGGATGTATTCATGTCAATGACTTCCACACGAGCTATGATGCTTGGTATTGTGTATCGTATCACGACCTGCAAGTAAACTTTCTTCGTTCATTTCTTATATGTATTTATGGCACTGTGATTGGTTTTTATAGTTACATGTGAGTGAGCGTCTTTTCTTCAAGAAAGTGATTTGTTAGTGCTCGAGCCGCTCGCGGCTTGGATACGGTGGGAGCCCGGGATGAGGGGCCTTCGGTGGTCCGCTGACTGGGAGGACCGAGTCTCCCTCTATGCGGATGACATACTGCTTTACCTGGCTTCCCCTAGACGCTCCATTTTGACATTGCTGAACATCTGCGACATATTTGGCCGGGCATCAGGCTACACAATAAACTGGTCGAAATCGGTCCTCCTGGTGCTACAGGGCCCCCCTCCGCGGCTACCGGCAGGGTGCCGGCTACAGGTGGTGGAGGGGTCGTTCAAATATCTAGGGGTGCAGGTGACGATGGATCAAGTGGAGTTTTTTAAGCGTAATTTAGGCCCTCAGGTGGACCGCCTCAGGCGCGATGTGCAGCACTGGGGAGCGTTGCCTCTGACTCTGGTGGGGAGGGCGGCGCTCTTCAAGATGATCGCCCTGCCGCGGTTTCTCTATGTGTTGGAGAATACTCCGTACCCTGTGCCTCCGACCTACTTCCGCACGATAGCAGCGCTTGTTTCCAGCTTACTCTGGGGCAATTAACTGGCGCGCATTGCGCAATCAAAATTGATTCGCGGGTGGTACGATGGGGGACTTGCGCTCCCGGATATCCAACTCTATTACTGGGCGGCGCAGCTTAAGGTGATCAACCAGTGGCTTCATGCGCCTCAGTCTGATCCTGCATTTAAGGCGGACAGGGAGGTGTTGGGGGAGAGGGGTATGCTGTCCCCTCTATATGATGCCCGACTGACCCCGCAGCTGATTGGCCCCCTTAAGCAGACTGTAGTTATCTGGCATGCGGCACAGGCCAGGTTGGGATGGCGAGGGGTCTTGACTCAACTTACGCCCCTTTGGGACGCCAAGCAGCTAGGCCGTTTAAGGGATAGCAAAGGGTTCGATGCTTGGGACAATATCGGAATCTCGGTGGTAGGCGACGTGTGGCAAAAAGGGGCGGTCGTCCAGTTCGCATGTCTACAACAGCAATACAAGCTGACTCCCTCAGAATGGTTTAGATACCTCCAGATGAAGCATGCACTGCTGGCGCACTTGACTCCTGGCGCCCAGGTTCCGGAGGCGTCCCCGTTAGAGGATAGACTGTTGACGGAGTACATACCAAAGAAGGCTACGTCCTTCACGTACCGCAAACTGATCAACAACTTGCCAGACCCTTTGGGGCTCCTGAGGGAATGGTGGGCGGCGGAGATCGGTGACTTTGATGATCCGGAGTGGCGTGAGGCGCTGGCCTCACCGCGTGAGGCGGGTATATCTTCACGACTGCGGCTGGTGCAGCTACGTATTTTGCATCGCTCGTACTTCACCAGATGCTTGCTACACAAGATGGGTAGAGCGACTCACCCCTTCTGCCTGCGGGGTTGTGGGGAGGAGGGAACCTTTTACCACACTGTCTGGGAGTGCCTCATTCTTCAGGTGTTCTGGAAACGGGTGTTGCGTACAATGTCACAGGTGTGCAGGATATCGCTGATGCCGGAGCCCCGGCGCTGTTTGCTGAATGTGTGGGAACCCAATGATCTTGATCGTCAGGCGCAGGGCTGGGTGACGCTGGGGATCATGACAGCCAAACGAAATATAGCCCAGAGGTGGGGAGCGGCGGAGGCGCCGTTGCTGTCTGTGTGGCGGAGAGAGATGGATGCAGCCATGTTTGCTGAGCGGTCAGTGTTCGTCAGGCGGGGCTGCCCTCGCAAGTGGGCCAAGGTTTGGGGGCCATGGAACAGGTACAGGGGAGGAATATGTGATCCGCCACCCGTGTCTGATGGGGACTCCTCTGATTCGGATGGTTAGGTTGGTTTGGGGGGGGACGGGGAGAGGGGGAAACGTGGTCCTTCTCACTGCATTGGAAGTGGGCTGGGTTGAGGAATTGTGCATTTGGGTGGGAATTTGTCATAAGATTTCTGTACAAGGTCTGTCTCGATGTCCTTTTGTTCTAACTGTTGTGAAAACAATAAAAATTTTACACAAAAAAAAAAGAAAGTGATTTGTTTGTGTATACATATATACACCACAATTCTTCTCATAGAAGCTGGAGCACACTCATGAGTAAGTTAAAGAATAGTCTTTATTTTCTCTTTACAGAGACCAGTAGATCCCTACACATTTTGGTCTAACTTAGACCTTGGTCACGGGTAAATGTAAAACTACCCAGGACAGTTGTTTAAAGTGCAAAAGTGCTGACATAATTTCCTGTTAGTTGCACTCATACAATTCTGGTCAATGTAGTGCCCAGTGCATATAAACGTGCCATATAAATTGCAAGACTACTGGCAGTAGGATTAACATTCATTACAGGGCAAAACTCATAGTCTCCATGTTGTTGTATTAATTAAATAATTAAATCCAGCAAATTGTGTATAAGTATTAAGTGCAAGTTGTTATCTACTCCTCCTTTATATCCTGTGATGCTTAGGCCATCATATAATGAGGTCAAATGACATAGGGTTTGGGTAAATACCCATGACTTATCCCCCATTTGTCTAACTCGTCCAACTTTTTTTTTTGAAATCACACAATTAATTGGTTTCTCGAGTATAGTACTGTACTGTCATGCACAAGGATACATAATACTAAATGCAATCACACATGTTTTTGTTATTGAATACTGTACAAATATATATGCACTTAATATTGTAATGCCAGCATAAAATCAGTGAAAGTGACGTGTGCAACAGTGAGTCTTTAAATACAGTTCATTCCAATTTATTTTTTTGTATATATATATATATACATTTCAAAACATTTAATCTTTGTCTCTCTTATTCTTTTTGCAAGAGGGGAGGGGGGTAAGACTGGAAGACAATCCTTTAAACATATTGCAGTTTACTAGTGTATATACAGTTTTCAAGTGTATATACAATTCTTCGTTCTGGTTCAAGGCGTGTGGAGTAAATGAAAGTAGGTTTAGAATGTGTCTCGACTCGCATTGTCTTAATTTGCATTCTCGGTCACCACCCCCCCTTTCCATGACTCTCTACTTGTTCGATTGTGTACAATTTTAATGCCTTCCAATTACTGTCATGATGGGACTCCGTATGTTTAGGCACTGTGTTGCTTCTTTCTTTATTGGTTGTTGCCCACAAGTGCTCTAAAATTCGCTTTTTAAGTTCACATATGGTGCTTCCTACGTATCGTAGCCACATGGGCATTCAATGACATATACCACATATTGACTTTTACATGTAATGTGTTGATTTATAGTCCAAATCACCCATCATCCTTGCTGATATGATGGCTATGAAAAAGGTTGTTTTTTGGTCATACCTCAGCCAAATCTGATTGATCTAGAGGTTCAAATGGATGCTATTGCAATCCTTTAAGAATTACTGATAAATCCTAAGTAGGAGAAGGAATTAGAACTACTGATAACCTAAGTCTAAAACTTCTAAGAAGTCTAAGAACTAATGGAGCTATCTTAGAGGAGTCTGTTGACCTAGTTTCATAGCTTTAATAGTCACCAATTGAGCTATCAAAGTAGCTGGAGCCAGACCTTGTAAAAAATATTCCCTTAAAAATTCAAGAATTTGATATAGATTTATCATTATTGGATTGGACCCCTTAGTGTCACACCATTTTTTAAATGCACCCCATTTTCTTTTATATGATCCTAGAGTTGTGGACTTCTTGGAAGCCTGGATAACTCAAAAAACCTTTGAGAAACAATCCATCTTCTATTAACCTACCTTCTAAAGCTCCAGACTGTCAAACTGAGATGTTCCACAAACGCAGATGTGGAAACTGAAGATGTGGAGGTTGCAGAAATAAGTGGAAATAATGTCAATGGGACAAGCTGATGAGTAAGAAGAACCATGGACGTGAGGCCAAAAAGGTGCCACTCGAATTACTGTCTTCCTCTCCTCCCAAATCTTCTGAAGCTCTCTTGGGATGAGACAAATTGGAGGAAAGCCATACAGGAGACCCTGCAGCCAAGGTATCATTAAGACATCAACTGCCCAGGCCTGGGAACACCACTGTACTGTTCAAAATGTTGGTTGAATCGCATTGTGTCTGGGCAAAAACAAAGCTATCCAGGGAGTTCCAAACTGACAACAGAGCCAGTTGAACCCCTGAGACTGCGGCTCAAGCTGTCCGCCCGGTAATTCATGCACCCCTGAATATGAATTGCTGTTATAGCTAGAAAATGAGTTCTTCTCAGGCAGATATCTGACTAGTCACATGATTGAGTTGCTTGCTGCTTGTTCCCCCAGCGGTTGAGATAACATCTTGCTACCTGATTGTTTGTGTGGATTACAATATTATTGCCTTCTAACTAGGGAGAAAATGACCGGAGTGATATTGATGATGATGAACTGCTATTTGTAGAGTGCGCAGCTACTCTGAGGAGTGTCCCGGCAACGATGCAAGGGAAAAGGTAATTAGCTTCGAGAAAAAGTTTCAGCTTCTCCTTAAACCGCTGCTCGGATTCAGTTTGACGATGGTCAAGGGGGAGTTTGTTCCTAGCTAAATAGCCCAAATATGACAAAGAATGACTCTACAATGGCAGATCCTCAGTTCTATGGCCAGACATGTGGTAGAGGAACCAGCCATTTCTGTTTGGGAGATAAGAATGTATCCTAGACAAGAGGTAACTGGGACCAGTGCGGTGCAGAGCCCTGTAGTTAAGTACTAGAGTTTTAAACAAGGTGTGTTTACTCACTGATAGCCAGTGGGAAGCCATTGTAATGAGTCGAGATGAGAGGAAATATGAGCTCTCAGCAGAAGCTGGGTTAGCTGGGCTGGAACTGGAAGACGCAATGGAACATCTTGTACTTTATTAGCCACCGACCCAATTCCTGTTTGATCTGGGATGTTACTGGAATAAGCTGATGGTAAAGCTATGAACTCAGGAAAAAAAACTGCAACAGATGATTCACTAAGGTTTTCAGATGGTAATGGGCCCATGGGACTACAGCAGTTGATGCTGCCAGTGGACCCTGCACTCTCAGCCATTATCTCGCTGCTGCTGTAGTTTGATTGAGGATATGGATCAGATACTGCTGAAGTGTTACAATTCTGTTTTGAGGGAGGAACCGGACCCAGTAAACATCTTGATCTGTGATGTTTCTAAATGGCTCTTCTGGAAGCTACTGACTAGATCTAGTTCCTGAAGGTTGTTGGTCACCACATGCACAAAGAGAAAGCAGAGCTCAACCAATCATTAAGACATGGAAAGATTGAAATTCCTTTCAACTGCAGGCATTGCAACAACAGGAACCAGGACCCTTATAAATTACCTGGAAGAGGTGGCCAGACCGAAGGAAATGCTAGTTTCCATCAGGAAACTTCAGGAAGGATTGACTGTTCTAATGAATCGGAACATGAAAATAAGTGTCCTGGAGATCCAACTTTGCAAGGTGAATACCCTTCTCAATTAGGGGCATAATCGACTGACCCTAGATCATCCTGAATGTGTCGACAAATTTGTTAAAAGTTTTTAAATACAACACCAGACAGAGCCACTTGTCTATCTTTGGCTCTAGGAAGAGAATGTAGTAAAAACATTTCCCCCTTCTGAGAGTTCGGCATTGGGATTACACCTTTCTTATCATTAGAATATGAATAACCTCTAACAAAGCCCATCTTCCTTCCAGATCTCTTGATAATGGTGTAGGTCTGAACAAGTCTTGAGGGGTGGCTGAGCAAAGTCATAACTATCTTTTACAATGTTGAGGACTAACTGATCTGTTATGCATTATTTTATTGCCTGTAGAACAATTTCAGCCTTCCCCCACTTGTATGAATAGTCATTTTTTATTTTGGTCTGGGTTGTGAGGATTGGGGTGTCTGGACTTGTTACCAAATGCAGCCCTCCGACCATGGAGCGGCCACAAAAGGGACGTTTTTCTTGGAAGTTCTGCAGTGGGTGCTTTGAGATAAATAAGTATTTGCCCACATATAGCTTGAAAATCTTAAGAATCTTTTTAATTTCTGAAACCTTCTGTACCATTTCATTTAGTTCTGGACCAAAGAGCCTGGTTCCCAGGAATGGCAGCTTCTAAAATAATAACCGCTTACTGGAGTCAAGCTTCCATGACTTCATCTATAATACATGGCATCCAACAACTATTGCACCCACAGAGGAGGTAGCTGCCCAGAGACTGTCAAAGGTGACATCTGAGAGGAAACTTGCCAACAACTACATATTACCCAAGATGATAGTTCAGTCCTCATTTCCCAATATACAGTCATGCAAGACTTCTTTCAGCAAATGTATTGCATATGCTGCGTAAGGATTTGCTCCTATTGAAAAGGTTGCAGCAGTGTAAGATATTTTAAGTGTTGCCTCAACTTTATTATCAACCACATCTGGCAACATTAATTCCTCAAATGCTAGCGATGACGTAGATTCTCCTAACAATGATCTTTAATTAAGAAAATGAAGAACTAATATCTTATTCAGATCTTTCCATTCTTTCAAAATTATTGATTTAATGACATCATGCAACGGCAAATACTCCATGACAGCCCCATTATAGTGTGAGTAAAACCCTTCATCCTCCAGGGCATGCTCCTCAAAACCAAGACCTTCTCTTAAGTGCTTAAGGAGACCATGGAACTGACTGGCCTGCACAAATGTCCTTTTTTGATCTCTTTCTTGATCATTCTCCAAATTACCTTTTGATCTTCTAGCTCTTTGTCCTCAAAAGGGCTGAGTCCACAGCTTCCTTACTCAAGGTCTGGAGTTGTGACCTAGATATCTGGAAGACATCATCCTCCCTGTTAGAATCCGGGTTCTCTGGTTGGCACAGGTAGCTACTTGTGACAAGCAGGGAACCTTTCCTCTAGTCAGGGTAAGGGGTTACACTATTAAAACAACCCCTTGCTCACCCTCTAGGTAGCTTGGCGCGAGCAGACAAGGCTTATCTCAGAGCGTTATAGGTTAAGCATTTGTGAACATATACAGTAACCAAGTGAGAACACTACAAATGGACACCACACAGGAATTTATATTAAAAATAAGGATTCTTATATAGGATTATCACAAGACCATTAAACGATTAAAAATACACAATACGGTTGCTTAGTTGGTAGAAGATTGCTTAGTTTCTCTTAAGTTCTTAAATGCGACACTTTAAGTCAATGTACCTTAGATGCGACACGCAGGGCAACAAAAGTGTTGCAGCGATGCAGATGCGTTGAAGTTCTTGGTGCAAAAGAAATAAAGACGGGATCTTCCAGATGCGTTACGCTTCTCCGATGTTGCGAGAAGGCTCAACTCGATGCGTCAGCTACAGCGGCGTCACCCTTGACGAGATGCGACGACAGCGGCCTTGGCAGCGGCACTCTTCTCCGACGTTGCGAGACGCTTCCGCTCGATGCGATGCTGCAGCAGCGACTCCCCTTCTGCGAGATGCAACGACAGCGGCTCCGACGGCGGCACGCTTCTCCGTGAATGCTAGGCGCTCTTCTGGATGCGGTGCAATGCGACAACTACGATGGCTGCGATGGCGACACGCTTCCTCCTCAATGTGAGACTCTTCTCTCGATGCGGTGCAATGCGACAGCTACGATGGCTGCGATGATGACACACTTCTTCGGCGTTGCGAGACACTTCCGGAATGATGTGAGACGCTTCCGCTCGATGCGATGCTGCAGCGGCGACACCCTTTGTGAGATGCGACGACAGCGGCTCCGACGGCGGCACACTTCTCTTCCTTGCGTCGCGCTTCCAGCTCCTTGCGACACGCAGTCCCTCAGAAGGCCCAACAACAGGAGCAGGCACTTACAAAAGACTCTGGGGAGCTGGGGGAGAAGTCCACTGGTCCTGGGACTTCGTTCAGGGGTAAGCTCAGTTCAAGCCCTTGGAGATCTTTTCAAAGCACAAGTTGAAGTAAAGTCTTTAGCAGTCTTTCTCCTCTCCTTCAGCAGCAAGGCAAACACTGCAGGCCAATCCCCCAGGTCAGGGACAGTTACTCCTCCTACAGCTTTCCCAGTTCCTTCTCTTCTGGCAGAGGTTCTTCTTGTTTCAGCAGGATCTAATTTCTTGGGAGCAGGGTCCCAATACTTATACCCCTAATTCCTTTGTTCCTCTGGGGTTGAGGGGCCTTTGCCCAGTCCAAACCAGTTCTTGAGCACTCTGTTGACATGACTCTGCCTTTCTATTCAGGGTGCAGGGCAGAGCCATCAGCCACTCTGCAGGAGGTGGAGCCAGCATTGTGGTAGCAGAGCACAACCCTATTCAGAGCCCAGGTGTACTCCTGCCACCCATCTGACTGCCAATCTTCCTATTCACCACCAGGCTACCTAGCCCTGCCCCTCTGGGTTTCCCCAGCCCTGTTCCTCACACAACCAGACAGGCAGATACACATCATAGCAGAGGCGGGCTGAAATGGTCAAGCAAGCAAATACCAACTTTCTAAAAGTGGTATTTGCAAACACAGAATATTAAAATAAACTTTACTAAAAGATGTATTTTATTATTCTGAGTTCAGGCATACTAAACTCGAATGTCTACCATGTTCCCTGGGTCTGTTAGGATCATAGAATGTAACAATTCTAACAGCCCATTCTGGCCTATGGAGAAAAGGTAGTCTTATAATAGTGAAAAATGAAAATGGCTGTAATTCACTATTAGGACATGCCACACACATCAGGGCTTGTCCTACCTTATGCTTACAATGCACCCTGCCCTTGGGCCTACCATAGGGGTGACTGATATGAAGTTAAGGGAAGGTTTAGGGACTGGCAATTGTGTGCACTTACCCAGTCAGCATGACAGTACCAGACTGCACGCAGGTTCTGCAATGGCAGACCTTAGATACATTTTACCAGGTCGCTTCTGTGGGTGGAACAACCAGTGCTGCAAGCCCACCAGCAGCATTTGTATTACAAGCCCTGGCACTCCTGGTGCACTTTACTGGTGTCTGACAGTAAACCAAATAAGCCAATCATGGAAATCCAACCAACATATACATTTTAAATAGGGAGCACTTGCACTGTGGCACTGGTTGGCAGTGGCACAGTGCTCTGAGCAGCTAACACCAGCAAAACACATGAGGCACAGCAGCAAAAACGTGGAAGGGAGACTCACGCCAAGGTGCCAGGTCTAACACGTGTCCCCTCCAGCTGAAAGGTGGGGAGAACTACCCTACCCCAGGGAGTTCCTCATCACTAAGGCGGAAAAATCTGGACAGACCATCAGCATTGGCGTGATCTGTACCAGGGCGATGTTCCACCATGAAATCCATACCCTGTAGGGAAATGGACCACCTCAACAGCTTTGGATTCCCACCCCTCATATGCATCAACCATCTGAGGGGCCTGTGGTCTGTCTGAACCCGGAAGTGAGACCCAAACATGTATGGTCTTAGCTTCTTCAGCGCCCAGACCACAGCAAATTCCTCACACTCAATCGTACTCCATCTCTGTTCCCGTGGAAGTAACCTCCTGCTAATAAAGGCTACAGGTTGATCTAGGCCCTCTTCATTAATCTGTGAAAGAACAGCCCCCACTCCATGCTCTGAAGCGTCTGTCTGAACGATAAACTCTTTGGAGAAGTTGGGAGCCAAAAGCACGGGCGCCGTGCACATAGCAGCTTTCAGGGCCTCAAAAGATTTCTGACAGGTGTCAGTCCAGATCACCTTCCTGGGCTGCTTCCTTGAAGTCAGCGCTGTCAAGGGGGCAACCATGTTGCCATACCCCTTGACAAACCTCCTGTAGTACCCGGTGAGACTTAGGAAGGCTCTCACCTCCGTCTGGGTTTTGGGCAGCTCCCAATTCAGGATGGTTTCTATCTTGGGTTGAAGGGGTGCCACCTGGCCACTCCCAACTTGGTGTCCTAAGTACACCACTGAACCCTGCCCGATCTGGCACTTACTCGCCTTGATCGTGAGGCCTGCCCTCCGCAGCGCCATCAACACTTCCCAGAGGTGGCGCAGGTGTTCCTCCCACGTGGAGCTGAACAGTGCGATGTCATCCAGGTATGCTGCACTGAACGAATCCAGCCCAACCAACACCTGGTTGACCAACCTCTGGAAGGTGGCAGTGGCATTTTTCATCCCAAAGGGCATAACCCAAAACTGGTAGTGCCCATCAGGGGTGGAAAATTCTGACCTCTCTTTGGCCCCATCGGTCAAGGCGATCTGCCAATACCCAGACGTTAGATCAAACGTGCTGAGGTAGTTGGCAGCCCCTAGCCGATCTATGAGCTCATCAGCTCTGGGGATGGGGTGTGCGTCAGTCCTGGTGACCGAATTGAGTCCTCTGTAGTCCACACAGAACCGGAGTTCGGGTGTGGCTCCCGGCGCTGCAGCCTTTGGGACCAAGACCACTGGGATGGCCCAAGGACTGCTTGAGGACTCAATTACCCCAAGGGCAAACATCTTGGAGACCTCCTCCTTGATGCAGGCCCTTACCCTGTCAGTCACCCTGTAGGCCTTGTGCCTCACAGGTGTACTATCCCCAGTTTCCACATCATGGACGCACTAATCAGTGACACCGGGAACCAGAGAAAACAGGTCCGAAAATTGTCCCAGCAGCTGGCGACAATCATTCTGTTGCTCAGGGGTCAGGGTGGAAGAGAGGATGACACCATCCACTGACCCATCTTGCTCCTTGGCTGACAGGAGGTCAGGAAGAGGCTCGGTCTCTTCCTCCATCCCAGCATCTGTCGCTAAGTGCATGCCCACTTGGGACCTCTCCAAGTGGGGCTTGAGGCGGTTGACATGTAGGACCCTTAAGGGGTTCCTAGGAGACTTCAGGTCCACCAAATAGGTAACCAGACTCTTGCGCTCCACCACCTCAAAGGGGCCGGTCCACTTATCCTGGAGTGCACAGGGCTCCACTGGGGCCAAGACCCATACCTTCTGTCCAGGCTGAAGCTCTACCAGAGTGGCATTCTGGTCGTACCACCGCTTCATCTCCTCCTGGCTGGCTTCCAGGTTTGCCTCAGCAAGTTCCCTGAAACGCCTAGTCTGGTTTCTGAAGGCCAGCATGTAGCTATATACATTCTGGGGAGGTTTCCTGGGAGATTGCTCCCAGCCTTCCTTGACCAGACTTAGAGGTCCTCTCACTGGGTGTCCGTACAGAAGCTCAAAGGGACTGAACCCCAGAGACTTCTGTGGCACCTCTCTGTAAGCAAAGAGGAGGCATGGTAAGAGGACGTCCCACTTACGCCTCATGGGTCCTTCCAGGCCCATTATCATGCCTTTGAGGGTTCGGTTGAATCTCTCAACCAACCTGTTTCCTTGGGGGTGGTAAGGTGTGGTGAACTTGTAGGTTACACCACACTCTTGACAAAGAGATTTCATATATTTAGATAAGAAATTGGTACCTCGGTCAGACACCACCTCTAGAGGGTATCCCACTCGGGAGAAAATTCACATCAGCGCACGTCCCACCACGGGGGCCGTCACTGTCCTCAGAGAGATGGCTTCCGGGTACCGGGTGGCATGGTCCACCAGGACCAGGATGAACCTATTGCCCATCGCTGTCCTGGGATCCAGTGGCCCTACAATGTCAATCCCCACTCGCTGGAATGGGGTACCGACCACAGGGAATGGTTGGAGTGGAGCCTTCTGCTTCCTTCCACTCTTCCCACTTGCCTCGCAAGTTTGGCATGTTCTGCAGTGAGTATCTGAACTACTGCACATTTGGGGCCAAAAGAAGTTGGTGACAAGCCTATCAAAGGTCTTGTCCTGCCCCAAATGTCCTGCTAAGGGTACATCGTGAGTCAGCCCCAGTAGGAAGGCTCTGAAGTGCTGGGGTACCACCAGCACACGGGCTGACCCAGGCTCAGCAACCTTAGGCTCAGAATACAGGAGGTCGTTCTCCCAGTAAATGAAATGTGTTCCGGACTGATCACCGTTGGCCTGGTCTGCAGCCTGCTGCCGCATACCCACAAGAGAAGGGCATTCTTTCTGCTCCCTGCAGAACTCTTCCCTGGAGGGTCCTCCTTCCTGCTGACTGACTGAAATATTTATTAAGCGCACTTATGCCGAGGCGTCTTGGCGCTGTGATAGAAGGGGGTATGTGGAGAATGTGTCTAAGCTTTGGTGAAGAGCCAAGTTTTTAAGGCTTTTCTAAACAGGATCTTATTTGTTCCTAATCGTAGTTCTGTTGGTAGGGTGTTCCATAATCTTGCAGCCTGGAATGAGAAAGCCTTACCACCCCACCGGGCCCTCTTGAATTTCGATGGGCACACTAGGCCCATACCAGTGGATCTTAGTGTCCGAGTCGGAACATAGCGAGGGAAAAGAGATTTCATATCGTCTGCACCTCCTCCATGTACAGCTTTATGTACACGGCATAAGGCCTTGAACTGTATCCTCCTTCGCACAGGGAGCCAGTGAAGTGTCCTCATGTTAGATGATGTAGGATGATGTTTCGGGAGATCCGGCAGTACTCTTACTGCCATGTTTTGCAAGGACTGGAGTTTAGAAAGCTGTCGTTCACCTATCCCAGCATACAATGCATTGCAATAGTCAATGCGAGATAGGACTAAAGCCCCCACTACTGTTTTTCTTAAGGAAAAAGGAATAAAAGGGAGTATCTTCCGGAGAACCTTAATCATCAGGAAGCAGGCCGAGGTAACCTGGTTGACTTGAAACGTTAGTGGTAGATCATTGTCAACCAGGAAGCCTAAGTTCTTCACTTTATGTGCTGGAACTGGGCAGACACCTGCTTCTGGTGGCCACCAGAGATGGTTCCAGATAGAAGGTTTGTGACCAAATTCAATCACCTCTGTCTTCTCTGTGTTGAGTTTGAGAAAATTCGTGCTCATCCAACTCATAACACTAGAGAGGCAGTTCCTAAATCTCTCCGCAGTGACTTCCACTCTCTGCGTCAGAGACACCACCAGCTGGGTATCGTCGGCATACGATACTAGTTTTAACCCATGATCTTTTATTAGGCTTGCCAGTGGTATACGTATAGATTGAACAGTATGGGGGATAACGCCGATCCCTGAGGAACGCCACAGGGGAGAGAGAACTCTTCAGACTGAAGTCCTTCCCAGTGAATTTGTTGTGATCTGGAATCCAGAAAAGAGTGAAGTAGCGCTAAAGCAGAGTCTTTAATTCCTAATAAATTCAGTCTCTCTAGTAATACTCTGTGATTTACGGTGTCAAATGCTGCTGTTAGATCAAGAAGGACAAGGATGGCTCTGCCACCATTGTCCATGACTCTGCGGATTTCCTCCGTTGCCATTATTAAGGCCGATTCTGTTGAATGTCGTGGTCTGAATCCATGTTGTGTAGTGTCCAAGGAACTATTTGTGTCTATAAATTCCATCAGCTCCTGGTTGATAGCCTTTTCCAATATTTTAGATGGCAACGGGAGACAGGATATGGGGCGATAGTGTTTGATATCCTGTGGGTCTAGTGACAGTTTTTTAAGAATGGGCCTTATGCAGGCCTTTTTCCATCTCGAAGGAAAGACTCCAGATCTAATAATGTCATTTAACAGGAGAGCCAAAGAGGCACTTATTTCTGTAGGGGCCAGATGGAAAATACGGGGTGGGAAAGGGTCAAGAGGAGAGCCTGATTTAATATGAATTAATAAATCGCTGACTTGTTTTTCATTAAGAGGAGAGAATTGGGACAGACAATTGAGCGATACTGGATCCTCCATAGGTTTGCCTATATCATTCTCAGGGTCAGTCTGCAAATTCTGAAGTTCATTATACACTTCTTGAATCTAGCGTTGAAAGAAAAGGGCAAGATTATCAATGAAGTTTTGATCAGGACGAAAAATAATATCATTGGGACTCTTGATTAGGGAGGTCACTATTTTAAAAAGTTCCTTAGAGGAATTTTTTGCCTCTTGAATTTTATTTGTAAAGTATGTCGTTTTAGCCAATTTGATTAAGGATTTATATTCTTCCAGAGTTTGATTATATTCCTTCTTATGAGCAAGACTGTAATCAGATCTCCAAAGACGTTCCTGCCGCCTACGTTTGATTTTAGCCTGCTTCAACTCTACCGTGTACCATGGTGAGGTCAGTAATCGTCTTCTAGGTTGGGTGGTTTTCTCCGGGGCTAGTTTAACTATTGCCTTACTAATCCATGAATCAAAATTAATGGCCCCTCCATTACTGTCCTCCAAGTGGGGAAAGATGTTTGTCAGAATTTTAGCTAATTCCACACTTTGTATGTCCTTCCAAGGACGGGTTTTTAATAGTTGAGGGCGGTCTTTCCGACCAATTGCGGGGAGGTGAAAGTTAACTTTAAAATGGATTACCGCGTGATCCGACCAAGGGACACGTTGTATATCTTTCACTTCAATTTAGTCATTATTGGTGAAAATTCCATCTAATATGTGCCCAGCTAAGTGTGTGGGTTGTAATATAATTTGCCTCAACCCATAACCTGCCATATTATCTATTAAATTGGATGAATCTGAATTGTTAAGGTCGTCTAAATAGAAATTAAAATCACCTAAAACAGTAAGCGTTGAAGTGTCAAAACAAGATTCTAGAAAAGTCTGTAGAGATTTGGTAAAGGAAGCTCTTGCTCCTGGTGGTCTATAGATCAGTAGACCAGAGAGAAGTTCAAAACCATTAAGTTTTACAATATATGACATGGCTTCGGCCTCTAGTGTGGATTCTTGTTTAAAAGTAGTTTTGAGGTGGGAACGATAAATAAGCGCAATACCTCCTCCGACTGTTCCTATCCTATCTACTTGCGCCAGGGAATAGCCAGGAGGGATAGCAAAAAGCCAATCTGGAGCCTAGGAGACAGATGCCCAGGTTTCCGTAAGAAAAACCAAGTCCGGACTAGTGGCAGATATTAAGTGCTCAATTTTGTATTTAAGTTTTGACATTGACCTAGAATTAAATAAAATACAGTTCAATTCCTTGGCGCTATTTGCAGTGGTTCCAGGATTACGGTTAACAGATGGTGTATCAACAAGGCTATCAGCTTGAGCCAGTGGTCGAATGCAAGTGTTGTTCAAAGTGTCATTGGTAACTGTCACCGGCATAAAAAGTGACTTTAAACCACACGTTGAGCAGCAGTTAGGGCCCGCGGTATCATAGTCGAGCAATAGGGCCAGTACTTGGCACTTACCAGTGTTTAATGTCACAAGCTCGTCCCGCTGATAGCTAAGTATTCCATCAAGCACAGAGCCCCCGGCGCTGGTCGCGGTCTTGGCGAGGACGGGCGCAGACGGGCTTGCCTTAGGCGCACCTTCGGCGCGCCAGCGGCGCGCAGTCGCGCCGTTGCGTGTTTTATAGTGTGTAAAGAAAGGACTAGAGCGCTGACCCAATCAGAGCGATCCCGCTCTTAAGATGGGCTCCGCGCTTGGAAAGGTCGATAAAAGCAACTTTGCCGGTAAACAGATTCAGACGTTTAAAACACAGTGCAAATATATCAGTAATGTGCAAATAGCATTTGTTATTTTAAAAAAATTAGAAAGGTAGCCTGAGCAACAATTGCATAAACAACAGTCTCTCTCCCCCCTCTTCACCCTCATGCCAATGGGTCAGCTCAGGCAGGTCCCCCAGTTCAGCTATCTGTTCCCCTGTAGGTTCCAAGGCATCCCGCTCAAGGTCTGCTCCCTCCTGGACTGTGGGAACTTCAGGGGCCGGCTTCCCACGCCCCCTGCTCCTTCTCTTTAAGGCCGGTCCCTGGGCCTCCCTCTCAGGCTCCAGGAGCTCTTGAGTACCTCTACTGGCTGCCATGGACCGTGTGGTGACACACGCCCAATCCGGCATACCCAACATCTCCAGGTGAGCACTCAGCTCCACCTTAGCCCGAGGTGAGCTCTCCAAGTCGTTACCTAACAAACAGTCTACAGGCATGGCGGGCCTCACAGCTACCTGAAGAGTACCAGAGACCCCCCCCCACTGAAAGGGAACCTGAGCCACTGGGCAGTGACTCTCGGTGTTGTCGGCGGCAACAACCGGATGGAATGCTCCTGGGACAACCTGCTCCTGAGACACCAGGTGGCGCTTGACAGCCATCACACTGGCTCCTGTGTCTCTGAGAGCTTCAACCCTATGGCCATTTATGGTCACCCACTGCCTGTATTTTTTAGTGTTCTCAGGCAGCTGGGTTTGGGGGACCACTTCATGGTCTCCTAATGAGACCAGGGACATCTCTGTGGGACCCCACCCACCTTGGACACCCATCTCCTCCCCCAGGGCTACACTAGTCACCTGCCGGGATGGAGCACCAGTGGGTGCTGGTTTACCAAACAATGGACACTTCACATCAGAGGCAAAATACCCCATGTTACCACACTTGTAACATCTGATGGGCCCCTTCTGAACAGGTGTACCTGTCGGGCCCCTGTCGGTTTCTGTGGTGGGGGAGGCTGAGAACCTTTCCCTTGTTTCCCTTAGGGATTACTTTGGGGCCTCTTCTGGAACTCCCTCTGTTTACCCTTGTCCCCCCTACTCTTCTGCTGGGGACCCTGCCCACCTTTGGCGGAATCTCCCACTTGACCCTTGTGGACCCTGGTACTGACCCAGCGGTCCGCCTCCTCAGCAAGCTTCCTAGGGTTAGTCAGCCTACTATCAATCAGGTGCTGGCGTAGCTCAGGAAAACAATTACTAGACAAGTGCTCCCATGCCATTAAATCAAGAAGCCCTTGAAAATCATTACCTTTGCTACCCTTCACCCAACCATCCAGTGCTCTGCAAAAAAAAGTCACATATTCAACATACATACTGTTTGGAATCTTGGTGCAACCCCTGAACCTTTGCCTATACAACTCAGGGGTCAACCCATACCTAGACCTCAAAGCAGCCTTCATATGGGGATAGGAATTATAATCATCTGAAGGCAAATCCAGCAGTGTATCCCGCCCCTCACTAAGGAACCGTCCCCACAACCCTGCTCCCCAATCTTTCTCAGGGACCCGGTGGGAAGACATGGCTACCTCATAGGCCTTAAACCACTGCCCTATGTCATCATTCTTGAAGAATTCCTTAACCACATCCTTGGGTATGTACACCCTTGATTCTGTCTGCACTGACGGTGTGCTGCCACCAGAGGGAGCCTTTTCTAGACACTGGGCTTTCAGCTCCATCTCCCTCAAAACCTTTTCATGTTCATATTGTAGCTTCTTTTCTTCCAGGGCTAACTTTCTACTCTGCATTTCCAATTCTAACTGCCCACTTAACTTGAGCTTGGCCAGCTCCAATTCATGCATCATACACTCTTTTCTATGTGCCAGCTCCTCTGGAGATAGACTCTTACTAGACACACTGCTACCAGCAGAGGAAGGGCTTCTCCTTCCTCTTGAGCCCACTGGCCCCTCCAGCCGCTCATCTGCATTATCATCCTCCATGGCATTCCTTGCTTCTACCCAGGCCCTCAGTGACTTGTAGAACTCTGGCTTGCTTTTACATCCACTAGTAGAAACCTTGAATCTCCTGCAGAAGGACTTTAGCTGCTTGGCAGTTTAACTGTCTATTTTCTCTTCTTCCCATTCCAATTCAGTATTCACAGAGACTACGGATGCTGCTTTCTCCACCATGGTAAAGCTTGGCAGTACTCAAAAATAGAAAGTCCCAAAAAGAAATCTACCAACAAGTATTGGTTGCGTTTAAGGTCTGCACTCACTAAGTAGTGTTCACCAATCACTGTACATGAGTCACAAATGCAAGTCCAGAATCCTCACCGCTGCCCACCAATGTTAGAATCCGGGTTCTCTGGTTGGCACAGGTAGGTACTTGTGACAAGCAGGGAACCTTTCTCTAGTCAGGGTAAGGGGTTACACTACTAAAACAACCCCTTGCTCACCCTCTAGGTAGCTTGGCGCGAGCAGACAAGGCTTATCTCAGAGCGTTATAGGTTAAGCATTTGTGAACACATACAGTAACCAAGTGACAACACTACAAATGGACCCACACAGGTATTTATATTAAAAATAAGGATTCTTTATATAGGATTATCACAAGACCATTATACGATTAAAAATACACAATACGGTTGCTTAGTTGGTAGAAGATTGCTTAGTTTCTCTTAAGTTCTTAAATGCGACACTTTAAGTCAATGTACCTTAGATGCGACACGCAGGGCAACGAAAGTGTTGCAGCGATGCAGATGCGTTGAAGTTCTTGGTGCAAAAGAAATAAAGTCGGGATCTTCCAGATGCGTTACGCTTCTCCGATGGTGCAAGAAGGCTCGACTCGATGGGTCAGCTAGAGCGGCGTCACCCTTGACGACATGCGACGACAGCGGCCTTGGCAGCGGCACTCTTCTCCGACGTTGCGAGACACTTCCGCTTGATGCGATGCTGCAGCGGCGACACCCCTTCTGCAAGATGCGACGACAGCGGCTCCGACGGCGGCACGCTTCTCCGTGGATGCGAGGCGCTCTTCTGGATGTGGTGCAATGCGACAACTACGATGGCTGCGATGGCGACACACTTCCTCCTCGATGCGAGACTCTTCTCTCGATGCGGTGCAATGCGACAGCTACGATGGCTGCGATGGTGACACGCTTCTTCGGCGTTGCGAGACACTTCCAGAATGATGCGAGACGCTTCCGCTCGATGCGATGCTGCAGCGGCGACACCCTTTGCGAGATGCGACGACAGCGGCTCCGACGGCGGCACGCTTCTCTTCCTTGCGTCGCGCTTCCAGCTCCTTGCGACACGCAGTCCCTCAGAAGGCCCAACAACAGCAGCAGACACTTCCAAAAGACTCTGGGGAGCTGGGGGTGAAGTCCACTGGTCCTGGGACTTCGTTCAGGGGGCAAGCTCAGTTCAAGTCCTTGGAGATCTTTTCAAAGCACAAGTTGAAGTAAAGTCTTTATCAGTCTTTCTCCTCTCCTTCAGCAGCAACGCAACCACTGCAGGCCAATCCCCCATGTCAGCTTTCCCAGTTCCTTCTCTTCTGGCAGAGGTTCTTCTTGTTTCAGCAGGATCTAATTTCTTGGGAGCAGGGTCCCAATACTTATACCCCTAATTCCTTTGTTCCTCTGGGGTTGAGGGGCCTTTTCCCAGTCCAAACCAGTTCTTGAGCACTCTGTTGACATGACTCTGCCTTTCTATTCAGGGTGCAGGGCAGAGCCATCAGCCGCTCCGCAGGAGGTGGAGCCAGCATTGTGGTAGCAGAGCACAAACCTATTCAGAGCCCAGGTGTACTCCTCCCACCCATCTGACTGCCAATCTTCCCATTCACCACCAGGCTACCTAGCCCTGCCCCTCTGGGTTTCCCCAGCCCTGTCACTCACACAACCAGACAGGCAGATACACATCATAGCAGAGGCGGGCTGAAATGGTCAAGCAAGCAAATACCAACTTTCTAAAAGTGGTATTTGCAAACACAGAATATTAAAATAAACTTTACTAAAAGATGTATTTTATTATTCTGAGTTCAGGCATACTAAACTCGAATTTCTACCATGTTCCCTGGGTCTGTTAGGATCATAGAATGTAACAATTCTAACAGCCCATTCTGGCCTATGGAGAATAGGTAGCCTTACAATAGTGAAAAACGAAAATGGCTGTAATTCACTATTAGGACATGCCACACACATCAGGGCTTGTCCTACCTTATGCTTACAATGCACCCTGCCCTTGGGCCTACCATAGGGGTGACTGATATGAAGTTAAGGGAAGGTTTAGGGACTGGCAAGTGTGTGCACTTACCCAGTCAGCATGACAGTACCAGACTGCATGCAGGTTCTGCAATGGCAGACCTTAGATACATTTTACCAGGCCGCTTCTGTGGGTGGCACAACCAGTGCTGCAAGCCCACCAGCAGCATTTGTATTTACAAGCCCTGGCACTCCTGGTGCACTTTACTGGGGTCTGACAGTAAACCAAATAAGCCAATCATGGAAATCCAACCAACATATACATTTTAAATAGGGAGCACTTGCACTGTGGCACTGGTTGGCAGTGGCACAGTGCTCTGAGGGGCTAACACCAGCAAAACACATGAGGCACAGCGACAAAAACGCGGAAGGGAGACTCACGCCAAGGTGCCAGGTCTAACACTCCCCAATTAGCTGCGGCTCCTCCAGATTGTGGCGTTTCTCTGTAGCCTTTCAGCTATCTGTAGAAAACAGGGATAGAACGTCCTACTGCAGCGTCCTTCCTTTTGATATATGCCGCTTTGATAACGAGATCCGTACTCAGACACCACCGAGTGGTTCCACAATGACCTGACTAATAGCATCTATTCCTACTCTGCACTACCAGCCCAGCACATTAGTGAGGAGCATTATGGTACTCGGTCCAATTCCTCCCAGCCGCATGTAGATATTAGGACACTTACCAGGTAAACTCCCTCTATACACACAGTAAAACGATAAAAATAAATAGGAGTGGCTTAATTCCATCTTGTCGCAGTACAGAGAAAACACACATCAAGAGAGGTGAAGGGAGGAGCATTTTATAGTGGCATAATAGACATGGAGAAGCTACTAAGAACACGAATCTTCGATCGGAGGGCATGGTAAACACTGTCGGAGGCGGGGACATTGCAAGAGGTAAGGACTGGGATGAGGAGGACATGATGAGGTGGTAATGTTGAGGTCAGCTGGTGTGGTAGGGAGCATGGGGATTAGTACTGTCCCTGCTTCAGCAAATTCCACATAAAAAGGGGATACTCATTGCTTAATATTAGCCAGAAGGTGCAGACTGGCCAGTTTGGTACTGACATATATTTTTCCTCATCTAACGTTGATCCAGAGCAAAAGAGAGAGAAACAGAAAACGGAGAAAGAAGGAGGAAGAGAATGACAGAAAAACAGTGACAAATAGAAAAAGAAGGGATGAAAAAGAAACTGTAAAAGTGTGACAAAAAGGTCGGGAGTGTCTGGTAGTGGGTTAAAGAGGCATGAGGTGGAATTGAGACTATACAGCCTTGGTATTCAACCCTCTGACTTTCAATAGGGCCAATGAGAAATTCTGAACTAAACTTTCAGCCCCTGCACTTATGCTTTTACCAGTTAAGCACTTGGTACACATATATGTAAATATATGGATAGTAATCCTGTGAGTGAACTCGATAGTGTGGGAGCCAAACCCCAATAATCATCTAAACCCCAATATACAAACACCCCAAATGTTTTACTTATTCAGTTTAGACTACAAATCTTCTGTTGATCTTGCATTAAAAGGCTATAAACCTCACCACACAAATCTCATAGCTTAGCAGAGTTAAAACAATATATTTTTAGTAACAATAATAACAGAGTTCTGGGACAAAAAAAGGGAAAATAGATTTATTGGAGAATCATTACATTTTTGGTTTAGAGAAAAATTTAAGAATCACCATAAAGGCTCGATTATAGAAATAAAATGTCATAAACTCGATACAACCGAAAATACAGAGTTAACAGCAAAAACCAAAAAGACAAATTTGATATATTCTTATAAAGCGCGCGAATGCCCAGGAGTGTCTTGGCTCTGGCAACTGTCAGAATGGATCATAAGCCCAACTGGCACAGTACTAGTTGGAAAACATCTAAGTTTTAGTGCCTTCCTAAAGTGAAGAAAAATTGGTCAAGGATTTCAGATTTATGGTAAGGATATTCCATAGTTTGGCAGTGCAGCAAATAAAACTTCTGCCGCCCCAGGAAGTGTGTTTAAATTTTGGGTCAGGTAAATTTTTAGTAAAAGTAGAGCGAAACTTTCTAATGGGAGTGTACCTCTTGAAGCTACACTTCAGGTATTCTGGGCCATATTCGTGAAGGGCCTTATGGGCAATGAGGGTCTTAAAAGAAATTTGTTTCCTGAATGGTAACCAGGGGAACTTATACAAAGACTTGGACACTGACTGGAACTTGAGGATGCCCAAAAGCATGTGAGCTGCTGCATTCTGAAGAGTCTGGAGTTTGTTCAGCAGTTGCTTCTGCCTATTCATGTAAAGGGCATTGGAGTAGTCAATTTTGGAGAGCACAAGGGTCACTATTGCTGTCGATATACACAAATGGGGCCGCTCCTATCAGAATGACCTAGAGAACAGCTGAGTAGTGTTATGTGACTGTGGACATCTCACTAAAAATTACGGACTGGCCTCACACACCACCTGGTGTCATGCTTCATCATCGGCCAGTCCTCGCCCTCTAAAAACTTGGTTTGATAGATGGCGGGCATACACCTGACGACAGGGATGCACTTCTAACTATCTAACTAAGTGGGGCCCAAAGTGAATAAGTGAAATTAAAAACCATTATAGTAACCTCATTCTCTATTTAATGGTTAAGGAAACTATATGGTTTATAAAAACAAGTGTACGGCGCAATTGGGAGAAATTATTATCCCCTCGCCGTGTAGTCATTGGTCTGAAAAGTGGGTCGACATGTTTCTGCCTAATGTCAACAGAGGTACTCGGCATTCATCAGGACCTAAGTATATTACCAAGAAACGGGCTCCACTCTTACCAAGTTATTGGTTAAATGGAATCAACGGGGGAGAGACCATGGTCACTCTCCACTGTATGTATATGGGTCAGAAAAGTACCCTTGAAAGTACCCTGTAGGAAAAAAGAAGGAAATATAATATAACACAAACTCAGCAACCAATAGGTTAGGGGGTCATTCTTGAAGAATCATAACAGGCGCAACTATATATTATCTAATGTGCGCATAGTGCAAGTGTAAAACACGTGACTGGCATATGTGAATACACAAGTGAGAAAACACATGGGGAACACAAGTACTCCCCATTTCTTACCTACAACCTAAACTCCATGTACTCCATGGGAGGGGGAGTAAAGGAGAACCCGTGTAGTCAAACTCTGAAATGGCAAGTAGATAAAGTAAAACTAATTAAGGCAGTATATTATAGCCAAACAACGTTAAAACTGGGGAGGGGGCATGATAGTATACACCACACCCTGTTCAACACGCATCCCACTCTCATTCTTCCAGAATACAGCGTCTTACTACATCAAGGTGCGTTCTCCACGGGATCACCTAGCTGTGTACCGCACTCCTCCCCGGTGACAAGTAAGTGGGGGAAGAGCTCTCTGTTAAATAGCTGTCTCAATTGGTAAATTAATGGGAGGTGCCCGATAGTAATGTGATTACGGGACCCAGCGGTGTATTCCGGTGTCCCATTCACTCTCAGTGCTAAAACTGCCTGGCTCAGCCTGTCTTCCGGGAAAAGAACGTCATAACATGTGACGTTACGGAGCAATATGCAAAGAATACCTGAAGTATCATTGCCCAGAATATACAATTAATCCCAAAGGTGGTGTCTAGTTGCTGGAATCAGAAATAGCTTGATGCGCGTTACAGAAGAGAACGGCAACACCGCTCCGTATATGCTAAGAGACACTACCGTTACCATCGGGGAGGGGCCAAAACCGGAAGACTACGTCCCAAGCGCTGGAGGGGGCGGAAGTCAGGCACAGTGTCGAGAGTAAGCCTCGTTAAAAAATTATTTTCTCAACTATCAGGGGCATCTCGAGTAAACATTACATACAGAGAGGCCATGTATACCATATATTACAGTACACATAAAGTGATGTAAGAAAGTTGTTTCAGTGTCTACGTGTAAACTGCTTGCATTAGTTGAGGAGACACTATGTCCAAAAAGAGGCTACTACTATCTTGATGTAAAGGAGCCACCCTGACATTTGCGATCTTGATATACTTCTCAGGTAAATATTACATACGGAGAGATCATGTATACAATATATAAAAGTACACATAGAGTGGTGTAAAAAAGTAGTTTCAGTGTCTACGTGTAAACTGCTTGCATTAGCTGGAGAGACACTATGTCCAAAAGTGGCTACTACGATCTTATTGTAAAGGAGCCACCCTGACATCTGTGATCTTGATATAAAGGAGCCACCCTAAAAATAAGGATATGTAAACCAAACGCCCCCAAATGGAGAAAACCACTGCGGAGTATCTGGTACATGTTGTGTAGGGAATATGGAGCGAATGTTCTAGTTGCTATTTATTCCCATCTTGTCAGGTAATTACCTACCCACTTGAAGCCAAGGAATGTCGTCGTTCAAGCCAACGTCCCATGTGCGTAAGCGGAACACCCAGCGTTGTTCTCTCTGAAAGAGGGCTTGGGTTATGTCAGTCTTTCTTTTTTGCATAACCTCTAGAACCACCCATCTGATATCAGTGTCTTTGTGGTTTACCTCATGGAAGTGTTTAGTCAATTTGGTATTGGATCTGCCGCATCGGATGGTACTGCGGTGTTCGTTGACTCTAGTTTTTATTTTTCTAGTAGTCATACCCACGTATCTAAGGTTACATGGGCATGTCAACAGATAGACCACCCCTCGGTATTGCAGTTGCTAAATTCTTTAGCCTCCAAGGGTTCCCGGTCCCAATGTCCACTTCTTTTGTCATGTATGTTTGTGAACACGCTACACAATTCCCACACGGGAAATGTCCATAGGGGTTCGGCTGGCTCCAGAGTGTCCCTTGATCCGTAGTTTCATTCTGATGTACCTGTGCCTGGACCAGATCATCCCGTAAGCTCTTGCTACGTTTAAATGCAAAAAGTGGGGTTTCCCACTTTTGATCAGAGCTGTTCAAAATAGACCATTTTTTCCTGATGATGTTTTGAATCCGATTTGATGCAGGAGTGTAGGTGGTTACACAAACAATCCTGTTACTTTTCTCTTTATTAGTAGTTTCCAAGAGGCTCTCTCGATGGTTATTCCTAGCCCTCTTTTTTGCTCTCTTAACCATATTTGTAGGATAATTCTGGTCCAACAGTTTCCTCTCTAGTTGGTTGGCTTGTTCATTGTAGGTACTCATATCAGAACAGTTCCTACGTATCCGGAGGAATTGTCCGACTGGTAAGTTCTGTCGCAGTGCTTTAGGATGGAAACTCTCATAGAGCAGTAAGCTGTTTTTGTCAGTTGATTTATTATGTACTTTGGTGTGAATCCCATCCGGGTTCAGAGAAATCACCAGATCAAGAAAGATGGCTTGCTTACTGTCAATGGAGTATGTAAATTTCAGATGTTCATCTTTGGAGTTTACCCACTGTATGAAAAGGATAGCGTCTTCCATTGTGCCACGCCAGATGATAAGAATGTCATCTATGTAGCGTTTCCAGGTTTTGAGTTGTGTTACATAGGGGTTATTCTGATTGAAGATGAAATCCTCTTCGAATTGGTGTACATATAAACATGCAATGCTTGGCGCGAAAGTACTACCCATGGAGGTACCGGAGATCTGGTGGTAGATTGTACCTTCAAAATCAAAGAAATTCTCAGTAAGGGCAATTTCTGCACATTCTAAGATGAAAGGTATGGGAGTGATGTACGACCATTCCATATTCAACAGAATATGTTCGATTACAGCCAGGTTACGTCTCTGCAGGATGCTGGTATACAGCGCCTCAATATACATGGTAATGAATATATCTTCGGTGTCGTTTATCTCAAGGTCCCGTAAGTGGCACAGGACATCTTTTGTATCACGTAGATATGATTGTGATTTCTGGACAATAGGCTTCAGAAACCAATCACAAAATTTTGTTAAGGGTTCAAGCAGTGAACCTATCCCGGACACGATGGGTCTACCAGGAGGTGGAGTTTTGCCCTTGTGAATTTTGGGCATGATATAAAATCTGGGAGTTCGAGGATTATCATTAATCAAAAATTCTGCTTCCTGTTTCGTTATCCAATCGTTAGTGACTGCCTCATGTACCATGATCCCAATCTGATTCTTGAGGCGGTTGGTAGGGTCTCTAACATAGATCTCATAACTATTGGAGTCACTCAACAGTCTATTGCATTCATTCCGGTACATTTCCAGGTTCATGAGTACAATAGCACCACCTTTGTCAGCTGGTTTAATTACCAGTTCTTTTTTGTTTTTCAAGGATAGAAGTGCGTTCCTTTCACCTTTTGTCAAGTTTTGATAACTTTTGGTTTTCTGGAAGTCAATCTTGTTCACCTCATTCAGTACTGCCTGTTCAAATGCCTGGATGTTACATGATACTTCTTGTGAAGGTGGCGAGAAACTGGATTTTTTTCTCAGTCCTGTATTAGTTTTGGAATCGTAGTCATCTTGATGATCCCCGAAGAAATCCCTAAGTTTTATTTTTCTGAAGAACTGGGCCAGTTCTGTGTGAAGGCGGAAGGGGTCATTAGTGGGCGTTGGTACAAATCCTAAACCCTTTGATAAACCCGATTCCGTATCCTGTGTAATTATATGGTCACTCAGATTTACAATATTACTCAATCTTTGCTCGTTGAGGGGCCGTTGCCCTTGCCCATGCTCCGGGTCACCGCCCCTGTCACATTCGGTGTTTGGTCGTCCCATTGGACTCTCGTGTTTCTTCTTTGTTTTTGTATTCCTCTGCCCCTGCCACGGCCTCGGGATAAAAAAGGCTGCGGTCCTGGAGGAAATCCAAATCCTTGGGGGTAGAAGGGTTTTTTGCCAGAAACCGAAAGGGGCAAAAACAACAATTGATGGACAGAATGCAGAACAATGTCATACATTCACCCCAGTACAGAGATCTGGGCCTAAATCCATTGTTTTTTTGCTCACCATGCCATTCCAGTTTTAACCCAGCCATATGCAAATCAGTCTTGACCCTGTGCCCCATGGGAACAGTCCAGCCCGAACTGCCAAGCCAGGTCCTCCCTGGACTGGAAACAAGCATCCTAGGACCGGTTTCGGGCTTTCAACCCTCGTCAGCCAGGATAGCTTGATTCCAGTGGCATGGAGAGCAAGAAACCGAAAGGGGGCATCGGTGGTGCATATATAGGGTGACGTGGATTCTGGTATTGTCTCCCAAATTGTCTGCCCGTATTCTCATCACCACTACTTTCCGAACTACTCCTATCTTCGCCTGAGCTGAATGTCCAGTTCTGTGGGGTCGGTCTGGGTCGTTGTTTTCGTGTTATTTTTGATTGTTGTAATTGTTGTGGCTGATCATAATGTTCATCTGTCGTATAAGGATAAACTGTGTCTCTAGTGAATTTTTGTACATCCTTTTGCAATTTAGTAATTTTACATTGGGTTAAATATTCTCGGTATTCTGATTGATCATTATTAATTTCCTCCAGTTTTTTCTTGTAGACAGTAATATGAACAAGCGTTTTTAGTCGGCTTTCACTTTGTTGTATCTCTACTAGTAAGGCATCTGCCAGTTGTCTAGCTGTGTTAATTATAAGGACCAGCCAGTCCTTCGTGCATTTCCATGCAATACCAGACCAGTTGATGCGAAACTCTTTATTATCTAAAAAGAGTCTTGGTTCATTGGTCACCACTAAACCTCTAGGAGCTGTATTCTTCCTGAGATATTCGGTCATAAAAGCTCCATGAAGGGTTGTCCTAACCTGATGTTTTTTCTTAGCTGTAAGAGCTTCCCAGTCATCTGAATTCTTCAGTGTTTGGGTTACTACAGTCTCCGCCAGAAGGGATGGAGTTCTCAAAATCTCAGCATAATTTTCTTCTCCAAACGCCAGTTCAGATTCCAAATACTATTGCTGTCTTCTGAAGCTCAAATGGAATGCAAGGAACAATATTTGTATTATACTTTAGGTATGGAATGAGGAAGAAGTGACGGTGCTGATTTGATCTCCAAAGGTCAGCTTCTTGTCAAACATGATGCCTAGATTTCTTGGAAGAGTTCCCAGATCCTGTGGCCACCAAACAGGGGACCAGAAGGAAATGTTACTACCAAACAGAAGCACCTCTGACTTACCAGAGTTACATTTAGGGCAGTTGCCTTTTATCCAAGTGCCCACTTCCATCATGCAGTCATGGAACTTATTAGCTGCATCTTGGACATCAGTTGAGATAGAGATAACAATTTGCGTGCTGTCTGCATAAGACACAATATGGAAAAAAACAAAGGTGATAATAAAGCTGGCCAGGGGTGTGACATATGTAATAAAAAGTGTGGGACACAATAACGGCACCTGAAGTAGCCCACAGGGGATGGAAAAGGGGCTAAACAAATTAATTAATGGTGACAAATTGTTGTTCGTCAGAAAGAAAATAGTTTAAAATTGCCCAAGCAGTGCCCTTAAGCCCAGTGTTATTAAAATGATCAAGGAGCTGTGGAAATATGGATTTTTCTGGTCAGTTATGTCCCCTATCTTGGACCCCAACGGTTCTATATGCATGTCACAAGTACATGTATGTTCCCTCCAGTTCCAGTTATGAAGACGCAAATACATGTGCGTCCACAGTCAACATGTCCTCTGTCAGATCCGCCATGGATAGGCCGGATATTCCATTCTTAAGTACAAAAGGCCACCGGCTTTATATGGTTCACTTATGTTATTTTACAGTCCAGGCAAGTAGGCCCTGATTCTGTCATCGAAACTCCTCTTGCCTTCTGCCTCTGAAAGCTCCAGTCTGAGCCTGCATCTGTGACCATGAACTTTGTCTCATTCTCTGCGCGGCTCACAAAGCCTGACATCAGCCTATTCTCTGCCAAGAACTGTATTTCACCTTCGAATTATCTGCTTCCCCCTCAGCCGATGCATTCCTGCCTAGTAGTTTAAGTAAACATTCTTCCAGCTACCCAGCAAAGAGCCCGGTTTCTCTGTCTTAATACAAGTAATTCATAGCCCTGTTACTATGGAAGATTCCTGCCCTCGCGTTTAGTGTAGACACTTAGACGCTTGTACACGCACACACAGTCAGTATAGAATAGATTCTGTCCGAGAGTCCTTCCTTTGTGGATAACATAGTTCTTTAAACATAGGATGTTAGATATGATTTGGGATTAGGTTGACATAACCCCAGACTTTTCGTCTCCACATGTAAAGCTAAATGTCAAGTCCCCTTCACCCCCCAGTTACACGTCAATCACACGTCATGCTGCTGCGCGCGCATCTATGCCAAATATTATCTTATAGATCCACCTATATATGATCTCATAACCAATTATGTTCCTTTTTACTCCTTATTACACCCATTTTCGGTTACGTAGACAATTCGTCATTTTCCTTATCAATTGTTACGCCTACTGTATTCGTTTCATTGTAATGTATGTATTATAAAAGCCATTTCATGTCAATAATGTGTGTGCTTCACTTCCTGAACCTTCGTGGTGACGGAACATTGAGAGCAACCGATTATAATCGTATCAATGGAATAAAGCCCATTCCGAACCTCTAATACCACGGATTCTGCCTCTCATTTTACTGAGCTATTTTATTATGTTCCTGTATCAAATTCAGTCCAGGTAAAGGAGAAATATTTACCACATGAATGGCGCCCGAACAGGGACACTTTCTCATCTCACGCGCCGGCGGTGAGTTGCAGGCCCGGTCTCCTGCCACAGCTGGACGGACAATAACGCGTACCAGCAGGATTTCCTGTATCTCCCTCCGGTCAAGCGGGGGCGACTGAGACTGCGATCAACACCCAGACGAGGCGGTGAGAAGTGCGAAGTATCCCGACCAGAGCCTAGCTGAGAGAGCAAGATCCGAGGTATACAGAGACCCACCAGTCCGAAGTCAAGTCCAGTGTCCGACGAGTCGAGTCGAGTCCAGTCCAGTCCGAGTCAAGTTCAAGTTACTGAGGCCTTCCGTTTCCGAAGCTACCCGGTGAGTACCATTGCCGGGGAGGCATTTCTGACGTGCACATAGGTTGTGCCGGTCAAGACGGGTTTGGGTACACAAATCCGGTCTGCACTGTTTTAGCAGTGTATCTGTACTGTTTAGCAGTATATCAAGTATTCCGAAGTATTCCGAAGTGTCTAGTTATTGTCTAGTTATTGTCGAGAATTAAGCTTGGTGGTTAGTTATGCAGACGACCATCATTGTTGTTTCAGTTAAAGGTTTAATGTTTAATGTTTAATGTGTTTAAATACGTTCTGTATATTGTGGTATGAATGACTGTTCATTATCGTGTTTATTGTATTAAGTCTGTTCAAATTCAAGTATCAGGTCAGGTGGTCAAAATCAAGTATAAGGTCAGTTCTCAATATGCCGCTCTTTTCGAAATTAAGACAGATCACTACTAGAAAAGGGGTTCTCGAAGAAGCCGTTCCTATTCCTCCTAGGGACACTCCAGGGCACTTCATGTATCATAAACATGGCTTAGACGCTATATTATTTTTTGATTTATGGGTAGACTACACCAAGGGATTACCAGAAAGTCAGAGGTGGCCCACAGCGGGAACCTGGGATGCAGAGTGCATCATGAAAGTAGAAGAAGAGTTATGGAAAAGGAAAGTCAGACAGTCACAGAAAGATGCCATTGAATTATGGCGTAAGGAATCGCATAGACGAACAGAAAAAGCACGTAGACAGGAAGAGAAGAGTAAAGACAATTCCAATAAAGTTCAAGAAAATCTATTAATTGAGGAAGGTATCCGAGTGAAGTCAGAACAAGTAGACAGACAAAGAAATGCCCTTATGAATGGTATGTATCCCCTTCTGGCAGAAGGATTACCTAAGGCTACCCCAGAAATACCGAAAGACTTGCCACCCCCATTATTTCCAATAAAGGTACATCCTAAGGGGCATCCTAGAACCGCAGAAGATGTTTTTCTTTCCTCATATTTAGATGACGCAGCTCCCGAGTATGCTAATTCCACCCCGCATAGACCACATACCAGGGAGGTCCAACGCTCAGATCCAGCACCCGTATCCCTACAGCAACAAATCGAGTCACAAGTTCTGGCAAGCACATCTGTTTCTACACCTGTTCCCACAGCTGCTTCTATAGCTGTGTCCACACCTATAGTTGCTGTATCACGTTCAACGAATCCTTTCGCACCCGACACCCCAGATGGGGTTACGGGAGGTGCTACCAATATTTTCTCTACGCCACCCAGAATAAATAAACTTACATTTCAAGAGTCAGGACATTCACGTACACCCAAACTCCTTAGTGCCCGTGCGCTTAAGGAACTTCTTATAGATTGTAGATATGACCCCGTGCCTGGAAAGGAGGACGAAATGACCCTAGCATCATTGCGTATCAGACGAGCCGCAGTGTATTTAGGGAAGTTACCAGGAATGACTGCGCATCTAGATAATATATACCATTTTGTCCACACAGGGCGAGATCCAGGATGTATTAACAGAGCTATGGAATACCAGAAGGTAGAGATACAGGGGGAACTGTTACGTTTCCTCATAAACTGTGTGATCAGAAATGAAGATCGACCGGGGGTAGACCCGGAAGCAATGAAAATTCTTACAAGATGGAGCCAGAATATTTCAGAAGGGAGACATGATAAACAAAATTGTATAATAGCCATGTGCCGAAAGATCCGTAAAGAAATAGAACGCCTACACGAAGAGAGATTAGAGGTAGACGAGTTTGAACAAAGCGAGGAAGAAGGGTCAGGACCGCTCACAGGACAGTCAGAAACTATAGCCTATGTAGGTAAAAGAAGATCTTGTAATAGTACGAGATGTCTTAATGACCCGATACGCCCGATATGTCCAGACAATAACAGGGGTTTCCCAACACCCATAATCCATATAAGGTCTAATGAGCATTCGTTCCAAACAGCTGACAAATTACTCCGAGAACGAAGGGGTTATCATTTCCTCGATTCTATGGATGAACAAGATTTAGCCAGGGCAGCTGTCCATTGGGTGGACAGTCCCGGAAAATATAGTGATGATACAGTAGTACGCACATTTTTGAATCTTACCCCAGATGAACAGAGGTTAGCTGGGATTTATATGATTCAACAACTCATTATACTATATCGAAGTCAGCATTCGGATCCTGGTCCCTTACCCGATATATTGACTGAATTACTCGCGAATAGATGGAGAGGTCCAGATACTAAATTAATTAAAGAAATTCTAGAATCAAGAAAGCAATATATTCTTTTTATATGTTCAGAACATGTTCCACTGCCCGTCAAGGAAAGAACCACGTATCACATAGATAGACAGAATCCCTTACGAGAAGTGCACCCAATAAAGGGCGAGGACAATCAGTTTAGACGCGTATTTGTATATACGCCCATATCGAAAATAGAATTGTTACAAATGAAGAAAGTGGTACCCAGTCATGACAAAGACCCAGCGGGTTTCCACCGAGAAATTAAAGACATGTTACTCATGGGAGAGTATACCTACCCCGACATTATGACAATATTAAAGGTATTGATGCCTGCTGGCATTTATGAGAAACTCAAGGAAAAAGAGTGGGAGGTAGGAGACCAAAAGATAGAATGGTCAGTATTAGAAGCAGAAGAAAGGGCCCGAACTGCAGGAGCAGGGCTTGGGGACAAAACTAAGGCATTACCAGGATTACTAGTACAGGTACTGCCGCGTTTATTAACTACGAAAAAGGAAGATTGGGGTACAATTTCAGCCTGTAAACAGAAGCAAGATGAGGACACTAGTGATTACTATGCCCGATTTGAAAAATGTTTTGGTATAAATAGTGGCATAAAAGCAAGTAGCGAATCATACCCACATCTGTTTGTAACAAAATTAGTAGAAAATGCCCTGCCCCCAGTAAAGAATAGAGTATTAAAATTCGAGAGTACCTGGCAAGGTAACACTCCATCACAAATGTTACAAATGTTACAGTACCATCACAATAGAATTAGAGAGGAACAAGAACATGAACACAGACGCATGAAAGACACGAAAATGAAAATGCTAGTTTCTCAGACAGTTCCAGCTGAAGGGCATAAAAAGGGTACGACACATTCCGATTCAGCAGGACCCGTAAAAGGGACATGCAATTACTGTAAAAAGCCAGGTCATTACGTACACGATTGCCCAGTTTTAAAACATAATATCAGCATAGGAAAAACACAAGAAAGATCACGGCCACTCAGACAAGATCAGAATGAACAAGGAGCTTCGCAGCATGCCCAGGCCATGCCAGCCGCACAACAGCCAATACAGTTTGTGCCAGCTGCACCACCGTTGCCTGTTACTGCCACACAGACAACAACACGACAAATGTATCAGACCGCACAGTATGAATATCCTGAGTATCAGCGCTACGCATGAACAAGCCTAGAGAGGGAAATTGACTTACCCCTTATCGAGATCCCTGTAGATCAAGAAGGACCTTATGTACACAGTGAATTATTAGGCCAAGACAGAAAATTTTTACTCGATACAGGGGCAAGTCGAACAACTATAAAACGTAGTGAAGTTCCAGGGGCACCCCTCTCAGGCTCACAGAATATTTCCCTGGGTTTTTCAGGAAAGCCTATTGTTAATGAAGTGTCACAGCCTCTTCCACTTACGATAGGACCTTTGACCCGAACCACAGATTTATTGCTTACTGAATCATGTCCAGAAAATCTATTAGGAATAAAAACGTTAAAAGCTCTAGGAGCCATAATATGTTGTTCTCCGGAAGGAGTAAGATTGTTTTTACGTGATTTTAAAGGTCATTATGTGTCCAGAGACATGGATCCCCGATTACAGACTTTACCTACACGTCTATGGGCACAAGGCCCTACTGATGTTGGTTGCATGAATATTACACCGTATCGAGTCACATTAAAGGCAGGAGTGGTACTACCACGAATGCGACAATACAAGTTACCCCCAGATGCTGTAATGGCTTTACTGCAAATCATTGACGAACTCATTGCCCAAGGAGTGGTTGTGGAAACTGACTCCAATGTATGTAATTCCCCGATAATTCCGATTCTTAAACGAACAGATCCTAAGGCCCCGCCAGTATATCGATTGGTTATTGATCTGCGCGAATTAAACAAATGCATTGTGCCACAATTTCCTGTGGTTCCCGATATCTCGTCATTACTGACAGCTATTGATTCCGAAGCAACATTCTTTACTGTAATCGATCTCAAGAATGCCTTTTTCAGCGTCCCAATAGATCCGGAAAGCCAATATTTATTCGGATTTAGTTTAAATGGACGTAGCTTTAAATTCTCACGCGCACCTCAAGGATTTACAGAAAGCCCCAGCATCTATAGCCAAGCACTGAAACGAGAACTTGACAGTATACACATGCCAGTTAACACTGCTCTGCTTCAATATGTCGATGATCTGCTGATCACCGCCCGAAGCGAACCTGAATGTGAAAAAGCATCACTGACAGTTTTACAATTTCTAGCCGAAAAAGGGCACAAGGTGTCCCCTTCTAAGCTGCAATTCTGTGTCCAGCGAGTTATTTATCTTGGACACTCGCTGTCCAAGGAGGGAAGGCAGCTTACACCAGATCGCATTCAGTTAATAGCTAACATGCCAATACCCAAGACACAAAAGGAGGTGCGGGCTTTCATAGGCCTCACTTCATACTGTAGACAGTGGATTCCGCAATATGCATTTCTAGCAAAACCACTCATTCAGTTGACAACACAGGAGGCAGCCACATCGACTGTTCTCCCTTGGACTCAGGAACATACACAAGCTTTTGAAAGCCTAAAGAAAACTTTATGTCAAGCACCCGTTTTAGCAACACCATGTTACAGAAAACAGTTTACACTCTTTGTTACAGAACGCGGAGGTACTGCTTTGTCAGTACTCACACAGGAACAAGCAGGAGCACACAAACCATGTGCTTATTTTTCTAGTACATTAGATCCCGTAGCTCAGGCTTTGCCTGCATGCCTGAAATCAGTAGCAGCGACAGCTTTAGCAATCAGACAAAGTGATGCCATAGTGTTAGGACATCCATTGACAGTTCAAGTACCACACACAGTAGAAGTCCTTGTGAATAGAACGCAAACACAACACTTGACTATAGCACGACTTACAGGGTATGAACTTACATTGTTTCAGCCACACATAGAAATCAGACGCTGTAATACATTGAATCCTGCCACACTTTTGCCAGTAACCGGAACAGACCCACTAGCTCATGACTGTATTGAAGTTATTACTATAACGACGAAACCTAGACAAGACTTGACAGATGTTCCATTGTCAGATCCAGACCTGACGTTGTATGTAGATGGTTCATGTATGAGAACAAGTACAGGAGAATTGGTGGCTGCTTATGCAGTCACAACAGATACTGAAGTCATTGAAGCCAATCGTATAAATACTTTGTCAGCTCAAGCCGCAGAGCTCATTGCTCTGACACAAGCCTGTATTCAAGCCACAAGTAAGAAAGTCAACATATACACTGATTCACGTTATGCATTCGGAGTCGTACATGACTTCGGCGTGCTGTGGCGAGAGAGAGGTTATTTAACTTCCCATGGTGCCCACATTCAGCACGGACCCCTCATTCATGCCTTATTAGATGCAATACATCTACCTACTGCAATATCAATTATGAAATGTAAAGCTCATACGAAAGTTACTGATATCATTTCTCAAGGCAATGATTTAGCCGACAGAACAGCTAAACAGACTGCTCAAACTCAAACATCCGACATGACAAAGACAATAGTCCCGATGCCGACACATTGTATGACAGTTAAAGATCCTACTCTTGACGTAATTGACATACAGACACATGCCACACCAGACGAAATAGAGAAATGGACTGAATTAGGAGGGATCCAAACGGACCAAGGATGGATGATGAAAGAAAAGTCTGTATGGTTCCTTCCTGATTCAATGGTCCAAGTCATTATTAACACTATCCATAGCCCAGCCCATCTAGGAGAAAAAGCTATGCTAGACAGCATTCAACACATTTGGTTCAATAAACATTTACGAGCAGCAGCCAAACAAAAAGTCCGTACCTGTATGATCTGTTGCCAGTTCAACCCAGGAAAAAGTGTTCCCGTAGAACAGGGTGGATTTCATCCTCCTGACCACCCTTTTGAAGTCCTCCAGATGGATTATATCCAGATGGAACGATGTCGAGGATTCAAATATGTTCTCGTAGTTGTCTGCGCTCTGTCCCGTTGGACGGAGGCATACCCGGTTTCAGATTACACTGCCCCGACTACTGCCAAACAGTTAGTTCGAGAATTCTTCCCACGCTACGGTTTACCACGTGTTGTCTACTCAGATAACGGCCAGCCGTTCTCATCCGAATTAATGAAACATGTTTCACTTCTGCTAGGATATCAGTGGAAATTCCACTGTGTCCGACACCCCGAGGCAGCAGGTCTTGTAGAAAGACATAACCAGATTCTGAAAATCAGATTGTCCAAAATATGCCGAGAAAAAGGTGTCGAATGGATAGTAGCATTACCAGTTGCACTTTTTTACATGAGAATGGTAGCACACTCTAGAACAGGGCTATCCCCGTATGAGGTGATCTTCGGTAGACCACCAAATATGTGGGGGACGCCTGTACCACGCAAAATAACTGATGTTGACTGTAATATGCTGACAGATTACTTGGCTTCCTTGATGTCTGCACTACAATCTTGTCGTTCACAGGTTGCTGCAGCATTTCCCGACAACACTGAGGTGAAACCCCATGACATAGTTCCGGGGGATTTTGTGTTTGTGAAAAATTTCGACCGAAAGACTCAGCTGGAGCCCAGGTGGAAGACACCCAAGTTAGTTCTGCTGACCACAAGAACAGCCGTGAAGATCGAGGGCCGCAAGGGTTGGATTCATTCAAGCCATATCAAAAGATTTCATGGACAATGCTCGGATATAGACATTGTGCCCTGCACTCCTTCACAGACTGATTCAAAACTTCCTTTGGTGGAAAAAACTGAAAGCGAACTTTACAAGGTTAAGTTAAGGCCGAGGACGTCAGACGGTTTGATTGTTTAAGTCCTCTCCTAGGTGAAGCGGTTGAATCTGTCTCTGACATGTATCCTCTAGACCTGAATCATGAACAGTCGCGAAAAATGATGAAACGACAGGCATACTGTAAATCACTGCGTAACCATTGTATAGGGACATTATTAATTTTGTTTTCCTTAAGTCTTTTAATAATTATTACCAGTATGTTGTTGCACATCTATTACCCTATTGCCAGAAATGTTCACAATGTTATTGCAGAACATTCTTTTAGTGACTTACCCCCGCATGAATTGTCCTACAGACTTGCGCTGCGCAATAATACTTTCATTAGTATGTTACACCATTCCCATCAGACTAGTAATGCAACTAATTGTTGGGTGTGTGGCCGACTTCCTCCCTATCAGAATTATGAAGGAGTCTTGCCTTTCTTTCCACATCCATTTACACATAATGGCTCCTGTGGAGCATGGTTTAGTTTAATTAATTCCATAGACTCAGACACAGCAGTTTACCAAGATCAGTGGGTATGGGGAAACCTAAACCTAGTTTTACTCAAGGTCTGCTACCCTGACAAGGAGGGTCGCCCCAAAAGAACAGGAACTGATCTAGAAAATGAAGTATATGGATTAGGTAATTTTACACCTAATCTCATGATTCTAAATGTCGTATCCGAAGTCGAACTAGTCTTACCCACCATGTCAGTATTCCCAGCAAAAGGTGAATTGTGTGTAAGAAAGGTTGGTTCCATACATATGGGCCATAGTAGATGTACTACTACAGTAGAATTCAGTGATCAAGGCAAATCTTCATTTAGAGCTTATCGCCACTCCTACTTTATATGTGGTCAGACTGCATATATGCGTCTACCTCTAGATTGGGATGGTACCTGCTATATTGCATTCCTTTTGCCACCTGTTTTCCTAGCTCCTCCTGATTATTATAGAAATATTCATTTAGTACACAATAGAGAGCGGAGAGATCTCCCAATTGTCGATTATACTGAGACGGCATGGGACAAGTATGTAGATTTCAATAAAGGCATCTTTCCCTATATAGGTACTGTTACTAATAGCAAGCTGATACGTAGATTAACTAGAACCCTTGAAGCAGTAGTGAATGAAACTATTTCCGCCTTAGGCAATTTAACAGAAGAGCAGTCTGCTATGCGGATTGTTGTGCTTCAAAATCGTCTTGTCCTTGACGTCATCCTGGCTGATAGAGGCGGAGCTTGTAGGGTCATCGGATCCAGCTGCTGCGTATTCATACCAGAAAATTCGCCATCTGTATATAAAGCTATAACTCGCCTTCACAAGATGGTAAGCCAGATACACCAGAATCCAGGCACCTGGACTTGGTCCAGTTGGTTTTGGAGTGTGATATCAGCCTGGGGATGGAGAGTTCTATCCTTCCTAGGTATTGGCCTTCTCATACTATTCAGTTGCTGTCTATGTCTACAATGTGGACCAGCGATTTGTGGTCTGTGTGCCACATCGTGTATTCCACCATCAAGATTTCATTCAAGATTCCGGAAGAAGAAAGAAGAACAAATGATGCTATATGAACAGATCAATGGATTAATGAAGATTGATATCTCTTAACGGGCAAGTAGGGGACAAGGAGGGAATGTGGAAATATGGATTTTTCTGGTCAGTTATGTCCCCTATCTTGGACCCCAACGGTTCTATATGCATGTCACAAGTACATGTATGTTCCCTCCAGTTCCAGTTATGAAGACGCAAATACATGTGCGTCCACAGTCAACATGTCCTCTGTCAGATCCGCCATGGATAGGCCGGATATTCCATTCTTAAGTACAAAAGGCCACCGGCTTTATATGGTTCACTTATGTTATTTTACAGTCCAGGCAAGTAGGCCCTGATTCTGTCATCGAAACTCCTCTTGCCTTCTGCCTCTGAAAGCTCCAGTCTGAGCCTGCATCTGTGACCATGAACTTTGTCTCATTCTCTGCGCGGCTCACAAAGCCTGACATCAGCCTATTCTCTGCCAAGAACTGTATTTCACCTTCGAATTATCTGCTTCCCCCTCAGCCGATGCATTCCTGCCTAGTAGTTTAAGTAAACATTCTTCCAGCTACCCAGCAAAGAGCCCGGTTTCTCTGTCTTAATACAAGTAATTCATAGCCCTGTTACTATGGAAGATTCCTGCCCTCGCGTTTAGTGTAGACACTTAGACGCTTGTACACGCACACACAGTCAGTATAGAATAGATTCTGTCCGAGAGTCCTTCCTTTGTGGATAACATAGTTCTTTAAACATAGGATGTTAGATATGATTTGGGATTAGGTTGACATAACCCCAGACTTTTCGTCTCCACATGTAAAGCTAAATGTCAAGTCCCCTTCACCCCCCAGTTACACGTCAATCACACGTCATGCTGCTGCGCGCGCATCTATGCCAAATATTATCTTATAGATCCACCTATATATGATCTCATAACCAATTATGTTCCTTTTTACTCCTTATTACACCCATTTTCGGTTACGTAGACAATTCGTCATTTTCCTTATCAATTGTTACGCCTACTGTATTCGTTTCATTGTAATGTATGTATTATAAAAGCCATTTCATGTCAATAATGTGTGTGCTTCACTTCCTGAACCTTCGTGGTGACGGAACATTGAGAGCAACCGATTATAATCGTATCAATGGAATAAAGCCCATTCCGAACCTCTAATACCACGGATTCTGCCTCTCATTTTACTGAGCTATTTTATTATGTTCCTGTATCAAATTCAGTCCAGGTAAAGGAGAAATATTTACCACAGAGCACATTGTGATTGGCCGTGTCGAACCTGGCATACAGGTCATGCAAAGTGAGACCTGCTTCACTGCCATTGTGCAGGATCGCTCTGATTTCCTCACAGCCCACAATCAGTGCTGATTCAGTAATGCAATTGCTCCTGAATCCAAACTAAGAGGAATCTAGAAGATGTTTTTTGTTTAGAAAGGAAACTAATTCCAACTTCATAGCCTTCTTTGCAATTTTGGTTGGCATCTGGAGTTGGGAAATGGGGCAGTAGCTATTAAGTTCCTGAGGAATGAGTGTGGTTTTCTTTATTACAGGTCGCACAAAGACTATCTTCCAGACCGTGGGAAAATATCCTGATCCAAACATCTAATTAAATGGTGAGATGTAGAGTTACCATCTCTGGGGAAAGCTGTATTATTGCTGGAGGACATGGATCAGATGGGGAGCCAGATTTGACTGATTACAACCATTTTTTAAGCTGCTCTGCTGTAAGAGGGGTACATTCATTTGAAGTCTCAGTTATGAGAGGAGAACTTAGGTCTTTAGTGACAATATGATTAGCTTGCTTGTTCGACAAAAATTCATGATAAGCCTCTTAACTTTAGTCTTGATGTAGTTAGCAAGTTTATCACCGAAGGATTGATTACTACCTGAGATATTTTTTTTGTTGAAATTAGTTAATGTGTTAACTGTCTGAAAGAGTGCTTTGGCTGAATTGCTTGCAATAAAGTAAGTTGATTTTTCGGCGTGGATCATGGCTTTATAGACACCGATACATTGTTTGTATTTATCTCTCTCGCAATCATAATTTTTTCTCCATCTTTGTTTCTGTCATCAACCAAGTTGTTTTTGACTTATTAATTTGTCAGAAAACCAAAGAACTGTAGGTTTGCTTCTGTAGTGACTGTGTGATTTTAAAGGAGCTAGTCGGTCCACTGCAGAGCCCAACCAGTTTGAATAATTACAAGTTGATAAGTTCAGATCATTCGTGCAGTCCGGTTGGATTTCTAACAGGAACTGATTAAGCTGGACTGCTTCCATTTTATGCCACGCGTGTGATTCAAATGTTTGACGTGATGTACCGATGGGGGACGGTTACTTAGATAACCTCAACCTGACCATGACCGCCTTGTGATCAGACCAAGTCGGTACAGTAGCAGTGACTATTAATAGCTGGTTATTGGAAAACATTTCATCTAAAGTATGGGCAGCAAAGAGTGTAGAGACATGGTCTAGTTGGGGAAGGACTAGACTGAATATAGTGTCAACTAAATATTCAATTTCCCTATCAGCTAGAGCTTCTAAATGAAAATGTAAAATCTCCAAATGGGGTAAATGTGGATAAATGTAGACAGGATTCCAAGAGAGTACTCACTGATTGTACAAAGGTAGTTTTCGGTACGGAGGAACAGTATACTAGCATTCCCTTGAAGTGCTGATTCTTAGAGAGTTCTATTTTGAAAGAGAGTGCTTCGCCATCATTGGAAGATACAGGCAAACATGTGGCTGCTCTATGGTTACGGTATACCACTGCTAAGCGCCCTCCCTGCTTCAGAGTTTGATCTAATCTAAACAAGGAAAAGCCATTGGTATGGCAGATGAGAAGCTCATCCCTCGAGCAGCTCAGTCTTTTATGTAGTTGTGGGGTGAAACGGCCAGGAGTTCTGGTGCTTGGTGCAGTTCGGGCACAGACCTGCGCAGACAGGTTTGCTTTTGGCCCACATTTGGCATGCCAGCGGTGCATCCGTTGTGCGGAGGCGCTCTGGTGTTGTCTAAATAGCCTGCCATCCAGGTGGTGTCTCCGGGGAAATGGCGATGAGTCGTAACGCATCTTGGCAGAACAGATATGATAATAGGTGTGGAAAAATAAAGGTAAACTTGAGTCCAGCATCCCCTAATCTTTCACACAGGCTCCTCTGTGAAAGGAAAATAATGGAAAGCATAAGCAACAGTTTCTCAATACCCAGAACTTTTGCTATAAATTCCACATAAGCAATTAATAGCATCTGCAAATTCAGCATGGTATGATCATGATTGGCAAATCAGGAACAACAACGTATTAATTTAAATTCTAAACACTAACGCATTTCTTAAGGTTAAGGTTAAGGTAGGAGAAATCTTCTGCCCACTCCAGATTCTGTCCACTCTCACTTGAATCTCAATGGAAGCACAGGGAGAAATTAATTGCAGTGAGAAACTGATTGGGAGGGGTCGATGAGCAGGAGCAGGATGAGCAGAACACTTCAGAACTGCATTAATTTCAATAAAATAATGTGGTTTACAATCTTAATTACACTTTTAAGTGTTCTAGCAAATTCTTTTTAAGTGCAATTATTTCCACACTTTTTTGCACAATTGTGCATTTTGAAAAAAAGGTATTACAATGGTCAGGTGGCTAGGGCAGCTGTCCACCATCTTGAGGATGGAAGCCTAATGCTATTGAGAAAAGAAAATGGCTCTGGCAATCATGCAGTGAGATTTTCATCAGGTGTTACTTTATGGCAGACTACTAATATTTCAGTTCATTATTTGTCACAAGTGTAGTAGCTCAGTGATAGGGACACAGAGGCCGACAAGCAGAAGCATTTGGGTGAAATGGGGCAGCTTATAGATCACTGACTCACCATATTATGTGGAAAAGGCCACTTTATTGAAACAGGTGCGTATCACATAAAACTTCTCCGCCATAGCCTTACAGAACTAAAATCTCACTATAGATTCAGTCATCTACCTTCCTTCTCCCTCCTCTAATGCCGCCCCGTATACATACTCTTTGAACTTTAACATGATAACCACTGTACTTCTCTTATTGCCTTGCTTTAAACTTCCCCTTCTGCTCAGCAGTGAACTAATTAACCTGTGCTCAACTTGTTATTCCGGTGATGTAACATTTTAACTCCAGGAATTCTGGTGTGGGCTGGTTAAGACCCTCCCTTTCTGCCTGCTTATCCTACATTAACTAAAATAAACTTAAGTTAAGGCCTCCAAACTTGTGGGTAAATCGCCTCATTCTCACACCTGTCTCAAGCGACAAGCAATACAATAACTTCCCCAACACACCCTTTGCAACCAGCCTTTCTTATTCGTAATCATCAGAATTCAACCTGTCCTTTCCCGAAAAGGAATATAAACAGTGGTGGGTTGGTGTGACAATCTTGACCTATCTGCCAAGGGCTGCCACTGTGTACACCAAATACAAAATGGTGGGTGGCAGAGCAAAATGGCTAACTATATACACTTGGGCTCCATCCTTTACCGGAAGTAGCCGAATTAAGCCCAGTCATCTACACTGTGCCTGATACGCACAATACCTCCGGAGGACAGCCCTTCCTTCAGTCATCTGTCCCTCAAAGCACTATTGGGTGAAATGGGGCACCTTAGAGATCACTGACTCGCCATATTGTGTGGAAATGGCCGCTTTATTGAAACAGGTGTGTATCACATAAAACTTCTCGGCCACAGCCTTACAGAACTAAAATCTCACTATACATTCAGTAATCTACCTCCCCGCCTAACATGTTATTTCTATGACATAACATGTTAACTCCAGGACTTGCAGTGTAGGCTTGTCAAGACCCTCCCTTTCTGCCTTCTTATCCTATATTAGCCAAAATAACCTTAAGTGAGGCCTGCAGACTTGTGGGCCAACCACCATCAGAAGAATCCACAAACCTGACTATTTCTGCCCCCCCCCAACAGCAACAAATCCCTCCTGTAGCTTCAAGGTCCTGACCAAAAACTTCCTCAATTCCACCAAATACAATCTCATCCCATATTCTGACAGATGTGCCCCGTCGTCCTTTAAAGAATCAACCTCCTTGAAGCGCAAATCAACATGCTGCATTCTGCCCACGCCTTAGTCCCTACAAAAATGTTGCATCTCACTGTTCACCTTCGTCCTTGCTTTATCTATGGCTGATGGCTTGGCAGCACCTCTCCAACACCTTCTTGGTATAAACTCCGCCCAAGGTATAAAGCAGCCTGACCATTGCAATCGTATTTCCCTTTCTCCACTACCATGTCGTTCTCTCCGGAGTGAATCATCAAAATGTCTGGGTAGGTGTTACTCTACATGATCATATTAAGCTTGGGTAACAACTCCTTCCCCTTCATGCCACCCCTACCAAACCAGTCAACCGTCAAAGAGCTGTGTTGAAAAACCCAAATTCCTACCCCATAAACTCCTCCCTGCTGCCCTGGCTGTCCACCTTGTGAAGGAATGTCTGACAATCCACACCGACATGCAAGCAGCTAACAGGCCTGGTACCGAACCTGAGAAAGAAAACAGTATGAGCATGTCATCCAGCTAGCAATTACCCTCTTCACCCTTGGTAGTCCTAACATATTTCTGAAAGCAGTCTGATGACCACCTACCCAGCCCTATTATCTGCTCCCTAGACCACACCCCTTTTACCTGCCTCCATTGCTGCCCCAATCCTAAAAGAATGCTTGCCAAAGCCAGTAGACACCAGCTCCAGCTTTGTGACTGCCTTTCTCAGAATTGCTAACAATTGAGAAGAGGTGACCTGGTCCCCATGTTGGTGTTTGAACACCTCCTCTTCCAATGTTCCCGCTTGTTGCCCTGAGCTTTTTGCCACATGTCACAGAACAAAACCCTTCCTGCTGAAACTGCCAAACAACTGACTTTCCCTGCGACCTCTGGTCTGACGTGACCATAGACATCGAATTTAAAGGCCCCTCTGCTGAAAATTAACATTGTCCCATGCCAACCCTAGTGTACCCCAGGCTCCTAAAAGTTCAAACACTCTAGACGTCCAAAAAAACATTCACATCATTAGTGTGGAGAAAAGAACAACTTAAAATTGTGAAAAGCACATCTCTGGCAAACTATGAATCACGCTGAAAAAAACCAGCTGAAAAAGAGGCTTCCTCTTAGGACCCAATTTACCTCGCTCCCTATCCCAACCTTCTGACATTCCCCTGCTCAACTCTCCCGCTGATGGAGTATAACCCCTCTATGACTTCCCCATGAAGACAATGCCAGCCAACTTCCCTGCTATTGTTACTCTGGCCAGGTCCTTCTCTGTCAGCTGTAAGATGAATTGCATCACATACTCAACTCTGTCCCACTCCTCTGAGCGGCGACAAACTCCTGAGTTTTGAAACCCACCACATGTCTTTTAACGTTCTTCACACATACATACAGCCAAGGACCCGACTACCAGTTGACATATCCTCTGTCTCCCCCTTCTCTGGCAGCACCTGTTGCAGGGATTCTGCACATACACAGAACTATGCGCAGGAAACCAGGACATCAGTGTGTAGAGGTGTACCAAAATACCCACCTCGGTGCCCAGAACCCCAATCCGACTAGCTATTGTGTCTCATCCGTTCTCGTGCTACAGCAAAGCTACCAATGATTAGATATCCTAGAACATGCTACTCGGTCCCTCTCAGGATACGTGGGAACAAGAACAATCTTTCGTTCAAACTCTTGTACTTGTCCACTACATGAGTAAATAGAGTCAAGGAATAGTTTTAATTTTTTATTTTAACTAACGTGCTCTATAATGCAGTGCACTAGCCAATACTAGCAGCAATATGCATAAGATCAAACAAATCAGCATTGTTACAATTCCATATAGAACAAAAGGGGAAATCATATTATAATGATGGTGGAAACAGGACTATAGCGCCTTGCCACCCTCCCCGTGCTAGAAGCTAGTTTATTATAATTATAGAAGACCTCCAGGCTTTGTCTTCAGATGCAGGAATCTACATCACCGACAAGCACAGCTCTTCTATCCTGGAAAGCGTTTCTTCAAGTGTGTTAACATGCATGCTGGGCAATATTAAAAGCACCAGATTTCCATGTTCGCAGCTGTGTTCTATGTTATGGCTAGGGATGTGAGACTGACCAAAGCAAATCAATAGGGCTCATTGTTTTTCGACCTTGAACACGCTGTACAGACGAGGAGCAGAGTGTTCAACTAAATATGTGAAATGCAAACAGTTCTCATGTGAAAGCAAGCAAGCAAAGAGTTTACGAGAAATGTGGCATGTAGTAACGTGATTAAAAGCAGCAAAATGGCGGCCAAGCATATACTAACTTATGCTAACTTAGCAATGTCCGCAGGGGTGTCGATATCCTCACTACACCCTCCCCTTGGTCAGTCCATCGGACAGTGGTCTTAAAGAGAACACATCTTTCATATGTATCAATGATACCTCAGATTTGCGGGGAATGTGAGGTGAGAAAGAATTAAAAAAAATAGTTTGTGTCAAAAAAGGCACACAAAAAAAAAAAAATACAGCAAGGATAAGGTGGCTGAGTCAATCCAGCAAGGTGTACGAACAGTAGGTTGTGATAGGCTCCAAGAGGAAGTCATTGTTATCATCAGAAAAACGTGATGCCACCCAATCAAGCAGAGTGAATGAACATATATGTTCCTCAACAATGAGCGCTTCCAGCACCATCAAAGGACAACTTGCGTGATACTCGATATAACTCCGTTGTAGGAAATCCTGTGCCGCTGCACAGATATCCCACTCAGCCAGAACTCCCAGCGCAGCTGCGCTGACCATAATCCCAACAACGGAACATTCTTGCTCATGGGCCACTAAGGGACTCGTTAGCAGTTCAAAATCTGGTGGAGGAAATGCTATATTGGAGAGTCAAAGATCCAATGCCCATTGAAAGGAACAATCCAAGCAGTTGAAGACAGGTTGCACGCAAGTGTAATAGGCAAAGCGAAAAGATAATCCATAAACCACTCTGAGTGTGGCCAGGGGCAGAGTACCGTAGCATTCAAGCATACGGCTACGGAGCATCTGCAGCCGGTAGTGGCTGTTCAGGACCACAGGAAGAGCATCCCTTTCGTAGCAGGCAAATTAACAGCAAAATCCCAGGGGCTAAGGCAAGTAATAGTGGTAAGCCACCGAGGACGCTGGGAAAAATAGAACAAATAAATGCTGGTATCACACCAAATATAGTTTGGAAAGAGGTCACAAGACCAGAGCCCACAGCTTTAAAGAAATGGGCACTGCCTGTAGTGTTGGAAGCATTGAAGATAGTGTGAATCAACGCACCAAAATGAAGTGGGAGGTCAGTATTAAGAAGGGCTTGTACCTTCGTACGGGTGTTAGCCACATGAAGGACGAATGTCTCACGGGCAGATGTGAGTGAAACTTCTTTTTGGGATAACAATGCTCTTATTCTGCTCAACTTGTTGAAGTCTGCCTTCAAGGTCGGAATGGAAGGCCAAATCGAGTTATCAAGCCTCCCGTGTGGGGGTGGAAAAAGCAAATCTTTACAGCAAACCACATGCTGTGAAACCGTTACAATGTAAGGGATCCCGGCTAGCATACCGCAGCTATCTTCATTATTTAAAAGCAAATAACTACCGTTTGCAAGCAGAGTGAAAGTGGGTGTAATAGCTGGCACCGGTATACCTTTTAAAACACATGCAAGATTCAGGGCCGTAAGGTTACAGGGGCCATGCAACTGCATGTTCTTACAAACAAGAGAATGACCAAACTTAGTGTAGAAAAGCACTGCCTAAGGGTTCGAAGCGGCCTAGTGGATAGTGTTTCATGCATGAGGTAAATTTAAACAAGGAAAACGGGAGAGTTATCACCCCACGGATGAGCCAGACAGCTGAGTCTGTGTCTGCCACAGACAATAGTAACGGCTCTAACTTTTCAACATGCAAAAGAGAATATATAGCATCTTTCATGGACATAAACTGCTGTTTTGTTGTCAAGTTAAAGGGCAAAAATAACGATGAAGCGTTCAAGTGATCCCATGGAACTTTCCCCATCTTAAGAGTCCGTAGAGTCCACGCAAATTGCATAACTGAACACAATTGATTTTGACCATGATACAAAACAGAAATATCCTCTTGCACAATGTCAACAACAGGTGAAACAATATTTTCCAATGTGTAAATGCGGGAAGAAAGTGTGTTAATACTATTATCAACAACAGCAAGCACTTTTTCAAGATGTGCCTGATTGATTGCTCTTAAACGTGAAGCTGCTTCAATTTGGGATAGCTTCCAGATTTGTAAGTTGCATAAATAAATCTTTTTGATCTTGGACCAGCAGGTCCTTTTATAAAATCTGTCAAATCAATGTCACCTGATAATAATGATAAATGTTGTTTCACTGGAGCTAGAGTCGAGTGTGGCAACCAATTTTGACATAACTTTCCAGCGGAATATGTAGTAACTGAATGGGAGTTAGCAAAACGAGGATTAGAAACTAGTTTGCCAAACCAACCAACCTAGGGGGTCCAAACTAGAAATATTAAAGGTGTCATTGTTAAGAAGTAATTGTAATTCAGACATGGAATAATTAGTACAATTTTTCCAGTTCTGATATGCAGCTAGTGCAGGAATAGCAGGGGCATTCATTTGTTTAGAAGTTGCCAATCCAAAACAAGTATTTTGATAAATCGATGCATTTAAAAATAGAATCTGTGATGGGATGAGGCATGCACGATGTAATGCTTCTGTGCCTTGCACTTGCCAGGATTTAGAACCCCAAACTAATTTAAGATCAATTGTGGACTTCCACAGATCATAGCCACCCACTGGCAATTTATCAATAAAGGATTTAGAATATAAGAAGGATTTAGACTATAATAATTTAGTGTGGGTGAGCATTATTTTAGAATTTGAAGAAGCATTTAATTTAAAATAGAACGACGAGGGCTTTGATTTAACAAAGTCGGTGAAATATGTGAATTTTTTCAAAAACGTTTTAGAGCTGCCTTCCAAAGGAGTCAGGCAATGTTCCCATTGTGTATAATTAAAAACATTTCTAAACGTGTTTGCTTTATGCAGATAATAATGACCATAGTGCTGATAGCAAAACAAATCTGCATAATTTGCATTATTCAAATATAAATCCCCAGCATCAAATGCAGCATAGTATTTCAAATCTGAAAACAAGGATTGTACGACTTGTACGTCCCAATCATCAGACCGTATGTTATGTTTCACTACATCACCTATTGAAACACGAAGCACATTTGGCACAGTAATTATTTCTGTAGAGCCATGAATTTGAAAATCTACAGCATCCCAAACTATGCCGTCTATAACTGGCCAGGCAGTGATGTTGACAAAAGTCTGGTCTCTTTTCATTATGTGAGAAGACGAGTGCGGAGCCAAAGTTCCATCTACCAGTTTTACAGCAAAGCGTTCAGGAAGGTAGTGACCATTGATTAGAAGGAAAAAGAATGTCACAAAGCCAATGGACATGAACAAAACAATTGCAATGAGCACCAACCAGATGTATGTCCAAGGCGGAACCAAATAAGTTAGTTTAAACCAGGCTACAAAAATAGAAAATTTGGAAGGGGCCTTTGATGATGTGGAATGTGAGTCAAAGGTAAAATGTGATTCATTACTGGCTTCAGGTCGCAAACCAGGTAATGACACAGTAGTGGGATTAGCATATTCTGTTTTTTCATTATGAGTGGAAGCTGGCGGGTGCAGCAAGGATTGTTAACAGAGTCCAGCTCATTGGCGGTGTCATCCTGCCAGTTGTTAGTAGCGGGTAAGCCTGGATCTCTTGATACAATTGTTGTAGAGACCGCTGGAGTGATGCTATTCAAGATCGGCCAGGTGCTGTAGCTTGACATTGTCCACTGAGATGTATATGTTGTCTTTTCGACCATGAAGCGGTGGTAAAATGACTGTATGAGTGCCCTTCACTCCAAGCACTGGAATAGGTGCAAGATGAGAGGGACCAAACTCTTTCTTGTTCTCCACCTTCTCTCGGACCAGGTCTCCGATTTTGGGTAGCCAGCCGACTACCGGAATCTGCAGCGCAGCATCAGTGGGTGAGGGTAAATGTTCCTTTGCAAGACTGTCACGGGTCTCTTGTAGTTTCTGTAATACAGCAGAATGATTATCTACATCAAAGGATGCGGCTCACGCCACCATGTCTAGACCATCAAGGTCTGGCACAAACATTTTCATGCCGAAGAGTATTTTGTATGGGGTCCGCCCACCCAGAGATTTTCTAGGGAGATTATTTAGTGCACGCTATATGCTATACAAATGGGCAAACCAGTTACTGCTATCAAGGATTGCTTTAAGTCACAGTTCATTCATTCCACAACCGAATTGCCCTCAGGCCTGTATGGAGTCGAAAATTTCACCTGCACCCCAAAGATCTCATGGTATCCTTGTACGCCTTAGAGGTGAACGCTGGACCCTGGTCCGAATGGAAGGTGCCACATGCAAAAATTCCCACAAAGACACGGAAATCCCTGATGACAGTTCGGGCATCAGCACTGCGTTGTCGCCAAACCCAGAGAAAGCATGTGCACGAATCAACTGCAACTAAGATAAACTTATAGGCAGTATCTGAAGAAAAAGGACCGCAGTGATCTAAATAAACACAGCCAAAAGGTTTATTAGAAATGCATAGCTGTGTTTGTGGTGGGCCTGTAGCCGTAGACGGCTTAATCTGCTGACAAATGTCACATGAAAGTACGTAATTATGGGTTTGTTTATATAAGCTGTGCCACCAGAAACGCTGCTGCAAGATAGAAACAGTCACAGACACCCCAGCATGTGCCGAAGCCATGCCTTTGTGTGCGGCTGTTATCAGTGAAGGTCTGTGGTCTGCGTTGGGAATCAACCTGTCACCAACATCGTTAATTCTCACGTATGGAACATTATCGGGACTTAAATGATAAGAGTATTTGGAAGGGAAACCCTGCGGGTAATTATCATCCCTCTCTGTAGCAGCTATTGCTGCCAAAATGTAATTATCAATGTTATTCATAGATCTTGTAACTGCTGCAACTGAACACGTGGCTACTGCTGATTTGGCAGCTTCATCTGCCAAACTGTTGCCAACTGCTTGTACTCCTAGACGCTGATGACCAAGAGTATGAATTACCTGTGTGAGAGGCAGACAGTCTTTTAGATCTGCGACTCGAACCCAAAGCATTTTATGTTTAATTGCGCTGCCTTTAGAATCCCGATAGTCTTTTGAGACCAAAAGAATAAGTTGTCATTGAAAGCCTGAACACAGTAATATGAATCGCTTACAATTAAAGTAGTCACATTTGGATCTGCAAACTCCAGAGATAGTACCAAAGCACGCAGCTACGCTAATTGGGCTGTGCCTGTGTATGGACAACATTGGAGTTGAACTCCCCGTTCACTTCAGTGCGGTACCTGCCACTATAGCACAGGCCGCCGAGTAAGAATGCTTTGACCCGGTTGCCGGCTGCGCTGAACCATTGGTGTAAATGATACATTGGTACTGTTGAAGGGGGCGCATTGACATAAGAGGAGGATGAACAAATTCATACTGCAAGAACTCCTGTGTACGCAATGACGAGTCAAAAATAATCGTGATATCTGGAGAGGTCAACGATGTGGCCCATTGTAACCAATGGGGATACAAAGCCTTAGAGTTTGGTACATTCACCTTTGTCACCGCTTCAAGAGCGGGACATGGTGTTACAACCAAAATCCGTTTCCCTTGTGCCAGTGCGCGTTCCTTTAGGATCGCCATCTGGACAGCTGTCAAAACTTTTTCAATAGAGGAAAACCGCAATTCTGCTGAAGTGTACAAATGTTATTTGTAAGAAATAGGTACTGTGTCACCTTCATTAAACGTCAAGTAAGTGAAACCCACATGGCCAGGGACAATTCGTATCACCAGGTTAGTATGGTTATCACGAGTCAACAAGAATTTTGATTCAATAAGGTCAGACTGCAAAGATTGCAGTATAGTAGAATGTTCCAGAAAACAGCAGGATTTTGAAAAAGTTGTTTGTATCAAAGCATACAAAGGCTTGATACGCTGGGCATAATCGGGAATATAAGTTCGACCGAAATTCAAAAAACCCAGCAAAGACTGTAATTTTTTCAGTGTAGTCGGAGGTCGCTAACGTGCACATTTTTCCAAGAAGTGAGGCCCTAAGCCTCTTCCTTCATTGTTGAGCTCGTAGCCCAAAAACAACACTGTGTACTCTGCAATATGTGATTTTGCAAAGTTAAATTTGTAACCGTGGTCAGCAAACAAAACTATGATGCGATCCACGCGACAAAGATGCGGCCATAACTCGTCGTCTGTTAGATAGATATCAACGTACGAGTATGTGTCTTCGTCTATGCTGTCTAACAAAGAGACAGTACGGGCAGTAAAAATTCCAGGACTATTTTGGAGCCCATTGGCAAACGCGTACAATTTTTTGGTTTTCCGCCCGCTGTGAGTGTGGTCCATTGACTGCTTTCAGGTGATAGATTGTGTGGGAAAAAGCCGTTGGAAGTGTTTAGTGCAGTTCTATATTTTTTATGAACAAGACTGTTGACTAATGCAGAACTATGGGTATTCCGCACCGCACAAGTCTGACAATGTGAGTTCAAATGTCGGTAATCCAAAACTCAGCGGTGCGACCCATCGGGTTTTGCTTCTGTAAATGGAGGATTATTCATCGGTGACACACATGACTCAATTACGCCTTGATTCTCTAGTTGATGCAGAATATTCGCAATGGAAGTTTTTGCCTCCCGCCGGAGGGGATATTGGGGTTGTGGCTGTGGCATAGACCGTAATGGTATCTCATGCGGGGGGAATCCTTATCCCAGCCCACCTGAGTAGGGTACAGAGCTGGTGCAAGCACCAAAGCCCATTCTTCTGCAAAAGCCTTTGCTTGCTCCTTGGAGACGTTATGTAAAAAACTGGGAAGTATAACCTCCTCACCCCTGGGAGCAGCTAGAACAAAAGGCGGCAGCCAATCTTTCTCTGCGAAAAGTATGTAATACGAAGAATTCAAATTTTCCCAAAAAATCACTTTGTATTACACGTTGTATGTCACCTTCAATTAGAAGAACTATATCATATAATCTGTCAGGGGGAGCCACTCGGGGTTCAGCTGTTTCAACTGTGATGAATGTTTCAGTTGCTGTCGCCTCCAGGAATGGACGCAGTGCTTGCCACACTATTGTAACCTCCGCTGCGCTGTCTAGCAGCGTTACTGCTTATGTTAGGTTCCGGAGCCAGGTTCTCACCGTCTGTGGCATATCTCGCTGTTAAAGCAGCAACTTTCTTTTTCTGAAAAGGCGGTCGCGGACGAGGAAAATCGTCTTGTTTCCCTTTGCTTTCAGTCTGTCGAGGCTGCTCACGACCTTGCGGGGCACCTCATCCTCTGCCGCGATCCTGGCGTTCCTGTCCACTGGTTTGTGAGCCTGATGTTGCCTGTGAAGAACAAGGAGAACGCTGATCAGGAACCTGAAACCTGTCAGGAGACCTAATTCTTGCGCTGTCGCGCAAACCATAAGTGCACTCAGAAGGTTCAGGAACTGGTGACGCTGCACGCGACCTTTGTGTTTGTTGTTGCTTCCCCTGTTTCTTATTTTTCCAATTCCTTTTTGAAAAGTTTGGACGGTCGTCTTTAGCAGACTGTGCCGTTTGTGTTTGCTGTTGCGCTGGAATTCTAGCGAAAGGCTTAACACTCAAACTATTGAGCCCAATTGTCCTATAAGCTTCTGCAATAATTTTTGGTAATTCGCTGGGTTTGTCCTCATGCCGGACAAGGCACAAAGCATTAGACACTTGAAAGTTAACCGCATCTCCCTTGACATTAGCAAGGATCAGATCAGCAACTATGTCAAACACTCCAACCAACATCATCCTCAACTCCACAGCCGCTTCCGGTCCATGTTCATCCTGAACACGCTTAATCACGGAGGGGAGCAAAGTCATAGATGGTGTGCCAAAACATTTTGCATACACTGCCGCAAACACTTTACCCCAATTTTCACAATCAGTTACTTCGGGTGTTAAGTCTTTCTGCAGACTAATAGTAAGAATCCTGCATTTCTCCACAGGAGCTGTATTTGGAAATACTGCTTCCAGCTGGTCAAATTTCTCTGCAAGCCAGTAAGGTAAATCTTCCTTATTCTGGGGACGCTTACACATAACCGAATTTACCATAACCGGACTAATAGTTAGTCTCACTGGTCCAGCTGGTTGCGCAGCAACCCCAGGTGTTCCCATCTGTAGATTGTGTGAGAAGTATTGTACTAGAGCCATGTGTACCTCGGTCAAGGAGATGTGTAAGACGCACAACTCATCTACAGCTACTACTAGATAACGTGAATGTGGTGAGTACCCAGCCAAAACTGGCCAAGTGGCCCCTGGAATCGATAAAGCGCCTAACCGGACCGGGGTCACGGTGTGGGGTAGGGTGCCATTAAACCAAATACGGTGTTGCCATGCTGAAATCGGAACCTCAAGAGTCGTATACGGCCGATACGCTACAAGTGTTGCAGTGAGAGTGTATGTATGGAACAAGTTATCATCTTCATCCACTGCAGGAAAGGTCACCCAAGAATAAAATGCGTACTTTTTTTGTTTTCTGCCCGCTGTGAAGGCGGTCCATTGACTGCTTTCAGCTGATAGATTGTGTGGGAAAAAGCCGTTGGACATGTTTAGTGTAGTTCTATATTTTTTACGAACAAGACTGTTGACTAATGCAGAACTATGGGTATTCTGCACCGCACAAGTCTGACAATGTGAGTTCAAATGTTGGTAATCCAAAACTAAGCGGTACGACCCATCGGGTTTTGCTTCTGTAAATGGAGGATTATTCATCGGTGACACACATGACTCAATTACGCCTTGATTCTCTAGTTGATGCAGAATATTCGCAATGGAAGTTTTTGCCTCCCGCCGGAGGGGATATTAGGGTTGTGGCTGTGGCATAGACCGTAATGGTATCTCATGCGGGGGGAATCCTTATCCCAGCCCACCTGAGTAGGGTACAGAGCTGGTGCAAGCACCAAAGCCCATTCTTCTGCAAAAGCCTTTGCTTGCTCCTTGGAGACGTTATGTAAAAAACTGGGAAGTATAACCTCCTCACCCCTGGGAGCAGCTAGAACAAAAGGCGGCAGCCAATCTTTCTCTGCGAAAAGTATGTAATACGAAGAATTCAAATTTTCCCAAAAAATCACTTTGTATTACACGTTGTATGTCACCTTCAATTAGAAGAACTATATCATATAATCTGTCAGGGGGAGCCACTCGGGGTTCAGCTGTTTCAACTGTGATGAATGTTTCAGTTGCTGTCGCCTCCAGGAATGGACGCAGTGCTTGTCACACTATTGTAACCTCCGCTGCGCTGTCTAGCAGCGTTACTGCTTATGTTAGGTTCCGGAGCCAGGTTCTCACCGTCTGTGGCATATCTCGCTGTTAAAGCAGCAACTTTCTTTTTCTGAAAAGGCGGTCGCGGACGAGGAAAATCGTCTTGTTTCCCTTTGCTTTCAGTCTGTCGAGGCTGCTCACGACCTTGCGGGGCACCTCATCCTCTGCCGCGATCCTGGCGTTCCTGTCCACTGGTTTGTGAGCCTGATGTTGCCTGTGAAGAACGAGGAGAACGCTGATCAGGAACCTGAAACCTGTCAGGAGACCTAATTCTTGCGCTGTCGCGCAAACCATAAGTGCACTCAGAAGGTTCAGGAACTGGTGACGCTGCACGCGACCTTTGTGTTTGTTGTTGCTTCCCCTGTTTCTTATTTTTCCAATTCCTTTTTGAAAAGTTTGGACGGTCGTCTTTAGCAGACTGTGCCGTTTGTGTTTGCTGTTGCGCTGGAATTCTAGTGAAAGGCTTAACACTCAAACTATTGAGCCCAATGTCCTATAAGCTTCTGCAATAATTTTTGGTAATTCGCTGGGTTTGTCCTCATGCCGGACAAGGCACAAAGCATTAGACACTTGAAAGTTAACCGCATCTCCCTTGACATTAGCAAGGATCAGATCAGCAACTATGTCAAACACTCCAACCAACATCATCCTCAACTCCACAGCCGCTTCCGGTCCATGTTCATCCTGAACACGCTTAATCACGGAGGGGAGCAAAGTCATAGATGGTGTGCCAAAACATTTTGCATACACTGCCGCAAACACTTTACCCCAATTTTCACAATCAGTTACTTCGGGTGTTAAGTCTTTCTGCAGACTAATAGTAAGAATCCTGGATTTCTCCACAGGAGCTGTATTTGGAAATACTGCTTCCAGCTGGTCAAATTTCTCTGCAAGCCAGTAAGGTAAATCTTCCTTATTCTGGGGACGCTTACACATAACCGAATTTACCATAACCGGACTAATAGTTAGTCTCACTGGTCCAGCTGGTTGCGCAGCAACCCCAGGTGTTCCCATCTGTAGATTGTGTGAGAAGTATTGTACTAGAGCCATGTGTACCTCGGTCAAGGAGATGTGTAAGACGCACAACTCATCTACAGCTACTACTAGATAACGTGAATGTGGTGAGTACCCAGCCAAAACTGGCCAAGTGGCCCCTGGAATCGATAAAGCGCCTAGCCGGACCGGGGTCACGGTGTGGGGTAGGGTGCCATTAAACCAAATACGGTGTTGCCATGCTGAAATCGGAACCTCAAGAGTCGTATACGGCCGATACGCTACAAGTGTTGCAGTGAGAGTGTATGTATGGAACAAGTTATCATCTTCATCCACTGCAGGAAAGGTCACCCAAGAATAAAATGCGTACTTTTTTTGTTTTCTGCCCGCTGTGAAGGCGGTCCATTGACTGCTTTCAGCTGATAGATTGTGTGGGAAAAAGCCGTTGGACATGTTTAGTGTAGTTCTATATTTTTTACGAACAAGACTGTTGACTAATGCAGAACTATGGGTATTCTGCACCGCACAAGTCTGACAATGTGAGTTCAAATGTCGGTAATCCAAAACTAAGCGGTACGACCCATCGGGTTTTGCTAATGTAAATAGAGGATTATTCATCGGTGACACACATGACTCAATTACTCCTTGATACTCTAGTTGATCCAGAATATTCGCAACAGGAGTTTTGCCTCCCACCGGAGGGGATATTGGGGGTGTGGCTTTGGCATAGACCATAATGGTATCTCATGCGAGGGGAATATTTATCCCAGCCCACCTGAGTAGGGTACAGAGCCGGTGGAAGCACCAAAGCCCATTCTTCTGCAAATGCCTTTGCCTGCTCCTTGGAGACGTTATGTGAAAAACTGGGGAGTATAACCTCCTCACCCCTGCTAGAACAAAAGGCGGCAGCCAATCTTTCTCTGCGAAAAGTATGTAATACGAAGAATTCAGATTTTCCCCCAAAATCACTTTTTATTACACGTTGTATGTCACCTTCAATTAGAAGAACTATATCATATAATCTGTCAGGGGGAGCCACTCGGGGTTCAGCTGTTTCAACTGTGATGAATGTTTCAGTTGCTGTCGTCTCCAGGAATGGACGCAGTGCTTGCCACACTATTGTAACCTCCGCTGCGCTGTCTAGCAGCGTTACTGCTTATGTTAGGTTCTGGAGCCGGGTTCTCACCGTCTGTGGCATATCTCGCTGTTAAAGCAGCAACTTTCTTTTTCTGAAAAGGCGGTCACGGACGAGGAAAATCGTCGTGTTTCCCTTTGCTTTCAGTCTGTCGAGGCTGCTCACGACCTTGCGGGGCACCTCATCCTCTGCCGCGATCCTGGCGTTCCCGTCCACTGGTTTGTGAGCCTGATGTTGCCTGTGAAGAACGAGGAGAACGCTGATCAGGAACCTGAAACCTGTCAGGAGACCTAATTCTTGCGCTGTCGCGCAAACCATAAGTGCACTCAGAAGGTTCAGGAACTGGTGACGCTGCACGCGACCTTTGTGTTTGTTGCTGCTTCCCCTGTTTCTTATTTTTCCAATTCCTTTTTGAAAAGTTTGGACGGTCGTCTTTAGCAGACTGTGCCGTTTGTGTTTGCTGTTGCGCTGGAATTCTAGCGAAAGGCTTAACACTCAAACTATTGAGCCCAATTGTCCTATAAGCTTCTGCAATAATTTTTGGTAATTCGCTGGGTTTGTCCTCAATGCCGGACAAGGCACAAAGCATTAGACACTTGAAAGTTAACCGCATCTCCCTTGACATTAGCAAGGATCAGATCAGCAACTATGTCAAACACTCCAACCAACATCATCCTCAACTCCACAGCCGCCTCCGGTCCATGTTCATCCTGAACACGCTTAATCACGGAGGAGAGCACAGTCATAGATGGTGTGCTAAAACATTTTGCATACCCCGCCGCAAACACTTTACTCCAATTTTCACAATCAGTTACGTCGGGTATTAAGTCTTTCTGCAAACTAATAGTACGAATCCTGTATTTCTCCACAGGAGCTGTATTCGGAAATACTGCTTCCAGCTGGTCAAATTTCTCTGCAAGCCAGTAAGGTAAATCTTCCTTATTCTGGGGACGCTTACACATAACCGAATTAGCCATAACCGGACTAATAGTTAGTCCCACTGGTCCAGCTGGTTGCGCAGCAACCCCAGGTGTTCCCATCTGTAGATTGTGTGAGAAGTATTGTACTAGAGCCCTGTGTACCTCGATCAAGGAGATGTGTACGACGCGCAACTCATCTACAGTGACTACTAGATAACGTGGATGTGGTGAGCACCCAGCCAAAACTGGCCAAGTGGCCCCTGGAATTGATAAAGCACCTAACCGGACCGGGGTCACAGTGTGGGGTAGGATGCCATTAAACCAAATACGGTGTTGCCATGCTGAAATCGGAACCTCAAGAGTCGTATACGGCCGATACGCTACAAGTGTTGCAGTGGGAGTGTATGTATGGAACAAGTTATCATCTCCATCCACTGCAGGAAAGGTTACCCAAGAATAAAACACCTCAAAGTGGTGAGCTGGATTAGCCCCTACCAAAAAAAGGAGTGAGATACCCGCGTCGGGCACTCCAAAAGTAGTCAAATGATGACGGAGCACCCCGCGTCTATGTGCCGCAATATCTACCTCAGCCATATCAAGTAGAAAAGAAGAGCAACTTAATGCGTGGCAGCGCAATAGGGTAGTAATTCAAAAGAACTATAAAACCATTTAATGTATCAAGTTTGAAGAAAAACATCAATATAGATAGGTTATGCCATCACAGCTGTTTACCGGAAAGCACAAGCGAGGGTATCATGGACAAGCACAAGTACTACTAAAGTGACTCGTATATAAGAACCAGATGAAACATTAGGTGTGCCATGTTGCAGGGATTCTGCACATACACAGAACTATGCACAGGAAACCAGGACCTCAGTGTGTAGTGGTGTACCAAAATACCCACCTCGGAGCCCAGAACCCCAATCCGACTAGCTACAGAGTCTCATTTGTTCTCTGTGCTGCAGCGAAGCTACCAATGATTAGACATCCTAGAACATGCTACTCCGTCCCTCTCAGGATATGTGGGAACAAGAACACTCTTTCGTTCAAACTCTCGTACTTGTCCACAACATGAGTAAATAGAGTCAAGGAATAGTTTAAAATGTTTTAATTTAACTAACGTGCTCTATAATGCAGTACACTAGCCAATACTAGCAGCAATATGCATAAGATCAAACAAATCAGCATTGTTACATTCCACATAGAACAAAAGGGGAAATCAGATTATAATGATGGTGGAAACAGGACTATCGTGCCTTGCCACTTTCCCTGTGCTAGAAGCTAGTTTATTATAATTATAGAAGACCTCCAGGCTTTGTCAGGGGGACCCCATACCTCCGAGTTCAGATGCAGGAATCTACATCACCGGATAAGCACAGCTCTTCTATCCTGGAAAGCATTTCTCCTAGTGTGTTAACATGAATGCTAGGCAATATTAAAAGCACCAGATTTCCAGGCTTACAGCAGTGTTATATGTTATGGCTCGGGATGTGAGACTGACCAAAGCAAATCAACAGAGCTCATTGTTTTTCGACCTTGAACACGCTGTACAGACGAGGAGCAGAGTGTTCAGCTAAATATGTGAAATGCAGACATTTCTCATGTGAAAGCAAGCAAACAAAGTGTTTACAAGAAATGTGGCATGTAGTAACATGAGCAAAAGCGGCAAAATGGCAGCCAAGCCTATACTAATTTATGCTAACTTAGCAATGTCCGCAGGTGTGTCTGTATCCTCACTACACACCTACCTTCCTCGGAGTCTCTGGCTCTTCTCGCTTTGTGTCCTCTGTACCTACTACAGTATCCTTGATGTACCTACCCTTCAGCAGTCGCACCTCCTGCCCCCATTCAAACCCATGTGTCTACTCCGGTGGACACCATGCCTGGATCTGCCTCCTAGGCCACATTGACTGTCTTACTTGGCCGTAAGGTCAGTGCCCGAACCGAAGCCTGCCTCCTTGCCAGTGTGCGTTGTTGGTCCCCGTCCTTGGTCCCAGCTCAGAACCTGAAAAATAGCTGTAGATGCAGGATTAGAGTTACCCCCCTTCCCACGTGGTGCCCTTCTGGTTGCATCTATAGGTCCTGCACCTCCGTGTCAGCAATCTCTCCCTCAAGATTGCTGTCTTCATAATCTAACACTTCATCATGCCACATGAGCACTACCGGGCTACTCCTCATGCCCACTCCCTCCTTGGGCCCTCATATACCATCTCCTGAGGGGTCATACCATTCCCTCTCAGACGTTCCTCTGATGCGGGCTGTTCGGACCCATACTGCTCCCGAGATATAGATGCTTCACTCCAGTGATTGCCCTGGCGAGGCCACCCGAGACATTCTTGTGCCACCTAAGACAGAGTTCCACGATACCATCTGGCTGGCCATTCTGGTCATGTCTTCTCTTTCCCCTGGGGCAGATGAGCCGTGCTGTGCTTTCTGGGGTCCATGACTTGCCGTAATCTGGACTCCTGTAAAGAAGAGAATAGGTCTCGTGTGCAGTCCCATGTGAAATTTACCTGCTGATCCAAGTACCTGTACTCCCCAAAATGCTGCACTTGCCTGGTACCCCTGTCATATTGCCGACCCTTTTTCCCAGCCTGGCATACACTTTCTGAAGCTTTCACAAAGCGAGCCCCAGTCCTACGTCTACCTCCTCATCTTCACTCCACTCCAGCATGAATGCTACAATTGCTGAAGCCCTACCCCATGGCTCTGCCTGCATAGTGGCTTCTGCAGCCAATGACCCCACAAGAACCTTCTTTATGGCCCTTCCATCCAACCACCGAAGCCCCCAAAGGCTATCCACTACCCAGCCCTCCTCCTGCGTCCTGTTCATTCCAGCCCCACCCCCCTTGGACCTCTTACATATGTGGCCCCCATATGCCAGTCACCTCCCACCTTCTATCCCTGAATGAGAATGGGCTGCAAACACTTCCCTCTCAACTTGTTTCATGCAGCCAAAGGAACGTTCCTCACCATAATCACCCTGATGAAGCCCACTAAAAAAGAGCTCCTCAACTTGTATCCCACCAAATTCGTCCTCCTGAGGCAAGTTAATACCCCCAGCCTCCTCTGCCCCTCCTCCACCCTGGGATGTGCTCCTGCCACCAAACTGCTCAAGGCCTGCAGACTGTAGTTTGTACCCTCAGGGGCTTTCTTCTCTTGTGGCTTGGAGGCTATAAGGGGGTCTCCCCCGCCCTGAAAGCCCTTCACTTGTGCCGCTTATTGCCCACGGCCCCACCCTCGCCCTACTGCCCACTCCTCTCAATGCCGGGGCCACATCGGGTGTTCGTATGCAGCCCCGAACACTCACCTGTGCTTATGCTGGGCCTCTTGGCGGTGAGCACACCAAGATGGAGGCTGCCATGCCACTGGAAACAACTCACACCAGCCATGCAGTCAGCACAGCCGGGCTCTTGACCACCAAAAGATCCAAGCGCCCAGCCTCCCTAAGCAGGCACAACAGTAGGCTAGCTATTCCTCCCCTGCCATGAGCAGGACCGCCCACCCACCCACCCCCAACCAAACCCTGCCTTCTGCTTTACTCATAATACCATTTTATGTTTCTGCTTCTCACACTGTGAGAAAGCAGTGGGGAGACGCTCCTCCGCCCATGTACAGGAGCCGCCCCTGGCATTTTGTACTCCTGTGTAGATTACAAATTGGTGACGTGACCTTAAGATGCTACAACACCATGTGACAAGGACAGACAGGCAACGAAAAAAGCAATAGATCTGACTTGCATTATGAATACTGACTCAAATATAAAAAAAAAACGCTGCAGTGAAAATACAATACAAAAACAACTGTGTTCAGTATACAATACATTAACGTGAAAAATAATTCAGTTTGTGGTTTCAGTGTACTTTTGAGTTGTAAAATACCCAAAGCCCACTGTGTCTATTTTAAAGAGAATATTTAATAGAGACAGCTGTGCTGTCTAGCCAGACCTATCGTACCTTATTACAGCATTTGTATTGGGAAGACAGTGGCTAGAAGACTGCTCTGTGAAGGTATTCTCTGGGCGCTTAATGCCATATCATTCCTTGCGAAATGAGAGGGAGCCGTGAGTGAGAGAGCAGGCCTGACAAAAGAGGCAGAGGAAGAGCGATAGCAGCATATCCATATCACAAAAGCGTATTATACAGAAGGCATTCTGCTGCTTGAACTATCACAGCTAATTCAGACAATGAAGAGCTAATTAGTGGATGTGAGAATATTTATGGTGGGAGTGAATAGGCTGGGGACTCTGAGTGGAGATGCCACTCTCAGACAAGAGGGTGCTGTGTAATTAGCCGGCGCTTCATTCTCCGGCAACAGCTGGTATCCATTCTGTAAGTGCTGGCCTCTTCCCTGAACCTTTGTACATGCGAGTTATTAATATCGCCTTTATCCGCGCATACTGATTATAACTATTACCGTTTCTCTCATCTTGATCATGGTATTGTGTTCTCGCCCCCCCCCCCCGCCCCCCGCCCGTGGAATGCAGGATGCTAATATACGAAAAAACAAAGGCGCGCCCAGCCCACTCGCCAGCAGGGAGGGGGTAGGGGGCGATGACATGAGAATGCTCTGCTGATCAAGGCAGTAGCACATGGAATAGTACGGCATTACAATACTGTAGCCTCAATAGCATCATCACGGCTCCTCAGTATACAGAATTTGCTAAAGCTTTACAGGTGCACGTGTTAAAGCACTTTGACTTAAGAGAGTTTAGTTGTTTTTCACATGGTCAGAGCTGCCGACTTTGGAACTGGGGAACCAGGTTCGAGTCTGGACGTCGGCTCAACATCCTGATTCTGAGCAAATCACTTGAACTCCCCGAGCCTATCAAAACAAACACAAATAAATATTGTATCCTTGGGTTACGTAACTGGTGCTCATATAAAGCGCTCCAATACCTTTGGGTCGAGTTCGCGCTATATAAAACTACTATTTATAAGTTGCTGCCAGTGTTGGACTGGATCAGAAAATAGGTCCATCCACCAAAATAAATGTGGCCCCCCTTAAGTGAATTAGCTAGGCAAAAACGTGGGCCATGTTTGCAAATTGGGGCAGTTTTGAACTTGCAAAGACATTCTGTATGAATAGTCGTTTTGCAAGGTATGGAAGACAACATGGATATCAGCGCTGCTGGCAATGTTTGTTTTAATGGCAAAACACACAAGATGATGGACGGAATGTTGCACAAAGGCAAAACATTCACCCCCAGTCACAGATCTGGGTTTAATCCATCGTTATTTTGCTCACCATGCCACCCCAGTTCAGACATGGCCATATGCAAATCAGTCTTGACCCTGTGCCTCATGGGAACAGTCCAGCCCGAACTGCCAAGCCATGTCTTCCTTCGACCGGAATCAAGCATCCTAGGACCGGTTTCTGGCTATCAGCCGTCATCAGCCAGGATAGCTTGATTCCAGTGGCGTAGTGAGCACGGGACCCACGTCTGGGCATACCCTTCCCACATAGGGTGAACAGCAAAACACACAAGATGATGGACGGAATGTTGCACAATGGCAAAACATTCACCCCCAGTCACAGATCTGGGTTTAATCCATCGTTATTTTTCTCACCATGCCACCCCAGTTCAGACATGGCCATATGCAAATCAGTCTTGACCCTGTGCCTCATGGGAACAGTCCAGCCCGAACTGCCAAGCCATGTCTTCCTTCGACCGGAATCAAGCATCCTAGGACCGGTTTCTGGCTATCAGCCGTCATCAGCCAGGATAGCTTGATTCCAGTGGCGTAGTGAGCACGGGACCCACGTCTGGGCATACCCTTCCCACATAGGGTGAACAGCAAAACACACAAGATGATGGACGGAATGTTGCACAATGGCAAAACATTCACCCCCAGTCACAGATCTGGGTTTAATCCATCGTTATTTTGCTCACCATGCCACCCCAGTTCAGACATGGCCATATGCAAATGAGTCTTGACCCTGTGCCTCATGGGAACAGTCCAGCCCGAACTGCCAAGCCATGTCTTCCTTCGACCGGAATCAATAATCCTAGGACCGGTTTCTGGCTATCAGCTGTCGTCAGCCAGGATAGCTTGATTCCAGTGGCGTAGTGAGCACGGGACCCACGTCTGGGCATACCCTTCCCACATAGGGTGAACAGCAAAACACACAAGATGATGGACGGAATGTTGCACAATGGCAAAACATTCACCCCCAGTCACAGATCTGGGTTTAATCCATCGTAATTTTGCTCACCATGCCACCCCAGTTCAGATATGGCCATATGCAAATCAGTCTTGACCCTGTGCCTCATGGGAACAGTCCAGCCCGAACTGCCAAGCCATGTCTTCCTTCGACCGGAATCAAGCATCCTAGGACCGGTTTCTGGCTATCAGCCGTCATCGGCCAGGATAGCTTGATTCCAGTGGCGTAGTGAGCACGGGACCCACGTCTGGGCATACCCTTCCCACATAGGGTGAACAGCAAAACACACAAGATGATGGACGGAATGTTGCACAATGGCAAAACATTCACCCCCAGTCACAGATCTGGGTTTAATCCATCGTTATTTTGCTCACCATGCCACCCCAGTTCAGACATGGCCATATGCAAATCAGTCTTGACCCTGTGCCTCATGGGAACAGTCCAGCCCGAACTGCCAAGCCATGTCTTCCTTCGACCGGAATCAAGCATCCTAGGACCGGTTTCTGGCTATCAGCCGTCATCAGCCAGGATAGCTTGATTCCAGTGGCGTAGTGAGCACGGGACCCACGTCTGGGCATACCCTTCCCACATAGGGTGAACAGAAAAACACACAAGATGATGGACGGAATGTTGCACAATGGCAAAACATTCACCCCCAGTCACAGATCTGGGTTTAATCCATCGTTATTTTGCTCACCATGCCACCCCAGTTCAGACATGGCCATATGCAAATCAGTCTTGACCCTGTGCCTCATGGGAACAGTCCAGCCCGAACTGCCAAGCCATGTCTTCCTTCGACCGGAATCAAGCATCCTAGGACCGGTTTCTGGCTATCAGCCGTCATCAGCCAGGATAGCTTGATTCCAGTGGATTTAGGCCCAGATCTCTGTACTGGGGTGAATGTATGACATTGTTCTGCATTCTGTCCATCAATTGTTGTTTTTGCATTTGTCCCCCCGAGTGGGAAGGGTATGCTCAGACGTGAGTCCCTTGCTCTCCATGCCACTGGAATCAAGCTATCCTGGCTGACGAGGGCTGAAAGCCCGAAACCGGTCCTAGGATGCTTGTTTCCAGTCCAAGGAGGACCTGGCTTGGCAGTTCGGGCTGGACTGTTCCCATGGGGCACATGGTCAAGACTGATTTGCATATGGCTGGGTTCAAACTGGAATGGCATGGTGAGCAAAAAAACGATGGATTTAGGCCCAGATCTCTGTACTGGGGTGAATGTATGACATTGTTCTGCATTCTGTCCATCAATTGTTGTTTTTGCATTTGTCACCCCGAGTGGGAAGGGTATGCTCAGACGTGAGTCCCTTGCTCTCCATGCCACTGGAATCAAGCTATCCTGGCTGACGAGGGCTGAAAGCCCGAAACCGGTCCTAGGATGCTTGTTTCCAGTCCAAGGAGGACCAGGCTTGGCAGTTCGGGCTGGACTGTTCCCATGGGGCACAGGGTCAAGACTGATTTGCATATGGCTGGGTTCAAACTGGAATGGCATGGTGAGCAAAAATACGATGGATTTAGGCCCAGATCTCTGTACTGGGGTGAATGTATGACATTGTTCTGCATTCTGTCCATCAATTGTTGTTTTTGCAATGTTTGTTTTAATACCAGCAAAATCAACAGGAACACGCATTTGCAAATCAAATTGGTCAGGCTTTAAAGGAATGTTGCATGGTCATATGAAGCATTACAAGTTAATAGCATCGGCATAGATATGTAAAAGGTCAGGTGACAGTTGTACTGTCAAGCCAGATCTAAAAATCCATGTAGGTGAATGACTCCCATCCTCCCATCTTTGCTGATTACAAGGAAAAACAACATAAATTATCTAGTTAACTAAGACACTTTGATAGCATTACAGTGTCATGTTTGTTCCTCTAAACGTTCAAGCTTAAGCAGCTGGATAAATCAAATGACCTCAGCTGCGTGGAGGGCAAGTACTTTATTTGTGGACACACACAACGTCTGCTCAATCAAAACATGTTCTTCTGGCTCCCAACATGTTGGCTAAACCAGAACTCCTCTTTGGTAATGCTCACATAATTGTCTGCCAACAACTGCGCTGTCAAGCTAGACCATCAAAACTGGTCATATCAGAACATAAACAGAACCACAGAAAACAACAAAAAACATCTGCCCACACCATGACCTGTCAGACCATCCAATCGGGTACTGCCTGGGACTTTCCGCAGCAGAATACTTGTCCCTGATTGTAAGTTATAGCCTGTGCTGAGAGTTGGATAGCCAGTGCTCTGTGGCAGCACTGCAAGGGTTTAGGAATGGCATGTTTTAATTCATTTGTTGCTATCTCTCTGGTGTAGCGCAAGCTTGTTGGGGTATAGTGAATAACAGGGAGAGGCATGTTTTTTAAGTCTGCACCATGTGGTGGTCCAAACCACCACCACTCTTACAGCATATCACCAACAGGAGCTTTGGGATGGAGTGGGCCAGCTTTTGTGTCTTACTTCTTAGGCATTTTCTATCTGTGTGACTATAATGGTGCGGAAGGTACGGGCTGCAGGGAGCTCCTTTGGCTTTCTTGCGGCCAAGGCCTGGAATAACCTACCTGTTGATTTAAGGATGTGCCCATCGGAGATTCTGTTCTGGAAAAAAACTAAAAACTTGGCTCTTTCAGTACCCCCACCACCCCGGGGGCTGAAAGTAGGCCTTTTACCTGTTCTTCTGGGGCCTTAGGCTAGAGGGAGGGAGGGAGGGAGGCTCAGGCCAGCTGCTGTGGTGTTGATGGTGTTCTAGCGTGGGGACAATCCGTTGGAGTAACCAGGCGCTCTATAAGCTGAATAATAATAATAATAATAATAATAATAATAATAATAATAATATTAATTGACAGTAGGGGGCGGCCACTGGGCCTGACAGGCCTGTGAACCAGGCCCTGCTAAAATGGCAATTTGTTATTTTTGGGACTCTTCGGTCTGAAGACTAAGGGGCATAATATCAAGGACGGCGTTAAAATTATCGCCGGTTTAGCGGCAGAAAACTGCCGCTAAAGCAGCGATAATGGGCTTGATAATATGCCATGGAGAATTCCAATAGAAGCCCATGTTCACACCAGAACATGGACTTCTATTGGAATTCTCAAGGGCATATTATCAAGCCCATTATCGCCGCATTAGCGGCAGTTTTCTGCCGCTAAACCGTAGATAATTTTTAACGCCGTCCTTGATAATATGCCCCTAAATGCTCAGAAATAATACTGGTAAGGAATATCAATAAAGTAGGGTGTGGGAGGAGGGCTGCCTCTCACAGCTGAGAAAACAGAGAAAGAGAAACTGTTAAACAATTAAAACAGGCCAAACACACAACAAGTACAAAAAGTGAGAATGAGGAAGAAAGGTAAGAAAAAAGTAAAGGTGAGAGGTACATAGAAGAGATAAGTAACAGTGGGAGAAAGGGGCATTAAAGGAAGGAAGAAAACATGAAAAGAAATAAGGAAGAAAAGGTGAAAGGTAGGACAGAAGGGTGAAAGCACAGTTGAAAGAATGAATGGATGGAATATTAAAAAGATGGACAGATTCAAGGGTGAAAGTATGGATGGAAGAGTGAGAGGATTGATAGATGAAAGAGTGAATGACTAGAACAATCAAGAATGGGCAGCTGATGAAAAGAAAAGGCTAGAGAGAAAGATTTATTAATGGATAAATATATATATGAAAGGATGGATGGTTGGATGGGTGGGTGGATGGAATTATGAAGGGATGGATGGAGAAATAGATGAACATATACAAAGGTGCAATAATAGATGAAAAGAAGGATGGAAGGAGGATGGAAGGCTGCAAGGAATTCTCATAGAGGTATATTTCAAGTGGGAGTAGTTTAGTCTTCAGACTACTCCCTTGGAGGCCTTATGCCTGTACGTATTTTCCGCCCTTTGTAGTGCAGTTTGGTACCTAAATTACTAACATTTATGAGTTTGGTTCACCAGTGGTTGCTATGTATACTGTCTCTCTTGTTGCCTTAGCGGGTGTAGGCACACGTCAGCTCCTTTGTGTGAGTTTTACACTTACATATAATACATGTATGCATCAACACTAAAACAGAGGGGTGAGGTACATCACAATTGTGCCATAAACATAAGCCCAAAGTCTGGGCAAGGATTGTACCATTGAGGTAACCCCAGCCTCCATTAGAGGAAGCCTTTGAGACTAGGTACCCTAGGATTGATATACAGCAGATGTCTTACGGCCTAATTACGAGATTGACAGTCCATGGGACAGGCAAACTCGTGGTAGGGGTGTGGTCCGACCTCTGTATTACAAGTACGGAGGTCGGATCTCCAGAGAATCGCTGCAGCCACTAGGGATCTGCAATCCCTGGCGCTGGCACGGCAGTCTTGATGGCGCAATTTGCTTGGTGGTGCCACTGTAGCACCACCAAGCATAATATGAGTTTCATCACCTCCAGCTGTTTCATGGCTGTTCTCACACCATGAAACTGCTGGAGGTGAGGAAACAAATGGGTTCCTAGAGGCCCCCTCTTGAACCTGTGCATGGGGGTGCATCTTTGGGGGCATATGTTGTACCCCCTGTGTGCATGCACCCCTGTAACTCCACGGCATGGACTGCTTGGCGGTGAGGGAGCCGGGCAGTGGTGTGGCAGCTTGCTTCCACACCACCAAACTTGAAATAGGACCCTTAGTATTTGTATACCCTTTGGGGGAAAGCAACTGAATCACTTCTCCTTGCTGAGGGAATTGATAATTATTATGTCTGAAAAACCCTTTTTAAATCCATTGTGATGGTCATCTCCCCTTATTTCTGCATTTTTGATTAATAAACCTGCAACCTATCTTACACTGCAAATACTAGTCAGCCGTTTTTCCCCTTGACTTATGACACTGTACTAGAAGTTACGGTTTCTGCTTTTGCTCTGAGGACCAAAATCCAAAACACATTTGGTTACGAAACTTCAAGCCTCGATAATTGAGACTGAAGAGCTCAAAATTGTATTGAAATATTCTAAGCTTTCTAGATTTGACAAGGTCTTTTCATATTCAAACGTTATTTGAGACCTTTTATTAAAGTGTTTGTGTGTGCACCTCCTGAGTTGTATATTTTAGGGGTGCGTGCATTGTATGTTAACCCCTTCGCTGCTAGGCCTTTCCCCCCTGTGCTAAGCCTTTTTTTGGCTATTTGGGGTAGTTTGCGCTTAGGCCTCTGTAACTTTTTGACCACATAAGGTATCCACGCCAAATTTGCGTCCTTTTCTCCCAACATCCCGGCAATTCTAAAGGTACCCAGGGTTTGTGGATTCCCCTGGCGGCGACCCAGAAATTAGCCAAAATACAGCTATATTTTGTTGGAAAAATGGGAATAAAGTGCTGCAAATGAAAGCATCTGGGTTTTTCCCTACAAATGGTATCAAAAAAGGGTTTGTGGGGCTAAAACCACCATTTTCCCAGCTTTTCAGGAATTACAGACTTTTGTCAGAAAACCAAACATTTTTACACAGTTTTGGCATTTTTCTGGGTCATAGCCTATTTTTGCTATTTTTTGTGCTTTCAACCTCCTTCCAGTTAATGGTAAACATGGGTATGAAAGCAATAATGGATCCTGGAAAGCTATACATTTTTTAAAAGTAGACAAAATTCTGAATTCAGCAAGGGGTCATTTGTGTAGATCCTTCAAGGTTTCTTCACAGAACCTAACAGTTAAATATAGGAAAAATTGAAAATTAGTTGAAAAAAACAGCCTTTTGTGTTAACGTTTTCACCTGTAACTTCTTCTAATTATGACAGCTCTTTGAAAGCAATATACCATTACATCCACTGGACCTTACTGGTTGTGGTGATATATAGGACTTGTAGGTTCACCAAGAACCCGACGAACCCAGAGCCAAAAACTGAGCAGCAACTTGCAATGGTTTTTTATTATGTACCAGGTATGTAGCAATTATTCTGTGAAAATGTTTACATGGAAAAATCAGTATGAAAGACACCTATGTATTTCTGAAATGGGAACAGAATATAGAGTTTAGAAACAGTAGATATTTGCACATTTCTGAAATTGGGAATACTCATACTAGCATGAGAATTATCGATCATTTTTCAAAATTACTTATTTTTTATACATTGTCTTTCATTTGGAAGGCAAAAATTTATCGAAAGTCAATAGGTAATAACAGTTGCTTTAAAAATCTGAATTACCCTAAGTCTTCCAAGAGAAATGGTACCTCACTTCCATGGGTAGACCTAGTGCCCGCAACAGGAAACGGGGCAAAACGCAACGTGGGCAAACCACAATTTCACAGTGAAAAATGACCCTTTGTTGGCAAAGTGCCTAGCTGTAGTTTTTGAACCCTAGCTCTGCCGGCACCTAGGGAAACCTAGAAAACCTATACATTTTTGAAAGCTAGACACCCAGGGGAATCCAGGATGGGGTGACTTGACTGGCTCTCACCAGGTTCTGTTACCCAGAATCCCTTGCAAACCTACATGTAAAAAAAAAAAAAAACATTTTCCTCACATTTCTGTGGCGGAAAGTTCTGGAATCTGCGTGGATCCACAAATTTCCACCCACCCCGCGTTCCCCAAAGTATACCATGAAAAATGGTACCTCACTTGTGTGGATAGGCCTAGTGCCCGTGACAGGAAACGGCGCAAAACGCAACATGGACACACCACAATTTCACAGTGAAAAACTGACCCTTTTTTGGCAAAGTACCTAGCTGTAGTTTTTTAACCCTAGCTCTGCCGGCACCCAGGGAAACCTAGCAAACCTATACATTTTTTTAAACTAGACACCCGGGGGATTACAGGGAGGTATGGCGTGTGTGGATCCCCCAACGTTTCCTTACCCAGAATCCCCTGCAAACCTCAAATTTCGCTGAAAAAAAATCACTTTTTTCACACATTTTTGTGTGGGAAGGTTGTGGCATCAACGGGTTGACACAAATGTCCTACCACCCAGCATTCCCCCAGATCTACCAATAAATATGGTGCCTCACTCGTGTGGGAAGCCCAAGTACATGTGGCAGACAACGGCTCAAAACGTATTGAGGCGACATCAAAATTGCCTATCTCAAAACGAGCTGGTTTCGCCAGGGGGGTCACCTGGGTTTTTGGCCCGGTGCTCGGCGGCCATCTAAGGAAACCTACCAAACCCACAAATTTCTGAAAACGAGACACCCGGGGGATTCCAGGGAGGTATGGCTTGCGTGGATCCCCCAACGTTTCCTTACCCAGAATTCCCTGCAAACCTCAAATTTAGCTGAAAAAAATCACTATTTCCGCACATTTTTGTGTGGGAAAGTTGTGGCATCACCGGGCTGACTCAAATTTCCTACCACCCAGCATTCCCTGGGTCTCCCGATAATAATGGTGCCTCACTCATGTGAGAGGCCCAAGTACACGCGGCAGACAAGGGCTCAAAACGTATTGAGGCGACATCAAAATTGCCTATCTCAAAACGACCTAGTTTCCCCAGGGGGGTCACCTGGGTTTTTGGCCCCGTGCTCGGTGGCCATCTAGGGAAACCGACCAAACCCACACATTTCTGAAAACTAGACACCCAGGGGATTCCATTGAGGTATGGCTTGCGTGGATTCCCCAAAGTATCCTTACCCAGAATCCCATGCAAACCTCAAATATAGATGAAAAAAATCACTTTTTCCGCACATTTTTGTGTGGTAAAGTTGTGGCATCACCAGGCTGACACAAATTTCCTACCACCCAGCAATCACCCGGGTCTCCCGATAAAAATGGTGCCTCACTCGTGTGGGAGGCCCAAGTACCCGCGACAGGCAAGGGCCCAAAACGTATTGAGGCAACATCAAAATTGCCTATCTCAAAACGACCTGGTTTCGCCAGGGGGGTCACCTGGATTTTTGGCCTGTGCTCGGCGGCCATCTAGGGAAGCCTACCATACCCACACATTTCTGAAAACTAGACACCCGGGGGATTCCAGGGAGGTATGGCTTGTGTGGATCCCCCAACGTTTCCTTACCCAGAATCCCCTGCAAAACTCAAATTTAGCAGAAAAAAATCACTTTTTCCGCACATTTTTGTGTGGGAAAGTTGTGGCATCACCGGGCTGACAAAAATTTCCTACCACCCAGCGTTCCCCCCGTCTTCCGATAAAAATGGTGCCTCACTCGTGTGGGACCTACATAAGAAAAAAATTACCTATACCTCTAGTGACTTCAACACTTATTCATATGAAGTAAGATAAACGAAAATTAATACGTTTACCTAAGCAGTAATTTCTGCCTTTTATATATTTTTTTATTTTTTAATTAATATCTTTGATCACAAAAAGAACACATAATGAACTACACGAAATACCACATTAGTACTTACACAATGAAAATGAACAACGTGAAAACTGTGTTTTGACATACAATTACAAATAAACTCATAATAATCAAACATTGAAACAACCAAATGAAATGTCACAAAGAACAATCATTATATACACAATCCGAAATACAAAGTTGTCATACAAATTGATGAATTAGACAACTAACACCCTTATATTTGGAATAAATCAAATCCTCTGAAATATCAGGGACACAAGGGGGTATATTTGCAATATTTAACCAAGGAGTTGAGTTCCTTTGTCTGCTGACGCGTTTCGAGTGCCGGTTAAATCAATTGCCGCACTCTCATCAGGGCTGGATTAGTCTTTCTCACGAACAGACTGCATTATGCCGATTAAATGTAACCATCAGCAATATGTAACAAGCAGTGGTTGCCAATCTGGTTTTCAATATTGCGTGGCCAAGATGATTTATAAACAGTAGACAGCAATTGAAGATCTTTACTTTCAGGGAGAGGGGCCCAAAGGCGTGGCCCCACAGAGGAAGTGTTTTAACAAATTATGGTCCTTCACTCTCTTTAAAAATAGTTCGTGGCTAATGAAGCTTCAGGCTCGAGGTTTCAAGTGGGGATTTGTCTCCATTATTGCTCGTGTGGGAGGCCCAAGTACCCGTGACAGGCAAGGGCCCAAAACGTATTGAGGCGACATCAAAATTGCACATCTCAAAACTACCTGGTTTCGCAAGGGGGGTCAAGTGGGTTTTTGGCCCCATGCTCGGCAGTCATCAAGGAAACCTACCAAACCCACATATTTCTCTACTCTATCCTGATGTGGAGTGCGGTCTCAAGTCAAGGGAAACCTTTTGGAGAATCTATTTAACGGCAGTTCCCAGGCCGTAAGGGACGACGCACCACCGATAAATGATCGGCCTGCATGAGTGAATTGGTTACTCGTGAGAGGACACTTCAGGAACATTACTGTAGCCATGCAGTCTCGACTCCAAAGCCCAACAGAGGGTGATTAATTATGTCCCCAATTTTTCGTTCCAGCAGCCACACCCACTGGAGGGTATGAAAATGAAGGCCAAAAACTACGTATCCCAGCGTGCCTTGCAGAACGAGGAGTTCCGTCATGGTGGCACACCGGAAGCCAAGTACTTTTGAGCAGCGCAGGGGATGGTGATAGCTGGCCGATCCTGAAAGGGCTGCAGCAACGGGCCTCTGAAGAGAAGCACAATGCTTCGAAACGCGTCAGGCCAGGGACGATATATAAGGATGGAAAGCTGCATGTCTTTAAAATAAAGAAAGTGGATACTCTATCCTGATGTGGAGTGCGGTCTCAAGTCAAGGGAAACCTTTTGGAGAATCTATTTAACGGCAGTTCCCAGGCCGTAAGTGACGACGCACCACCGATAAATGATCGGCCTGCATGAGTGAATTGGTTACTCGTGAGAGGACACTTCAGGAACAATACTGTAGCCATGCAGTCTCGACTCCAAAGCCCAACAGAGGGTGATTAATTATGTCCCCAATTCTTCGTTCCAGCAGCCACACCCACTGGAGGGTATGAAAATGAAGGCCAAAAACTACGTATCCCAGCGTGCCTTGCAGAACGAGGAGTTCCGTCATGGTGGCACACCGGAAGCCAAGTACTTTTGAGCAGCGCAGGGGATGGTGATAGCTGGCCGATCCTGAAAGGGCTGCAGCAACGGGCCTCTGAAGAGAAGCACAATGCTTTGAAACGCGTCAGGCCAGGGACGATATATAAGGATGGAAAGCTGCATGTCTTTAAAATAAAGAAAGTGGATACTCTATCCTGATGTGGAGTGCGGTCTCAAGTCAAGGGAAACCTTTTGGAGAATCTATTTAACGGCAGTTCCCAGACCGTAAGCGACGACGCACCACCGATAAATGATCGGCCTGCATGAGTGAATTGGTTACTCGTGAGAGGACACTTCAGGAACAATACTGTAGCCATGCAGTCTCGACTCCAAAGCCCAACAGAGGGTGATTAATTATGTCCCCAATTTTTCGTTCCAGCAGCCACACCCACTGGAGGGTATGAAAATGAAGGCCAAAAACTACGTATCCCAGCGTGCCTTGCAGAACGAGGAGTTCCGTCATGGTGGCACACCGGAAGCCAAGTACTTTTGAGCAGCGCAGGGGATGGTGATAGCTGGCCGATCCTGAAAGGGCTGCAGCAACGGGCCTCTGAAGAGAAGCACAATGCTTCGAAATGCGTCAGGCCAGGGACGATAGATAAGGATGGAAAGCTGCATGTCTTTAAAATAAAGAAAGTGGATACTCTATCCTGATGTGGAGTGCGGTCTCAAGTCAAGGGAAACCTTTTGGAGAATCTATCTAACGGCAGTTCCCAGGCCGTAAGGGACGACGCACCACCGATAAATGATCGGCCTGCATGAGTGAATTGGTTACTCGTGAGAGGACACTTCAGGAACAATACTGTAGCCATGCAGTCTCGACTCCAAAGCCCAACAGAGGGTGATTAATTATGTCCCCAATTTTTCGTTCCAGCAGCCACACCCACTGGAGGGTATGAAAATGAAGGCCAAAAACTACGTATCCCAGCGTGCCTTGCAGAACGAGGAGTTCCGTCATGGTGGCACACTGGAAGCCAAGTACTTTTGAGCAGCGCAGGGGATGGTGATAGCTGGCCGATCCTGAAAGGGCTGCAGCAACGGGCCTCTGAAGAGAAGCAAAATGCTTCGAAACGCGTCAGGCCAGGGACGATATATAAGGATGGAAAGCTGCATGTCTTTAAAATAAAGAAAGTGGATACTCTATCCTGATGTGGAGTGCGGTCTCAAGTCAAGTGAAACCTTTTGGAGAATCTATTTAACGGCAGTTCCCAGGCCGTAAGGGACGACGCACCACCGATAAATGATCGGCCTGCATGAGTGAATTGGTTACTCGTGAGAGGACACTTCAGGAACAATACTGTAGCCATGCAGTCTCGACTCCAAAGCCCAACAGAGGGTGATTAATTATGTCCCCAATTTTTCGTTCCAGCAGCCACACCCACTGGAGGGTATGAAAATGAAGGCCAAAAACTACGTATCCCAGCGTGCCTTGCAGAACGAGGAGTTCCGTCATGGTGGCACACCGGAAGCCAAGTACTTTTGAGCAGCGCAGGGGATGGTGATAGCTGGCCGATCCTGAAAGGGCTGCAGCAACGGGCCTCTGAAGAGAAGCAGAATGCTTCGAAACGCGTCAGGCCAGGGACGATATATAAGGATGGAAAGCTGCATGTCTTTAAAATAAAGAAAGTGGATACTCTATCCTGATGTGGAGTGCGGTCTCAAGTCAAGGGAAACCTTTTGGAGAATCTATTTAACGGCAGTTCCCAGGCCGTAAGGGACGACGCACCACCGATAAATGATCGGCCTGCATGAGTGAATTGGTTACTCGTGAGAGGACACTTCAGGAACAATACTGTAGCCATGCAGTCTCGACTCCAAAGCCCAACAGAGGGTGATTAATTATGTCCCCAATTTTTCGTTCCAGCAGCCACACCCACTGGAGGGTATGAAAATGAAGGCCAAAAACTACGTATCCCAGCGTGCCTTGCAGAACGAGGAGTTCCGTCATGGTGGCACACCGGAAGCGAAGTACTTTTGAGCAGCGCAGGGGATGGTGATTGCTGGCCGATCCTGAAAGGGCTGCAGCAACGGGCCTCTGAAGAGAAGCACAATGCTTCGAAACGCGTCAGGCCAGGGACGATATATAAGGATGGAAAGCTGCATGTCTTTAAAATAAAGAAAGTGGATACTCTATCCTGATGTGGAGTGCGGTCTCAAGTCAAGGGAAACCTTTTGGAGAATCTATCTAACGGCAGTTCCCAGGCCGTAAGGGACGACGCACCACCGATAAATGATCGGCCTGCATGAGTGAATTGGTTACTCGTGAGAGGACACTTCAGGAATAATACTGTAGCCATGCAGTCTCGACTCCAAAGCCCAACAGAGGGTGATTAATTATGTCCCCAATTTTTCGTTCCAGCAGCCACACCCACTGGAGGGTATGAAAATGAACGCCAAAAACTACGTATCCCAGCGTGCCTTGCAGAACGAGGAGTTCCGTCATGGTGGCACACCGGAAGCCAAGTACTTTTGAGCAGCGCAGGGGATGGTGATAGCTGGCCGATCCTGAAAGGGCTGCAGCAACGGGCCTCTGAAGAGAAGCACAATGCTTCGAAGCGCGTCAGGCCAGGGACGATATATAAGGATGGAAAGCTGCATGTCTTTAAAATAAAGAAAGTGGATACTCTAACCTGATGTGGAGTGCGGTCTCAAGTCAAGGGAAACCTTTTGGAGAATCTATTTAACAGCAGTTCCCAGGCCGTAAGGGACGACGCACCACCGATAAATGATCGGCCTGCATGAGTGAATTGGTTACTCGTGAGAGGACACTTCAGGAACAATACTGTAGCCATGCAGTCTCGACTCCAAAGCCCAACAGAGGGTGATTAATTATGTCCCCAATTTTTCGTTCCAGCAGCCACACCCACTGGAGGGTATGAAAATGAAGGCCAAAAACTACATATCCCAGCGTGCCTTGCAGAACGAGGAGTTCCGTCATGGTGGCACACCGGAAGCCAAGTACTTTTGAGCAGCGCAGGGGATGGTGATAGGTGGCCGATCCTGAAAGGGCTGCAGCAACGGGCCTCTGAAGAGAAGCACAATGCTTCGAAACGCGTCAGGCCAGGGACGATATATAAGGATGGAAAGCTGCATGTCTTTAAAATAAAGAAAGTGGATACTCTATCCTGATGTGGAGTGCGGTCTCAAGTCAAGGGAAACCTTTTGGAGAATCTATTTAACGGCAGTTCCCAGGCCGTAAGGGACGACGCACCACCGATAAATGATCGGCCTGCATGAGTGAATTGGTTACTCGTGAGAGGACACTTCAGGAACAATACTGTAGCCATGCAGTCTCGACTCCAAAGCCCAACAGAGGGTGATTAATTATGTCCCCAATTTTTCGTTCCAGCAGCCACACCCACTGGAGGGTATGAAAATGAAGGCCAAAAACTAAGTATCCCAGCGTGCCTTGCAGAACGAGGAGTTCCGTCATGGTGGCACACCGGAAGCCAAGTACTTTTGAGCAGCGCAGGGGATGGTGATAGCTGGCCGATCCTGAAAGGGCTGCAGCAACGGGCCTCTGAAGAGAAGCACAATGCTTCGAAACGCGTCAGGCCAGGGACGATAGATAAGGATGGAAAGCTGCATGTCTTTAAAATAAAGAAAGTGGATACTCTATCCTGATGTGGAGTGCGGTCTCAAGTCAAGGGAAACCTTTTGGAGAATCTATCTAACGGCAGTTTCCAGGCCGTAAGGGACGACGCACCACCGATAAATGATCGGCCTGCATGAGTGAATTGGTTACTCGTGAGAGGACACTTCAGGAACAATACTGTAGCCATGCAGTCTCGACTCCAAAGCCCAACAGAGGGTGATTAATTATGTCCCCAATTTTTCGTTCCAGCAGCCACACCCACTGGAGGGTATGAAAATGAAGGCCAAAAACTACGTATCCCAGCATGCCTTGCAGAACGAGGAGTTCCGTCATGGTGGCACACCGGAAGCCAAGTACTTTTGAGCAGCGCAGGGGATGGTGATAGCTGGCCGATCCTGAAAGGGCTGCAGCAACGGGCCTCTGAAGAGAAGCACAATGCTTCGAAACGCGTCAGGCCAGGGACGATATATAAGGATGGAAAGCTGCATGTCTTTAAAATAAAGAAAGTGGATACTCTATCCTGATGTGGAGTGCGGTCTCAAGTCAAGGGAAACCTTTTGGAGAATCTATCTAACGGCAGTTTCCAGGCCGTAAGGGACGACGCACCACCGATAAATGATCGGCCTGCATGAGTGAATTGGTTACTCGTGAGAGGACACTTCAGGAACAATACTGTAGCCATGCAGTCTCGACTCCAAAGCCCAACAGAGGGTGATTAATTATGTCCCCAATTTTTCGTTCCAGCAGCCACACCCACTGGAGGGTATGAAAATGAAGGCCAAAAACTACGTATCCCAGCTTGCCTTGCAGAACGAGGAGTTCCGTCATGGTGGCACACCGGAAGCCAAGTACTTTTGAGCAGCGCAGGGGATGGTGATAGCTGGCCGATCCTGAAAGGGCTGCAGCAACGGGCCTCTGAAGAGAAGCACAATGCTTCGAAACGCGTCAGGCCAGGGACGATATATAAGGATGGAAAGCTGCATGTCTTTAAAATAAAGAAAGTGGATACTCTATCCTGATGTGGAGTGCGGTCTCAAGTCAAGGGAAACCTTTTGGAGAATCTATTTAACGGCAGTTCCCAGGCCGTAAGGGACGACGCACCACCGATAAATGATCGGCCTGCATGAGTGAATTGGTTACTCGTGAGAGGACACTTCAGGAACAATACTGTAGCCATGCAGTCTCGACTCCAAAGCCCAACAGAGGGTGATTAATTATGTCCCCAATTTTTCGTTCCAGCAGCCACACCCACTGGAGGGTATGAAAATGAAGGCCAAAAACTACGTATCCCAGCGTGCCTTGCAGAACGAGGAGTTCCGTCATGGTGGCACACCGGAAGCCAAGTACTTTTGAGCAGCGCAGGGGATGGTGATAGCTGGCCGATCCTGAAAGGGCTGCAGCAACGGGCCTCTGAAGAGAAGCACAATGCTTCGAAACGCGTCAGGCCAGGGACGATATATAAGGATGGAAAGCTGCATGTCTTTAAAATAAAGAAAGTGGATACTCTATCCTGATGTGGAGTGCGGTCTCAAGTCAAGGGAAACCTTTTGGAGAATCTATTTAACGGCAGTTCCCAGGCCGTAAGGGACGACGCACCACCGATAAATGATCGGCCTGCATGAGTGAATTGGTTACTCGTGAGAGGACACTTCAGGAACAATACTGTAGCCATGCAGTCTCGACTCCAAAGCCCAACAGAGGGTGATTAATTATGTCCCCAATTTTTCGTTCCAGCAGCCACACCCACTGGAGGGTATGAAAATGAAGGCCAAAAACTACGTATCCCAGCGTGCCTTGCAGAACGAGGAGTTCCGTCATGGTGGCACACCGGAAGCCAAGTACTTTTGAGCAGCGCAGGGGATGGTGATAGCTGGCCGATCCTGAAAGGGCTGCAGCAACGGGCCTCTGAAGAGAAGCACAATGCTTCGAAACGCGTCAGGCCAGGGACGATATATAAGGATGGAAAGCTGCATGTCTTTAAAATAAAGAAAGTGGATACTCTATCCTGATGTGGAGTGCGGTCTCAAGTCAAGGGAAATCTTTTGGAGAATATATATATATATATATATGTATATATATATATATATAAATTTACTTAAAAAACCATAGGTTTCACACATGTTATAGTTAGCTGTACATTTCACTCGTTAAAAACCAATGAAATTCCACGTTATAGTTAGATCAGGTAACTATAACTTGCGCGCCCACAATAAACTGCTGATGACGTCACATATTACATCACTCATGACATGGTCAGTGAAATCACTCTTCACATCAATGATGACATCTGAAATGACACATTGTGGATTGCGGTCGCGCAAGTTATAGTTACCTGATCTAACTATAACGTGGATTTCATTGGTTTTTTACGAGTGAAATGTACAGCTAACTATAACGTGTGAAACCTATGATTTTTTAAGTAAATTTGCAAGGTTTTTTAAATGCTAATTCCTAACTATAACGTGTGTGAAACCTATGGTTTTTTCAGTGAATTTGTACGTTTTTTTAAATGCTAAGTTATGTATTTATTTTTTATTTTTTTTTCTGGTTTTTCACCGCGCGCACACCCTGCGCGCACGATGCGCTGCGCGCACCGTGCGCGCGCTGTGCTGCGCGCACCGTGCGCGCGCTGTGGGCAGTCGCTGCGCTTCGCGCACCGAGCGCCCACGTTGCGCAGTTCATACCGTGCGCGCCTCGCCTTTTTTTACACAGTAACAATTTTTTTTTCTCCCTGGCGGGTCCTTCAATTTATTTAATAAATGTGATTGTTATTTCTTTTTTTTTTTTTTTTTTGCCGTGCGCGTACGGTAAGCTTACCGTACGCGCACTCCGTGATTTTTTAAAAAAATTATTAAATGTATTTTTCGTACTTTTTGGTCCTTCGTGGACCCCCTGACAAACGCTAGGGGGTCTGCAACTCTCTTCGTTGCCCCCTTTTCACGTTATCCACCTTTGTTTTTCAGTGCGAGAGACAGAAAATGGCGGCCGACACTTTCTGATTTCGACCGATTCGAATGTTTACAGTCATGTAACCACCAATCAGAATTGAGCTCGCGCACGGCACCGTACGCGTACGGTAAGCATACCGTAAGCGCACGGAGCGCGCTTACAGATATATATATTGATTTAAATGCTATTTTCTCAGGACCTACTGAAAAGATTTACACCAGACCTGCAAAAGGCACATCTCTGACCTGAGGACTACCTCTCTGCCAAATTTCAAGTAATTCTGTTCAACCGTTCGGGCTGTAGCTCGGACTAAAGGTCCTATGGGAAAATGCATGGGGAAAACGCGTTTTGGGACCCCCCTTTTTTCTCAGCCCCCGCTTGACGAATTCCCCCGAGACTTTCAGGGTAGGAGCGGAGCGCCCCACCTATTTTGAAAATTTCGCGAGGATTCGTCAACCGGCGCCAAAGTTATTCCAAATAGAATGTTGCGGATTTCCTATGGAAACATTGTCCTAACTATAACTATCTACTGGCGACCGCCAGTAGATAATATATATATATATATATATATATATATACATATATATATATCAGTGAAAAAACCATAGGTTTCACACACGTTATAGTTAGCTGGACATTTCACTCGTAAAAAACCAATGAAATTTCCCCGTTATAGTTAGTTAAGCTAACTATAACTCGCGCGCCCGCAATGCACTGCTGATGACGTCACATATTACATCACTCATGACATGGTCAGTGACATCACTCATGACATCACTGATGACATCTCAAATGACATCACTGATGACATCACTGATGACATCATCCAGTGAATGTGTGTTTTTCTGAAAATTAAATATGTTTTATATATCTCAAGGTCGATGGAAGAATAAATGAGTATATAAGTGTCTAAATGGATGATTTGTTTTTGAAAAATTGATTGTTATACTGACTGATTAAGTGTATCTTATTGAATACATGGCTAAGTGAGTAATGTTTAAATGTGTAAATACCTGTATCAGTCTCTCACTTTGTGTATAAATGGCTGCATGGGTTGGTGAGCAGCAACATGAGTGTCTATATAGGTTATTAGTTGGTTTTTTGAGTATCAGTATGAATTTGCAAGGTTTTTTAAATGCTAATTCCTAACTATAACGTGTGTGAAACCTATGGTTTTTTCACTGAATTTGCAAGGTTTTTTAAATGCTAATTCCTAACTATAACATGTGTGAAACCTATGGTTTTTTCAGTGAATTTGCAAGGTTTTTTAAATGCTAATTTCTAACTATAACGTGTGTGAAACCCATGGTTTTTTCAGTGAATTTGTATGGTTTTTTAAATGCTAATTCTTAGCTATAACATATGTGATTCCCATATTTTTTTTTATAGATTTTTTATGATTTTTTTTTATAAATTCTTATATTAAATGTGTTTTTTTTTTAAAAAAAACAAGTTTTTTAAAAACTTTTTATTCTCTTAAAACACTATGTTTTTTTTCTAAAAAATCTGCAATATTTCAAGTTTTCTCTTTTTTTTTTTTACCAAACAGGTAAGATATATTAGTATAACTTTCAAAATATATATATTTTTTTTTAGTGCGCGTACGGTAAGCTTACGGTAAGCGTACGGTTTACGCAATGTCCGTAATTTATCTACGCTGTTTGCGTATAGTTACGCAATTTGCGTAGCCGCGCGTACTGCGCTTGGGGCGCGTACGCGTGTACGCTACACGCGCACGTTACGCGGAAGTGTTGGGGAAAGACTGTTACGCGCATGCGTACTTTTGCCGTAAGCGCACCGTAAGCGCACCGTAAGCGGAACGTACGCACACGGTGGGTCATGTGATCATGAAACACAACTTTTGATTGGTTGAAACTACTTTCAGTTCTAGAACTCTCCTACACCACACCCATTCCCCTCATTTCTGCTTGTGATCCCTTAGGAGAAGGAGCTGGGTTGTCTTTGTGATACGATGGCAGAACAGCAGAGCAGAGAAGGAGGAAAGAAAAGACCTCTTTCATATGGGAGTATTTTACTTTTCCAGAGGGCAAGAAAAAGGTAAATGCACCCTTAGTGACTTGTAAGCTGTGTGGCCGTGTACTTTCAAGAGGGAATCCCAACAAGAAGTATTCCTTCGGGAATCACACCATGTTGAGACACCTTAAAGATGTACACAGAAGGACACATGCTCGACATACTGAAGGTAACCCTTCAGTAAGTCAACCAAGCACATCCACAGCAGCTCAGCCTGGTCCATCATCTGCAGGGCCGAGTCCTTCTTCTGCAGGTCAGGTGAGCCCTTCATCTGTGGTGGGAGCATCTCCTTTTTCTTCTCCTCTGGAAACAAACCATCGTTTTTTGAGGGTTGAAATACGGTGCGCCACTTGTCATGATCTAATTTGTCATAGGGAGACCAGTGTTTCCCTAGTGAACAATAAAATAGATCAGCACATTTGTCGTACCGACTAATATTCCCATTCTTTCTTTCCTCTGTCCCTGCATGAACACAACGGCTCTTGTAAGAGCCAACCTTACCTTTCATCTATTTTTTATATATGTTTTTAAAACTTTTTTTTGATTTTTTTTTTACCGTACGCGTACGGTACGCGTAATTATTATTATTTTTTTTTTTAAAAACACTAAAAATCAATTATCACATTACAAGGTCCTTGAGAGACTACAATGAAAAACTGAAAATGTGATTGTGGAGAAGTGGAAAAAAGGGACCATGAAATTTTTGACTTACCATACCCACTCAAAAAAATATTTATTAATTTAAATTTAATTTTAATTGCTTTAAAAATGGTTCTAGTTGTCGAAAATTTTCTATCTCAATCTGAAAAAAAAGAAAAAAGTATTAATATTTAATAAAACATTTTATAATAGAGTACACATATTTACATATTTTTCAAAAAAATGTGTTGCCTTTTTTTTGCTGTTTTCACAATATATTGCATTTCACTATAAATTGTGAAAGCAATTGCATTCATCATTTAACAGCGGGCAAAAAAAAATTAACAATCTCAAAGATTGTTTTAAAAAAGCCCACAATCTCTTTTTGCATAAACATAACTTTATAGAAATGCATAATATTCTTAAAAAATATCATCTAATATCAATACTTATTTCTTTAAAATACCGTCTGACATTTTTGTTTCAGAAGTATAAACACAAAAATATATCTCAAATAACTCCACAATACATCTGATTCCATTTCCTTTAGGCCAAATAGTAATTTTAAAATTCTTTTTTGATTAAATTTCCAATGGTAATCCAATTTGAAAGCACACTTACTACTCTTTTTTTTGGCAAGTGATAAACACTTTTACAGACTGACACATTATGAATCCACTTTTCAGATTCTGATAAAAGCACATGTCCAAACTGCTTTTTCAGACCAGCACCATGTGTAACCTGGGTGACTGACTACACTCCAGCAAGGGCAACCAGCCTTAGTGATGCTGAATGTATTTGCATTACTGACTGAAACCTCAAACCCCACTCGCTTGTGAATACTGTGCATGATTCCACAGGGTAAGCAGCTGGGTGTGTGCTAAGAGTCTGCTTCTGCACCAAAAAATGGCTCCCCCTTTCCATCTAATGCAACTGTGAAATCACCAGAGCAATACGCAATAAATCTCTGCCTGTAATTCCTTTTTGCACACTGTCATGTTTTCATATTAGTCACAAAACGAAATTTCTTTGCCAATTTGAAAGCACACTTACTACTCTTTTTTTTGGCAAGTGGTAAACACTTTTACAGACTGACACATTTTGAATCCACTTTTCAGATTCTTAAAAAAGCACATGTCCAAACTGCTTTTTCAGACCAGCACCATGTGTAACCTGGGTGACTGACTACACTCCAGCAAGGGCAACCAGCCTTAGTGATGCTGAATGTATTTGCATTACTGACTGAAACCTCAAACCCCACTCGCTTGTGAATACTGTGCATGATTCCATAGGGTAAGCAGCTGGGTGTGTGCTAAGAGTCTGCTTCTGCACCAAAAAATGGCTCCCCCTTTCCATCTAATGCAACTGTGAAATCACCAGAGCAATACGCAATAAATCTCTGCCTGTAATTCCTTTTTGCACACAGAGTCATGTTTTCATATTAGTCACAAAACGTAATTTCTTTGCCAATTTGAAAGCACACTTACTACTCTTTTTTTTGGCAAGTGATAAACACTTTTACAGACTGACACATTTTGAATCCACTTTTTAGATTCTTAAAAAAGCACATGTCCAAACTGCTTTTTCAGACCAGCACCATGTGTAACCTGGGTGACTGACTACACTCCAGCAAGGGCAACCAGCCTTAGTGATGCTGAATGTATTTGCATTACTGACTGAAACCTCAAACCCCACTCGCTTGTGAATACTGTGCATGATTCCACAGGGTAAGCAGCTGGGTGTGTGCTAAGAGTCTGCTTCTGCACCAAAAAATGGCTCCCCTTTTCCATCTAATACAACTGTGAAATCACCAGAGCAATACGCAATAAATCTCTGCCTGTAATTCCTTTTTGCACACAGAGTCATGTTTTCATATTAGTCACAAAACGAAATTTCTTTGCCAATTTGAAAGCACACTTACTAGTCTTTTTTTTGGCAAGTGATAAACACTTTTACAGACTGACACATTTTGAATCCACTTTTCAGATTCTTAAAAAAGCACATGTGCAAACTGCTTTTTCAGACCAGCACCATGTGTAACCTGGGTGACTGACTACACTCCAGCAAGGGCAACCAGCCTTAGTGATGCTGAATGTATTTGCATTACTGACTGAAACCTCAAACCCCACTCGCTTGTGAATACTGTGCATGATTCCACAGGGTAAGCAGCTGGGTGTGTGCTAAGAGTCTGCTCCTGCACCAAAAAATGGCTCCCCCTTTCCATCTAATGCAACTGTGAAATCACCAGAGCAATACGCAATAAATCTCTGCCTGTAATTCCTTTTTGCACACAGAGTCATGTTTTCATATTAGTCACAAAACGAAATTTCTTTGCCAATTTGAAAGCACACTTACTACTCTTTTTTTTGGCAAGTGATAAACACTTTTACAGACTGACACATTTTAAACCAACTTTTTAGATTCTTAAAAAAGCACATGTCCAAACTGCTTTTTCAGACCAGCACCATGTGTAACCTGGGTGACTGACTACACTCCAGCAAGGGCAACCAGCCTTAGTGATGCTGAATGTATTTGCATTACTGACTGAAACCTCAAACCCCACTCGGTTGTGAATACTGTGCATGATTCCACAGGGAAGCAGCTGGCTGTGTGCTAAGAGTCTGCTTCTGCATAAAAAAATACCTCCCCCTTTCCATCTAATGCAAATGTAAAATCACCAGAGCAATACCAAACAGCTTTCTGAGACCAACAACATGTGTAACCTGGGTGACTGACTACACTCCAGCAAGGGCAACCAGCCTTAGTAATGCTGAATGTATTTGCATTACTGAGTGCAACCTCAAACCCTAAAAGTATTCCTTATTTATACCAGTACACCTTAAATTATCGTGAAAACATAGTCCATATTATTTTACATGTTCCTCACATTTAAATTTCTCCCAAAACAGAAAATGATAAACACAACTTCAACAAAAGGAATTCCATTTCTATTATTCATTTCTTAATTTACCATATACATCCCCTCTCAAACTCTAAACTCACCTTTAAAATTAGTTAGTTGTGAAAGAAATGTGGCACTCAAACAGCAGATTATCAGAGCCAGGATCTCTGTTCTTTACACCTCTCTCCTCTCAGCAGAACCAGATAATGGCAAACTTTCCCTCTCTTTTTCCACACATATACATGTTAATTTCAAATCTCAGTGCTTCCCCCTTTTTTTCAAATGTAATCACACATTTCTATTGGTTGAAAACCAACCCTTTTCCAAAAGTACCCTTCCCCCAACTTGACTTCTGCCTAGTACCCTTCCCCCAACTTGACTTCTGCCTGCTACCATAGCAACAGCTCATGGAACACTGCTGTGTGGAGTTAGGTCAGAAGTTCACCAAACAATGTTTCATTTCCAAAGAGCAAGAGTGCTTGACTTTTCAAACCTAACAGCAAATCCATAGTACTGTTCTTTGGTAACACATTTTTCTGTACCAATACAAAACATGCTTCTATTAATTTACACATACAGCCTAGTTTTTATTGTAGAATGGTATGAAACAGCCAATCAGTTCTTTTTTTTATAAAAAAAATATGTATGCCCCCATTTCCAAACTGTCTTTCATTTCTTTTTACCATTCTACTGAATTACACCTCCTGAGTGCATCCAGTTCTCCTTTGAAGATGTTCACAGTGTGGATTGTAGGGCACAGCTATGTCTTCTGGAGTGAAAAGTATGCAGAGAAAACAGATATGGTGAGAGACCTTGCTTTGCCAAATGTAGACATTAAATGGATTGGTCAGAGAGGGTTAAAGTGGCACCAATTGATGCCATTGGTGAAATCCTTCATGCAAATCCAACACCCTGACCTCATAATAGTGCACTGTGGTGGCAATGACCTAGGCACTTTGACTGGGGTAGGTCTGGAAATGCTTATGAAGGACACCTTTGCACAACTGTTTTCACTTTTCCCTAAAACTGCCTTTGTGTTTTCTAACATATGCCAAAGGCAAAAATGGAACTGGTCCAATCATTTCTGTCCACAGATATACAAAGCAAGAAAGCACGTCAACAAATCTGTTTCTGCTTTCCTCCGTGACTATGGTATGGGTTCCATTTACCACAACAACTTGCGTTACGACATGCAAGACATTTATAGAGGAGATGGTGTGCACTTCACTGATGAAGGGAACAGAGTCTTCCTCTTGAACCTTAGACTCTGCATCGGTACTTACTTGTAGGTACCACTAAAAAATCACTTCATAAACACAACGGCTCTTTTTAGAGACCCCTAATATCTAAACTCTTAAATCTGCATTTCATTTCTTTTATTTTATTTTTTTTCTACCGTACGCGTACGTTAAGCTTACCGTACGCGTACCCTGCGATTTTTTTTAAAATCAATAAATGTTTTCTTTGTACTTTTCTGTCCTTCTTTGACCCCCTTACAAATGTTAGGGGGTCTGTAACTCTCTCCCTTGCCCCCTTTTCAAGATATCACTCTTTTTTTTCTGAGTGAAACACACGAAATGGCGGCCGCCGCTTCCTGGTTTCGACCGATTCGAATGTTTACTAAGATCTAACAGCCAATCAGAATCGCGCTCGCGCACGCCACCGTACGCGTACGGTAAGCGCACCGTAAGCGCACCGTACGCTGGCTCAGATATATATATTGATTTAAAGGCTATTTTCTCAGAATCTACTGAACAGATTTACACCAAACCTACAAAAGGCACTTCCTTGACCTGAGGACTACCTCTCTGCCAAATTTCAAGTAATTCTGTTCAGCTGTTCGGGCTGTAGCTGTGTCTAAAGGTCCTATGGAAAAATGCATGGGAAAAACGCGCTTTGGGACCCCCTTTTATCTCAGCCCCCGCTTGACGAATCCCCCCGAGACTTTCAGGGTAGGAGCGGAGCGTAGCGCCCCACCTATTTTGAAAAATTCGCGAGGAAACGTGGTCCTAACTATAACTACCTACTGGCGACCGCCAGTAGGTAATATATATATATATATATATATAGATATATATATATATATATATATATATATATCCAAACCTAATCCCTTCAGCCTACCTTAAAATGTAACCTTGAGTGAAATTGCAGCTTGTATATCTGTAACTCTAACCACTATTATCTGTAGCAGACTTATGTACTTGCCACCATTCTAATGTGAATTTAGAGTTTATCTGTTTGTATCTTTTATGTAATTCACGTAATCTGAAGTCCTTATGTAATGTAACTGGCTCTATTGTAAAACTCTCTGTTGGACACCTTCGGGTAAAGTTTGCGCTATATAAAAACACATAAATAAATAAGTAAATAAATAAATTGTAATAAAAATAATGCTAACCTTTTTTCTTAAAAAATATTTATTCTTAACTGGAGCACATTTAGCTTACATTCTGAATTTCACCCGAGGTGAAAAATGCATCGGTGGTACTGAGCATTTCTTTAAAAATCCCCTTGTCGGGGGAGGAGCCAAGATGGCGACCGGGACGGCAGCGTAGACTCCCGGCTCCGTGAACCTCCGCATCCCGCACGGATATCCTGCACGAGATCCTTAACCTGTGCTACGAGGTCGTGTTTCTGAAGGAGAGAGGCACCCGACTGTGTGACTCCGAGGTTTCTGGCTGCGGTATCGCCGGAGAAATGTGCATTTGAACTTTGCGGCCTGTGCGGCCCTGGAGCCGGGACCTCGAGTGGACGCCGTGGCCGGGTGGCAATTCAACAACAGCGGCCTGTTGTGACTGGGTGGAGTCGGTCCACCGGAGCGGTGCCAAACTCGGCCTGCATTTCGTCGTGGTCGTCTCTACTGTCATGAGTAGCGGACCGAGTGCATGTTCGGGGGTGCAATTCTCAGACCCTCCGGTGGCTGCCCCTGCCTTTGATGGTGAGCTGCCCGGCCGCCGCCCGTATCCTGCCCTGATCATTGCGGGCCGCCCCCGAATTTTTACGGGAGCTGGTCCGTAGTGGGGACGACTGTTGCCCGTGACCATGCAACGGACAACTTTTCGCCTGCCCCCGGAACCCGGTCACCGGCGACGTGGACATCGAGACGCTTGTCCCAGGGTCCCGGCCCCGGTGAGGGTCGGGCATACTTGGCGGCCATCTTGTTGCAATGATGCCTACCATCCTGTCCGCTGGGCCGCAGCGGGATTGTGAGAGTGCGACTTTCGGGAGTGTGGCGGCGCGATCGCAGAGAGCTGTGCTGGGGTACGGCGACCTCCTCGAGGCCCTTGGTGCTCTTCACTCCTCCTTGATTCATGGTGTCGGGGTCTTGGGGAGTAAGCTCGACGGTGTGGCGTCGGCGTTGGGGCAGTGGCGGCCCGCCTGTCCGCACGTACACAGGGACTACCCACACTGCGCACAGGAGGACACTTTGGCGGCCACCCCTGAGGTTAGTGCACAGCTGGACACTCCGGCCAGTATGCTACAGTGTGTTCGTCCAGCTGAGGACCTGATCTGCCCCGGAGGCACTAGACCTGAGTGGGATGTGGTAGCCTCGTCCCGTACGTGCCCTCCTGCGACCCAGAGACAACTCCAGCAACTATTGTCTGCTTCGGCTGCTTCTGCCTTCCTGGACCTGGAGTGCAGTGCATATCCTTGTGCAACACTGGGAAGCCTGTTTCTCCACGCTGCGGACTGTGTTGATGCTCAGGGACTTCCACCCCACCTGTGTGCGTCGCTTCTCGGACGTTTTTGGACAATCCTTTACCTTGGAACATCGGATATGGTGCTGGGTCGAGGGGTAGACATGGGCAGACTCCCAAAGAGTGGTCAGGGATGAGGCTGATCCTTCAGGGGTGGTCATCTAGTGGACGGGCGGGCTCAGGGGTTGCGTGCTCTCCTGGTATAGCTAACAGCATAATAGGTGCATAATGCTCCCCTTTTTTTCTTTGAGAAGATAGATTTTGTGCCGTTTATTGTTCACTTTGGGGGAAACTTACCGTGCGGGAGGGAGAAGCCGGGGGTATGTTTTGAAGGCCCTCCTCCAGTTTATTAATACTTTCTCTACCGCCCCCGTCTGGTGGGGTTCTTTTCCTACTTCTTTTTCCCTATTCTCCTATATTTCGGGTCTGGTTCCAGGGCGACAGGCACACTGCTGGGGGGGGGGCCGTACTCATCTGCAGAGGTGCAGGGTGGGGGGTTGGGGGAGGGGATTCTTTAGTCTTTTATCTCTTTTTCCATGGCCTCCTTTTTCTTCTCTGATTTTTTCTTTTTGTTTTTCTTTTCTGGGATCAGCGTGATACACCTCCTTTGCTATGACTCGTTGCCGCTCCGTGTGTACCGCAATTTCCGGGGCGTTCTCCGGGAGTTCTGGCGTAAGACTGCAGGCGCAACTGCTTATGATATTTTTCCCCATCCTGATGTTCTTGTGTTTGCGCCATTGACCTAATGGATTGCTGTAAATCGCTTACGTTTATTACTCTGCATATCTGTAATTGCTGTTTGAAAATTGTTTGGCACCTGATCCTTCTGCCTTATTCCATTATAAAATGAAAACCTTTTTCTCCTGGTGCCCTACCTACTTTGTTCACAGTAGTAGCATTATGATTCTGCTCCCCGAAGTGCTGCCTGTGCTTACACTTGCCTGTTTTTGCTCTGATTACTTAGCGGCCGGCCCCGGGGGGTTGTAGGCCCATACTTGTTCTTGATAGAACTGTCAATAAAGGTTTTCAAAAAAAAAAAAAATCCCCTTGTCATCTGCCCACTGCCTAGAACATTTGGTGAGGCCAGGCATCTAGATAGGGGTGCCGGGCCCTACTGAGCCCCCCCCCCTCCGTTCCTACGGCCCTGATAAAACTCTGTGAGTCGACATTTGACCTAAATCATCAGTGGAGACTCCTGCCAATAAGAAGCCTTCTCTTCCGGTTGTTAGAATGCTCTCTCCAACTGCTTCCAGAAAAGCATGCCCTTTGAGCTCTATCATAATTAAGGGGTCTAATTGACTGAACTAATGTAGCTCCATTGTCATTTTTTTAGTTCTATTAATACATGTAAAACATCACAGATGCTTCAGAATTTGGCTTCTCATTTCTTAACCAACACATGCACTAGTGAGCACCTCTACCTCTTGGGGAAGATGCTGGACT